>NW_012103532.1:2436758-2482036 GCF_000951045.1 Mandrillus leucophaeus
TAAGAGACAGAGTCTCACTCTGTTGCCCAGGATGGAGTGCAATGGCAAAATCTCAGCTCACTGCAACCTCTGTCTCCCGGGTTCAAGTGATTCTCCTGTCTCAGCCTCCCGAGTAGCTGAGATTACAGGCATCTGCCATCATGCCCAGATAATTTTTGTATTTTTTGCATTTTTGTAGAGACGGAATTTCACCATGTTGGCCAGGCTGGTCTCGAACTCCTGACCGCAGATGATCCGCCTGCCTTGGCCTCCCAAAATGCTGGGATTATAGGCATGAACCACTGCACCCAGCCTCCAGACTGTGCAGTTGCTTATTAATATGCCTTTCTATTGTTTCTCTAAATCAGCTGGCGTGCTTATTTTATAAACCCACTTTCCTGGGTCCAAAGGGAGATTTCATCAAACTTTAGAGATGGAGCAGAGAAAGAGGGAAGCTTTTATTTATTAAGCCCCCACCATGGGCCTGTACTGGGTACTGTGAACTGAGTGGTAAATGGTCGGATGTAGCACTTACCTACGTGGAATTTACAGACCCAGACTGAAGGATTAAAATGAAAACAGGGGTAGCAGAGATTGGAGCACCCTTCAGTGACCCTCTTCCTTCCCAAGGTTAATCCCAGTAGGTGAGTTCTCATTTCCACATCTTCTTGCCTGACTTTTGCTTGGAATTCCCTCCCCCATTGTGCTGTCAATCTCTCCCCCTTCTCTATGTCTTCCTTTCCACGAAGACATGCCCCTGTCCCCTCTGTTCTTAGCAGATGCTGCCTCCGCCACCCTCCCTTCATCTCACTAGCCCCGCCAGCTACCATCTTTGGATGCCCTACTCCCCAAAATCGTCCCTGCCTGCCATCTCCTCTTCATTATCCCCACTCACCCCTCAATTCCTAAATTGTCTAACTCAGTGACTCTTTCCTAATCCTTATTCGTCTCGACCTCATCTCAACTTTGGTTATTGTTGACCAATTTCCTCCTTCCTTAATATATTCATTTTCTGAATGCAGAACTAGTACATGTTCACTCTAGACTATGTAGAAGATGTTAAAAAGCACAAGGAAGAACATAAAAGCAACCTGTAATCCTATAACTCAGGAAAACTATTGTCCACACTTTAACTCTCTTTTAGTTTGTGTATGTATGTGTGTTTTAGCAGTAATGGGATTCTATTTATATAAATTTTATAACCTGCTTATTATTACATCATATTTTCTTAGTGTATTTTTGCAGTATTTTATTAGATCATCGGATATTCTTCTGTAGTCCTTCTTTCCTAAAATACTGCATTGCTTCCATTTGATTCCAGCTGCATTCAGCTTTGTTCCTCTCTGACCGCCTTTCTTGTAGTAGCGTCTCCCTCACCGTGCGCCCTGCCCAGCTCCCACCCAGCCTCCTGCACTGAGCACTCTTCTCTCACTTGGCATCTGACCCTGCCAGGCGCCGAGCTTCCGACGGCATGCAGCCAGCCTGTGCTCTCCATAGCACCGGGCCTCCATTTCCACCAGCCTGCTGGACAAGCCCACAAATCTTGACTGGCTGACACCTCAACCTGAATATTCCCAAACCGAACTCCTCTTCTGTTTCCTTACCACTCCCAATAGAAGACCCAACCCACAACTACCCTTCTTCCAAATGTTCCCACGAGACAGAAGCCAGAATCCTCCCAAGGGTTCTCTGCCAGCCCTGCCTGCCAGCACCCCATCAGGCACTTCTTTATCTTTTCATCCTCCTCTTCTGTCTCTGCTACCACCTGGATGAGGTCCTCACAATTCTTGACGCGGGTAGTTTCTTCTAAGCAGTCTCTGGTGCCTCCCATCTCGGCTCCAGGTTTCTCCTGTAAGTGCCACTCTGAGAATTTCTGCCCCCTGCCCAGGGCTCTCCAGCCATGCTTCCCCTCTTGCTGCTTAGGATGGGGCAGGTCCTAAGACAGCACTTGCCCTGCAGCCTCCCAGGTTCCAGCTCCTCCCACCAGATCTCTGTGGTCGTATGGTCTGCTGTCTCTCTCTCACCTGTGTGGCCAGTGGTCCAGCCAACCCCATGCTTCCCACACATGCCAGGGAGGACCCACACCCTGGCCTTTTCTGTCCTGTGTTCTAGGGGTGTGCCTGCCTGTCTGCCCCTGCTTCGTTTCTGCCTGCTAGCCCTTTATGATACATCCCATCTGAAGACACCTTTGGTTCTGTTTATCCTCCCAGCAGCCTGCCCCTTCTTCTCCTTCTTCTGCCTTATGCTTGCTTCTGAGAGCTCTCAGCACTTGGCGCTCCCTTACAGCACTGAGGTGATTCTGTCTGACACTTCTGGTGACACCAAATATCCATACTGTGTCTGCCCCTGCGCTAGTTGCTTCTACACACAGTATTTATTTCACACAATAACCCTGCCAAGTTACTGTTGCAATCTTGTTTTACAAGTAAGAAAGCAAAGCCTCCAAGAGCTCAAGGGTGTGGCTGAGCGGAGGTCAAACCCAGGTCTCCTACCTCTGCGTGGCTCTCTTCCCTGCGTCCTCACTCCTGATTCAGCTCACCTGGGAGCCATCCTCGAAGGGAGAGGAAGGAGTGCCTTACATATCATAAATGCCTAGTGAATGTCTGCTGAAAGAAAAGGAAAGACTTGTGGCCTGAAGAGATGAATTGCAGCCTAGTGATGATGGCCCATGCTGGGGAGGGCTCTATTTGATGCCAGGCCCACCTGCATATCTAGGTGTGGAAGGGAAGCAGTGGTTTCCGATGCAACACCAATACTTAGCATAATAAGTGATTACTGTGTACTGACCAAAGCACTTTCTTTGGTGCTGTAACTACAACTGTATGAGCTAGGACCTATTGTTTCCATTTACAGAGACAAAAGCCAAGGCTCGGAGAGGTTAGCCAAGGCCACACAGCCACTACTGGTTGGTGAACCCAGGATTTGAATGACATCTGTCTAGTGTCAAGGCCCATGTTCTAAACTCTGTATGCTGCTGGCGTGGGAGGCTGGTATTGGGTGATTTGGAGCAAACATTGTTATCCTAGATTCCAGCCAGGAAGAGGCTTTGGAGCCTGCCCTGCTTTGCTTTTTCTTCCTTCCCTGCTCAGCAGATGCACCCTCCATAATGAGATTATCTTGAACTCCCTGGATACTGTGGTAGAGAGAGGGTTGGAAAACCTTGTCTTTAAAAAATTTTTTTTTAAATATTGCGTGACATTTAAAAAATTATCAAAGCTCATCTCAGAAAATCTAAATCATATAGAATTCTATCAACCAAAGAGTGAAAATATTACCTTTCTTTTTTCCTCTAATGCCAATACATCTCGTTGACAGTTTGCAAGTATCTTTCTAGACTTATGTTTTTCTTTTCACCAAAAAAAGTATTTATTTTTAATTAAATAAGGAACAGAAGAATATCTTTTATCTAAAAAAAAAATTAAATAGTAACAGCCAAAGCTTAAGTACCTTTCAACCACACCAGTTTGCTCATTTTTCTTCCTGACTTTTTTCTCCGCATTTATATGTAAATGACTTACAGAAATATATCGTTGTAATTTGTGTTTTTAATATAAATTAGATCATGCCATCAGCTCATGCTTTATTTTTATGAAAGATGTACACGTGTCATGTAGATCTTTCTAGACTTGTGCGTGTAGACCCTCCACACTCTTGTTAACGGGTGTGTGATGCTCTGTGGTTGGGTGAGGGCCCCAGGAGCCTTCTGCTGCTCAGCCAGTAGTTCTTTTACCTTCAGTTTTTCACTGAACAAAGCTTTTAGTGCATGCCTCCTTGTTAAGGGTGTTGGATTTAGCAAATAAAAATACAGGATGAACATTTTGAAAGATTTTTTAATTAAAAAAAGTACTTCTTGTTTGTCTGAAATTTAAATTTCACTGGGTGTCCTGTATTGTCTGTAGCAACTCCATTCCTTATGCACATTTGTGAGATTTGAAAAAAAAAGTTTCTTCTTAAGGTCTATTATCTGATTTTTAAAATTAAAAAGTTATATGACAAAATATTCCAAATATATAGAAAAGTATAGAGAACAATGTAGCAAATGCCCACATGTCCACCATGCAGCTCTTCCAAGTCTTAATGTTTCACCAAATGTCTGTCAGATTTCTTTTTTAATAAAAGAAAATATTATTGATGCCCATGCACCCCCCGCTAGGCCCCTGCCTCCTTCCTTTCGACAGTCTCTACTGCTGTCAGTTTGGTGTTTTTCATTCCTAGATATCTTTCCATGTTTTCACACTTTATATAGGTAATATCCTACGTGGGATATATGTCACACTTACCTGTATTTTTCAACATGGGATTTTTTTGTTGTTGTTGTTCATTTGTTTTTGACAGATTTTCGCTCTTGTCGCCCAGGCTGGAGTGCAGTGGTGCAATCTCAGGTCACTGCAACCTCCACCTTCCAGGTTCAAGCGATTCTCCTGCCTCAGCCTCCCGAGTAGCTGGGATTATAGGCACACGCCACCATACCCGGCTAATGTTGTATTTTTAGTAGAGATGGGCTTTCTTCATGTTGGTCAGGCTGGTCTCAAACTCCTGACCTCAGGTGATCCGCCTGCTTGGGCCTCCCAAAGTGCTGGGATTACAGGCGTGAGCCACCGTGCCCGGCCAACGTGGTTTTTTTTCTTAGTAGTGTTCTTGAGATATTTTTCCTTGCTGATACAGCTCTAGTTCATATATTTTCAAGTGGTATATTATATTCCATGAATATACTATAACTTAGTTATTAATTCTTATGTTGGCGAGGATTTGGGTCATTTTCAATATTGCAATACTGTAAACAATGTTGTAAATAATATCCTTTTGTCTCTATGCTAAGGATTTCGCTAGGGAACAAGTTAGGAATAGAATTGCCGGCCATTTTCTCCTTTCTGGATATAGTCATGTGCCCTCTGAAGTGGCGTGCAGGAGGTTCAGGTTTATACTCCACCCATTTTGTTAGACATTTGCGGTTTGGTCAGTGATTTGCCGTGAATGGTCGAGCACTGCCATTTTGCTTGTGGGTAATGTCTTTTTCTTATTGCTTGATAGGGGCTTTTTTTTTTCTTTCCCCCCAGAGTCTCACTCTGTCCCCCAGGCTGGAGTGCAGTGGCGCCATCTCGGCTCATTGCAACCTCCGCCTCCAGGTTCAAGTGATTCTCCTGCCTCAGCCTCCTGAGTAGCTGGGATTACAGGCACCCAGCACCACGCCCAGCTAATTTTTCTATTTTTAATAGAGACTGGGGTTCACCGTGTTGGCAAGGCTGGTCTCGAACTCCTGACCTCAAGTGATCCGCCCGCCCTGACCTCCCAAAGTACTGGGATTACAGGCATGAGCCCCTGCGCCCAGCCTAGAGGGGTTTTTTATTTCCTTATTTTGGATGTTAATCCGTTGTCTCTGTGCACTGCTCCCAGTCTAAGGCTTCTCTTTTTACTTTGTGTCTTGTATCCTTTGTGGCATCCAAGTTTTCAATTTTAGGGTAGCAGGACTCATCAACCTGTTCTTTTATAGATGGTTTTGTACATGTCCATCTATTTCTTTAATAATTCTCTCTATTAAAACATAAATATACTCCACTTTTTTTTTCTAAAAGTTTGGAAGTTTTGCTTTTCACATTTCATCTTTAATCCATCAAGAATTTGTTTTTGACAAATTGAGGTAGGGCTCAACTTAGTTTTTCCTCTGTAGTGACAATCAGGTGTCTGGGTACTATTGATTGACTAGTCCCTACTTCAGCCACTGATGTGTCACTGGCAGTGCCATGGTGGACCAGGTATCCTGTGACTGAGAGGAGCCGGCCTTCCCCTGGGTAAGGACCAGCCACGAGGCAACCTCTCGGCTGCTGATGCTGCTCTCTGCAGGCCTGTGGAGGTTCCGGGCCGTGTCATAGCTTGGCCGTCTGGGTGTGACAGAAATGGGAGCTCTTCTGGCCCAGAGCCTCCCTCCTGATGACCTGGAACAAGGAGGACATACCTGCTCCGCTGCGGCGAGGTGCCCTGCCTGCGTGTATCTCCCATTTCCTGTCTCGTAGGCCTCCCACGGAACTGTCTTCCCTGCCTGGCTCCCTTCATCCATCAGGAGGTGCAGAGCCAGGGCTCCTAATCCCTTCGCCTCTTCAGGGGCTTTTGCTGGGAATCGGGATCTGCTTTCTGCCTCCCTGCCCAGCCTCAGGAAGCCGTCCCCTCTATGCCTGGTGTGGCCAAGGCACCTGTGCCACAGGTAGAATGAGGAAAGGACTATCTTGTGTAGTCTTAGATGTACCAGGCTTCAGTCTTCGTGTATTTTTCATACCGTGCATTCTTTTCATGGTTCAATGGTTCAATCAGTCATTTAGCAAATATCTGATTGTGTAATATAAACAAGGCATGGGGCTAGGAACTCACAAAAATATTCCATGAATAAGGTAAGATCTTTACTTTAAGGACCAGAGATAATAGTAAGTAGGTAACATTTTTTGAGTGTCTGCCATGTGCCAGGCCTTATGCTAAGTACTTCTAGAAATATTAGTAGCTTTATTGAGATATAATTCATACACCACAAAATTCACTTTTTAAGAGAATACAGTCCATTGGTTTTTAGTATAGCCACAGAGTTGCACAATTGTCACTGCTGCCTAATTTTGAACATTGTCATCACCCCCTAAAGAACCCTCCACTCATTAGCCATTCTCTCCATCAACTCTTCCTGCCCCCAGCCCCTGGCAGCACCAATCCACTTTCTGTCTCTAAGGATTTTCCATTTCTAGACTTTTCATATAAACAAAATAATGTAATGTGTGGTCTTTTGTGTCTATCTTATTTTACTTAGCAAACTGTTTTCAGGGTTCATCTAAGTTGCATTATGTATCAGTACATCATTCCTTTTATGACAGAATACTATTTCATTGTATGGCTATGCCACATTTTTATCAGTTGATGAACGTTTGGATTACTTCCTCGTTTTGGTAATTAAGAAAACAACATGCTGTCATGAACGTTTGAGTGCAAGTTTCTATGTAGACGCTTGTTTTCATTTCTCTTGGGTATATACCTAGGATTAGAATTGCTGGGTCATATGCTAACTCCATGTCTAACATTTTGAGGAACTTCCAGACTGTTTTCCAAAGTGGCTGCACCGTGTTACAATCCCACTAGCAGTGCAGAGAGCTCACATTCGTCCATGTCCTTGCCAACATTTGGATTGCCTGTCCTTTTAATTGTAGCTACCATAGTGGTTCTGAAGTGGTATCTCATTGTAGTTAACTGCTTTTTGTGCTTTCTCTCATTTAATGCTTACAGGTAATCCTATGAGGTAGATATTATTTCTATTGTCATTTTTAGGTGGGGCTCAGAGAGTAAAAGAGTGACTTTGGAAAACCCTAGTATGTAAGTGGCAGAGCTGGGACTTGAACTCGAATCTACCCAACTCCAGAAATCCAAGTTCTTGCCTGCTGGGATCATCAGGGAGGTTGTAGAGTGGCAGGTTCTTTCAGCCAGGCCCTAAATAATGACAACATTTCAACAAGACAGATGCAAGAAGTAGCAACACGAGCAAAGGCAGGGAGACCGGAAATGGTGGGGCACAGTTAGGAAAGACCTATCTGAGGAAGGAGAACTAGAGTGGAGAGGGGGTACAGTATCAGGAGGCCCAGAGGGGTGCAAGGCCAACAGGGCTGGGTGGTCCGCTGTGTCCCTGTGCCCCGTGAGTGGAGAGGACCACCTGGAGACTGAGGGAGATGCATTAGTCTCAGGGAACAGGTTTATGCTTTTCATTTCTTTTGCTAAAAAAATGAGACATTGGCCGGGCGCGGTGGCTCAAGCCTGTAATCCCAGCACTTTGGGAGGCCCAGACGGGCGGATCACGAGGTCAGGAGATCGAGACCATCCTGGCTAACACGGTGAAACCCCGTCTCTACCAAAAAAAAATACAAAAAGCTAGCCAGGCAAGGTGGCAGGCGCCTGTAGTCCCAGCTACTCGGGAGGCTGAGGCAGGAGAATGGTGTAAACTTGGGAGGCGGAGCTTGCAGTGAGCTGAGATCCCGGCCACTGCACTCCAGCCTGGGCGACAGAGCAAGACTCCGTCTTAAAAAAAAAAAAAAAAAAAAAAAAAAAAGAGAGACATTTCAGCTGAAAGTATAAGAAAATGTTGCAAATAAAATCAGAACTGAAAAACAATTGAGAGTTCCTGCACTCTTCACTGCATTAGTTAAATGCCTCTTCCTTTCACTTTATATTTGGAGAAAGCATCTCCGGCGCACCACCTGTTAGGGGGTCCACGGATGGTTGGATAGGCTCCTTGCCTCTGCTGTGCCCACCCTGCTCTTACTGAGTTTAAGTGGCTCACAGTTGGCCGCTGTCTGGTCTGGGCCAAGTGCGTGTGTTTCCACTGTTGATGATCTAACATACCCAGAGGCCTTTGAACTTCATTCTCGTTCATCGTGTCAGCCAGATATTTCCTTTGGAATGTCTGCAGGATTTCCTGGCCGCTTTCATTGCTTTCTGTCTGCTGAGTACACCTTTGAGTTGTGGGTGGGCTCTCTTGAAACAGCGGGGTGTAAACAGATTGATGAAATTGGTGGTTAGCTTGTCTTTTGAGAGTTTCTCTTTGGCAAGGAGCACTCAATTCCAACGTTGGAAAACCTCTGACGGTTGAAATGATTGACTGCACAGCTCCTCGTTAGGTGGCTTAGTTGGATAGCTGATTTACAAACTGCTTCTCAAGTTTAAATCCAGCGGATTTTTATTTTTCACCCCATCAAATGAAGTATTTACAATTATTTTTCTTATAAAAGCTATATATGCTCATTGCCAAAAAAGCAGAAATGCAGGGGGAAAAAAAAGAACATTAAAAATCCTCAGAATCTCAACTGTGCAGAGCCAAACAGTGGTTAATGCTTTGCTTTATATTTGCCTAGATCCTTTTCTATACAGATAATTGTTGTGAAAACAAAATATAGGATTGTACTTTACAAACCATGTTGTAACTTACTCTTTCTCCTGAACTTCCCATGTTAGTATGTGTATGTGTACAAAGTTGTTTCAAATGGCTGTTGAGTCTCTTATTGTGAGGATGTCCTCTAATCATTAGAAATTTATCATCACCCACTCTTGCCTTTATAAACTTAGCCTCAGTAAACATATCAATAACACTTATTCCGTCTTACCAGGCTCCAGTTACAGAGCCCCACTTTCTGTCCCTTTAATACAACAACTTTATTTCTACCCTAGGGTCTTCACAGTAGCTGTCCCCCAGGCCCCCGGCCCCCAGATCTTTCAGGGATTAAGGGAATCCCTTAAACCAGGGAGACTGCTTACATTTAACCTCAGAGGTCGTTTTACAGTGAGCATGTCTTACAGGCCAGCTGCAGGTAGCCAGTCCCACTGTCCAGGGGACTGTTCAGGGCTTCCTGAACGCACATCATCCTCTGTGACTGCTGCACAGTGGTCCAGAATGTGACCTCTGAACTCAAGCCACAGAAAGCAATCCGAGACCTGGGCCGTGTGAGAAAAGGGTTTGTAGAGCCCTGTGTCGGTTCTGCGGCACTGGCAGCCACCATCCCAGGGACTCCCTGGGTGCTGCAGCTCCGCCTCCAGGCATCTGCATGTTGAGTTTTGATGAACTCTAGCAGTGGGGAAGGTTGGAATCAGCTGGACTTGCAGCTTTGGACATTGTCACCCACTTGGGAACACACTAACAAGCTAACTAGGAGTGAGATTATGTTGCATTGCTAGTCACGTCCCTGATGGCAGCAATAGCGGCAGCTTGCCTAAAAGAAATAACAAATTATCATACTATCTTCCGTGAGGTATTTCTTTTTTGCTTTTACTTTAACCAAGTGCTGCCTGCATGCACAGTTTAAAAAATCAGAGTGCTCATAAGAAAATATAGCAGCCCCCGCCCTGTCTCCCCACCTTCACTTTTTTATTTCCCAGAGGTGTTTACTTTCCACTTTTTAAGATTTTTTTCCCTCTAGTACTTTATCTTCATATTTCTAAATAATTTTATTATATTCCTTATTTCTTGATTATTTTCTTCTCTTATAATCTCCTCCCATTAGGTATTATCACAATTTTTGGTGGATTAATGCTCAGTGTTCACATAGATTACAATGCAGACATTGGGTACCACTGAATCAAGTAACATATTAGGAGTGTGTGTTCTTTCTCATACAACCTTTTATTTTTTCTTGGAATTAATCAAACTTGTTTCATTCATTTGAGGAGTTGTCCAGGTGCCTATTGATTTTCACAGTACGTTCTTAAAATGTCTTTTTAAGTTTTAAATTAATTAATTAATTAATTAATTTATTTATTTATTAGTCAAATAGCCTTAGGTGCATTGTTTTCATTGTTCTAAATGCTCTAAGGCAGTCATCACATGCCCATCCCTATTTCTTTCAAACACGAAAGTACAGTTCTAAATGCTCTTCCCTCCACCTCCCCTCCTCCCCAGAGGTTGCTGCCCTGACGTCTCTTCCTTTCCCCGTCTGGGCCTGGGCGTGCTGCTGTCGCCTGGCTGCTGTGCTGTGTGGGCTCTGTTTCCTGGAGTTTATGGTTTCCTCTTTATTGATTTAATCCTCGGTTCTGCTGATGCATCCTCCAGTAGCTTCCTTAGAAAGGGCCCCTGGGAGATAAACTTTTTAAGTCCTTGCACATCGGCAAAGGTCTTTATTCTACCCTCACACTTAATCGATAGTGGGCTTAGGTGTGGAATTCCAGAGTTCCTCCGAATTTTGAAGACATTGTTATCTTGTCTTTTAGTTTCCAGTGTTGTAGTTGCGAAGCCTGATGCAAAATGATTCCCGTTCCTTTGTATGTGACCCGTTGTTTTTCTCTACAAGTATTTAAGGTGGTTCCTTTATCCCCAGTGTGGTGGGATTCTCTGTTCTTTCGTTTTGGAGTGGGTCTTTTTCATCCACTTTGTAGAGACACTCAGGACCTCTTTAACACAGAGGCTCCGCCCCCCTCTGTTTTTTATTTTAAAAGTTCTTTCTGAAACTTTTTGTTAGCTGGATGTTGTCTTGACCCTTCAGTTTTCATTCCTATAATTGATCTCTTCATCTTTGTACTTTACCTTCAGGAAGATTTTCTCAGCTTTCTCTTCCAGTGTTTATAATTTCTAGTCTCCTTATATTGTCCTCAAATTGTTCCTTTTTAAAAAGGTTTTCATAATACTGTCTATTCTTGTTTGGTATTTGCAGTCTATTCACCCGTCCCTCTGAGGATTTAATTACAAACTGGGTTCTCTGTCCTGAGCCGGCACTGCTTCCCCCTATTCTCTGTGCTTCCTTCAAGCTCCCTTTTTTCTATTTTGGGCCCTTCTGTCATGTCTGAGCCTGTCCCCAGTGCCTGGTGACCCTTTGTTGTGGGTTGAGATTTAAGATGGAGGCACCAGCTCATGGGCTGGAGCCCTGTGGGTGGGGGGCCTGCTGGCTGGTGTGCTACACAGTGGGGCGACGAGCAGGGAGCTGGCTCAGGGATCATGGGCTGGTCCACCCTGGCACTCTCCATAGACAAAGCCCTCAGTGTCCAGTGTTCAGGGGAGGCGGCTGGAAGCAGGAAGGAGGGTAAGCACGGGTGGCGGGGAGGGGCCTGCCATTGCCATTCAGTGTGCACGCATGGTTACTCAGTTACCCTCGTTTCCACTCTGAATTGCACCTCCTCCCCCACCTCCTCCGACCTCCAACCTCCTTCCCCACCTGCCGGTGTTCTAGAGTCCTGAGCCCGTGCTGGGTTCCTTTCTGCAGAAAATACACCTGAAACGGGGGTGGGCACCTGGGAGTCTAACCACTTTGTTTATGAACTTGTTTCAGTCCACCCAGTTCAGCCCTAAACTTGCACTTGCTCCCCCGCCCCTACCCCAGTGGTGTCTGGTGATTCTGGATCCTCAGCCTCTGCTCAGTATCAGCTCCCATGGGCCCCTTAGGTCACAACCCCTCCACTGGCTAAATCCCTTGCCTTCCGCCTTCCGCAGCGCCAGGCCTTTGTGCTGTTTCTCCCATTTCGCTCTTCATTGTGGAGGCTTCTGCACTCTCCATTTGACTGTTGGTTTAGAAGAATCCTGGCAGGAAGAGAGAGAAACCATGTGTACAGTCCTCCACTGCCTAGCCCCAGGGCCCTCCTGCTCCCCCTGAGAGGCGGCTCCTACTCCCGGGGAAGAAATGCTAGGAGAGAGGTTGTGAGAATGTGTGAGTGTGAGTGTGCAAGAGCATGTGCGTGCGTGCACCTGTGCACATGTGCATGTGAGGCCCTGTAACAGACTCTGAAGCTTCTGCAGTCAGCAGACATCGAATTGTCTTGGGAACAAGGCAGCAAACACACAAGATAACCAAAAGAGTAGGTGGCCTCCGTGCTGAAATGGCTGTGTGCCTCAGAGTGGTGATTTTGAAGGGGATTCACTCAGCTCAATGGATTAAATCCCGGAAATTTCATTTGAAAAACTTCCCATGACCTTACTCGGGTAGCTGGCAGGGTATGTGGCTTTCACACCGCCCTGATTCCACAGTGGACTCATTCATTTATCCTTTCAACAAGGTTTGATGGAACCCATCCGTGTCAGGCATTGTGCTTGGCACAGGGGGTAAAATGGCAAGCAGAACAGGCACTGCCGTTGTCCTTGTGAAGCTTATAGTCCAGGGTGGGATAGCAGGGGGAGGGCAGATGTTCCTCGTACAAGTATATCATTTGTGTTTGGAAAGACCAGATTTGGTCCCAGAGATTGGCGCTGAGCCCCAGGACAACTGAGGACTTTTTGAACCCTGATGTGACCTGACATCACTTTCAAGGCTTGGTTCGCTGGAGCAGATGCCCTCTTTTTTGGTTTAAAAACATTAGCACTGTCTTTGGAGTGCTCATGCACTAAGGCGGGCACTTCGCATGTTCGTGGTCTCCTGTGTCCCTGGCAGTGATGCCCGCAGGGAAAGGCAGCGTGTCCACTTTGCAGAGGAGGACAGGACTGGTTTAAGCTATTGGGTCTCAAGTTCAGGTCCACCTCTGAATTCCATGCTGCTCTTGCTGCACGCAAAGCATTTGGTCCTCTACCCCACACCCCACTTCCCGCAGCTTCCTGATGCTGGGACCTGAGGCTGACTGCTGAGTTTGTAAGCTTCTGCAGCGCCACCAGGAGGGCGTGGGCACCGCCAGGTAGACCCTGCCTTGAGTCAGGCATGAGGGCTCCTCTTGGCACTGTGACTTCAGCCCACAGATAGATCATTTATCTTGCAGATCATTAGCTCTCCTGACTTGGGATGGGAAGAATTTAGGTTATTAGGCACCTTTATGTGACTGGGTTGGGGAGAAGCCTCTGGGTACATCTTGTTGACGTAGGGAAGACAGGCCAGAAATACCCTCCTTGTTCCACCAGGGCCGCCTTCCCAGTGCTCTCAAGGAGCCAGGAACTCACATCTCACTCCTCATCCAGTACCTGGTCCTGTGGGTCCCTGAACCATCCAGACCTCCGGGACTGTTCCAGAGCCCTTCTCTGCCCAACACCGCCTTCCTTGGAGGTTAGGGGAGGTTCTCTCCCTCTCTCTCTCATTCTTCCCACCTTACCTCCCTGGGCCCCTCATTATACCTTTACACATTTCCACCTCATTGCAAATGAGTTGTGGCCCAGGTCAAAGCTGGGCCTTTGGTCATCCTTTTTCAGTGCTTCGCAGACAAGGACTGGGGGGCTCTAACTGCCCAAACAGTGAAACGCGGGCTCAAACAGAGGGGCCCACACTGCCAGCTTCCCCCATTACATTTTCATTTCTCACTCCGAAAAAGGACAGCTCTAGCAGTGTGGTGGGTGGGGAGAACCATCACTGGCAAGTCCTGGAGACCTTTCTAGCCTTAGGTTAGAATGCACACCACCCCTCCGTGGCATTTCCAGATATCCAAACAAGCCCTTCTGGACTCCCTTGTCTCTTGGAAGGTTAAAGACACAGCTCCCTGTCTTCCAAGGCAGCTTGTGGCTCCACAGCCTTGGAGTGTCCTGCAGACAGTTTCGTTTTTGAAGGTTTTTTAGAAAGTATGCATTTATTATAGAGAGACCGTGTAGGTCCCCTTATTCCCTTTGTTTAGAGCATCCTTTATTTTTACATTTTAGTGGTTCTGAAATTGGGATGCATCGTAAAACAGATGCATGTGTTTGGATATGGTACTATGCCTTTTTTGTGTGAAGGGGTGTTCCCCAAATGACTGCATCCTAGAATTGAGGAAATCCAGTAAAAAGTGCATTGGGAGACAAAAATCTTTCAAAACATGGAATCCATGCGAGAAAATGAGCATAGGGGGTCCTTGGTATGTAGGAGCTGGGACCACTGCCTTAAATCTCATGTTTCCCGAGAAACTGTATGTGTGACCATTATGGGAAAAAATGCTCACAAGGCCTGACCCCCATTCCATCCTGTTTCTATCTGTGGGGGTGACATACTTGGAGCAAATAGTTCCTAAAATTATCCCCATACCATTCCTCCTTCAGCTTTCAGGTCAAATATATTTGCATCTTTATCATAAGGGCCTTTCTTTTCCTTTAGTTATATTTGCTAATTTACAATTGTTTGGTTTGAAAAACAAGGATTTTTTTTTTTTCTTTTACCTCCTGGCCTTTTGGTTTTTCTGAGGCAGCCTCAGAGAGTGTGGCTGTGGTGGGCTCCAGGAATGTCCTGGGGAGCCTGAGCCCACTGGGCTGGGGTCCTGGCTCCCGCCTCTGCCTTGAGCGTGTGACAGGCAGAGGCCATCCATGTGCCGTGGGGCCCGCGTAGAGCCTGCAGTCAGTGTGCAGGATGGGGCTGAATCAGGGCAGTTTTGTGTGAAGAATGGAGGCACTTCCAGCAGTTTGTCAGGATGGGCAGGAGCTTGTCAGGTCAAGGACTGGATCCCAAAGTCTAAAGCTCAAAAGGACAACCCAGAAGGAGTCAGAAAGTGAACTGCTCAGAGACCTCCTGCAGAGTTTATCCCAAAATGGTCGCTGCTCCTCAGTCTTCCTGGATGCTCCCCTTTGCGGTGCTTGAAGGAAGGTGTGCAAGGTTGATTCATACTCTCACAGGGAGGCTGAGTCGGAAAGCAGACCAAGCCCTGACCAGCGATTCACAGAGCAGTCTGGAAAGAAACAGGAAGAAAGCACCACCTTCTTCTAGCCTTCTCCTCCTCCTCTCCATCTCCTTTGCACTCTCTCCCACAAAGCCTGGTCTTTCATGTCAATATCCCCCAGCCCAGCCCCAGTCTAGGTCACAGGGGCTTCGATACTCAGATCAAGTCTGGCTGGCGTCATTCTCAGACACTTCCTAGTAGAGAATTTCTACAGCTACAGATGAGAAAATGACTTCTTACTGAGACTAGAAACAGGGAACCCAGTGAGTCTTGTTTTGTTTTTCTATATCCCGATCCAGTTTCTGACTTTGAACACCACTCTCAGGCTTGTACCGAGAGGACGCAGGGTGGAGTGAAATGTCTCCGCCCTCCCTCCCACCCAGCCCCGAGGAGAATCCCATTGACTGAAGCACCCAGCTGGCCCCAGGGCCCTAGAGCAGGAGGCTGTGTCACCCTCTCCACAGGCAGCGCCCCCACAGGTGGCTCATCACACCCACTGGGCTCCTTTCTTCACCCTGCACCATCCCCCCCACCGCCCCCAAGTAAGTGGTAAAAGCCACTTAATGTGCTGACTTAGCCAATCCCTTTTTGGTCCATTACGACAAAAGTTGCTCTTTTCTCATTAGAGCCATTTCTGTCAGGGTGTCTTTAATCAATGGCTTCCCCAGGGACAGTATTTTTAGAAGTTGTATTTTTCACACTCTCCCTTTTCCCCTTTTGGAAAATCTCATCCCAGTGCCTAGTGAAATGAACTAATGAGATGCCGGGAGATCCCAGGCTGGTGTTAATTGGAACAGGCACGAAAGAAGTGGCCCACGCACAGCTTCGGTTCCTTCCTACCTTACCTGCGATCCTTTTATCTGTCTCTCCGGTGTAGGTTGCACAGACAGCAGATGGTGTGGATGCTGACCTCTGGAAAGACGGCTTATTTAAATCCAAGGTTACCAGATACCTGTGTTTCACAAGATCATTTTCCAAAGAAAATGTAAGTCTAGTTGTAGTTTCCATTTGCTGAGTGAGCACAAGTAATTTACATTCCTGTTTGGAATTTCCTCATTTTGTTGTTGTTGTGGTTTATTTTCATTGCCATATGAATTTATCTGTGGTTTTAGTGAACTGGGTAGAATCGGCAGCCAGCACTGTTGTTTCATTTATTAACAGTATTATTAACCACGTACCCAAGTGTACCGTGAATTCCATTCAATTGTGTTCTCAAAAGGAAACCAGGAAATTTCTCTCCCAGCTCTCATTTGCCCACCTTTCCTCCAAGCAACAAATCACAGGATAGTGCGGCAGTGAGAATTCTCCGGTGGAGCGGGATTTAACGCTGGCCAGCAAAGGCAGCCTGGCTCAGGGAGGGTCCCTGTGACCCCACCCCATCCACAGACATCATGCCTTTGCTTCCACAGTGACGTTTCCTCTCTGAGTCTCTGTGTGACATATTGCATTTCATTATTTTTGTAGGTAAGTATCCACTCATGCAGATTTCTCTTACTATGGGTTTTTTTTTTTTTTTTTTTAAAGTACTTGCACCTGTAAATTAGGAAACTTTAAAGACACCTACTAAGGTTTTTTTGTTTGTTTTTTTTTTTAACATCTAATAAGGTATTTTAATAGATGGCTTAGAAAAAAAGGAAATAGTTTTGGTGAGTATCTACTCTGTACAAGGCCTGCCCTGGGCACCTCATTCTGTCCCCAGATAATCTCTACAAGTGGAAGTTCCTTTCCATTGAAGAAACCAAGATCCAAGAGGTGACGTGCTTGTTCGAGGTTACTTCTCTTCCCCAGCCCCAAATAGGGAGGAGTTGGGATTTTCATTTTCAGGGCTAACATTTTATTTTTGGCCACATGTTATTGTCTCTTTGTCATGTAAATTTTATTTTGGGGAATATTTTTATTGATTTATTTATATAAATTATATTATAAAAGTAATATTTATTTGCAGTTAAAAAAAAACTGAACCCAGACAACAAACATACTCATTCAACAGCATGAAAGGGGGAAAGCGTTAGTCCTCCTCTCTGCCACCTGGCCCCGCAGGCCCAGGGTCCCATCACAGGGTCCTTGCGTGTCCCCTTGGTGTTTTCTGAATGTCGACCATCATGTGGCTCTCCAGCTTGTACTCTTTTCTGCCACCTATTCCTGTTGTTTGTGGTTAATTCTTGGGTAGGAGAATTATTCTGAACAGGACTGGGAGAAAAGTCATTGCTTTATTTTTTTCCCCTAATCACAAGAGCAATATATGCTCGTCGTAAAGTACAGAGTTTATAATGGAGTCAGGGAAGATCTTGACACAAAAGTCTCGAAGTCTTTTCAGTTCAGGCTTTTGAGTGTATTTTAAATACCAGGAAGGTGGCAGGGCTAAAGAGCGGACAAGGGCACTGCGAGCTTATAATGAGTCCCTGCAGGTCCCCCAGCTCACTGAGCAGCCTGAGACACCCAGGAGAGGGCTGAAGGCTGAGTAGAGGCTTCAGTTAAAAATGAATAGAGGCCGAAGAGGCCTCAGTTAAAACTGGCCTGAGGACAGCCATGATCTCTGTGATCATTTTTTGGTTTTGTTTTCATTGCATGAAATCAAAAACACTATGGGGTATTGGTACCTGGGCTAGCAGAGTCCCTGCATCCCTTGGAGTAGGGACAGTGACAGGTCTGAATGTGACAAAGAGAAGTCACTGGGGCTTTTTAGCATTGAGTGTCATGGGTAAGTGTATTAAGGAAAACCCATTGATTTTGTCAACATGTGTTGAACATTAAAAAGATTTTTCTTGGGTGTGATGAAGGGATGTAAGAAGAGGACAAGGGCAGTGTGAAAAGCCTCTATCTCGCTTTCGAAGCAGTATAGGAGATAGGTGCATGGTGCATACTGTTTTTGGAAAAAGAATGAATGGATCCAATAGTGGGATCCAAACGATCGAGTTCCAGCAGTTGGCAGGGGCCCACCTGCCAGCTCAGGAGTGGAGGAGGAATCGGAATATTTTAATCTGTTACAGCCAGTCTGTGCTGGCCCTGTAGTCCAAACCAAGACTTTGCAGAGCATCATTTTTTACAGCTGTAAAGGAGGGATGTGGGATCTCAAGACTGGACAGATTCTTAATTAGGTGACTTGAGACTCCCAAGGTAGGAGTTTTGGGAGACT
Source organism: Mandrillus leucophaeus (assembly GCF_000951045.1). Classification (NCBI taxonomy): domain Eukaryota; kingdom Metazoa; phylum Chordata; class Mammalia; order Primates; family Cercopithecidae; genus Mandrillus; species Mandrillus leucophaeus. The sequence goes on from NW_012103532.1 coordinate 2,454,907, forward strand.
CCTTTGGAACCTAAATTCCTTTCCCCCAATAATGCTATTAATACAGAAACCTGGCTTTGGAGTGACATTGCTTCCTGGGGAAGGATCGAGATTAATTGCACTTTTCATGCCCTGTACTTTCTGCATTACCTGTAATAATAATGTACATAGATTAGGTAGGGAGGATATTAAACAGAAGGATTTATGAACATTTGAATATTAAGTTGGTTATCTGTGGCTACCTTAAATGCAAGGTTGTCAAAAATAATTACAGTATACTGGCAAATACTGGCTACCAGAGACAATATAAATACCCTGAGTCAGTGCATATTGGGCTTTTGGCATGAATCATTTGCTCAACAAGGATTGGGAATACGTTCTTCATATTTATGAGGAGGAAATGAAAGAGAGCACAGATGGGGGAGGGGAGAGGAACAGGCAAAATTAATGGTGTCGCAGACCCACTGTATTAAACCCAGTACAGTGGCAGCCCCGTGTAAGGAGCGACCACACTTGGGCTGTGGGGAGCTCTGACAGTGCAGCCTCCCATTTTGTATGCATGCAAGGTTTTTTTATGCTTTGTTTTTAATGGCCACACCACTGATGTTCAGGTTTTACGATCAGGGACATTTGTAGAGTGTGTGGAGGGTGAGGTCACTAAGTGGTTTGCAGTTGACTTCTGTAAAACCCAACTTGTCAAGTAGAAGACATTTGAGAAGGATATTGATGAATGCCCATCCATCTGCGGGGCAGGAAAACATGCCTAGTTGTTAATTTCTCAATGCAGAAAGCAGTGATGACATGGAAAAGCAACTGCCATGAAAAAAAATTATGATAGATTAGACCAGGCGATTCTGAAAGCAGCTGATGTTTGCAAGTTAGGTTAACAGTTCAAACCCTTCCTACACAGTCAGAGATTTATTCTGTGTTCTGAGGGTCCCACTTACCACTCCCTAGCCTGCACTGTACATTGCCTTCCCCAGGCCCAGCTACCTGGAATATCAGAATATCAAATTGTTGGCAAATGTGATAGTTCTGAGAGGAAGAAACGATTTCCTGATGACTGTGCCATAAAAACACTAGTTGTAGGTTACACTTGCTACTTTGACCTTCCTATTTAAATTCTAATAATTTGTTTCATTTGTGTACTTTTGGTTCATAATATTTATTAGTGTATATCAATACTTTTGATATTTTTAATCATATAATTTAGATTTGACATCTCAGCAAACCCAACTTGATATATGTGTGTGTGTGTGTGTGTGTGTGTATACATGTACACACACACACACACACACATATGAAACGAAGTCTCCCTGTCAGCCAGACTGGAGTGCAATGGCACAATCTCAGTTCAGTGCAGCCTCCACCTCCTGGGTTCAAGTAATTCTCCTACCTCAGCCTCCCAAGTAACTGGGACTATAGGCACCTACCACCACACCCAGCTAATTTTTGTATTTTTTAAAGTAGAGACAGGGTTTCACCATGTTGCTCAGGCTGGTATCAAACTTCTGACTTCAAATGATCCACCTGCCTCGGCATCCCAAAGTGCTGGGATTACAGGCATGAGCCACCATGCCTGGCCGATTTTTTTTTTTTGTTTTTTTTTTTGAGACAGTGTCTCACTCTATTGCCCAGGCTGAAGTACAGTGACATGATCTTGGCTCACTGCAGCCTCAACCTCCCAGGCTCCAACAATCCTCCTACTTCAGTTTCCTAAGTAGCTGGGACAACATGCATGAGTGCCACCACCAGTCAATTTTTTTAATTTGTAGAGATGGGGTTTCGCCACGTTTCTCAGGCTTGTCTCAAACTCCTGAACTCAAGCTACCCACCCACTTTGGCCTCCCAAAGTGTTGGGATTACAGGCATGAGCAACAGCACCCAGACTCCAGTTTGATTTCTGACTCTGAGTGGCCCGGTTGAAAAATGTGTACCCGAAATTAATTTATTCAGCAAGTAATTACTGAGCACCTGTTGTGTGGCAAAATCCATGCTAGGCTTGTATTTATAGTAGGAACAGAGATAGTTTTGGTCTTCATGGTTCTTACACTCTAGAAGCAAGACAGATATTAAGAAAATAACCCCACAAATTGATAAGGAGGGAAAAAGAGAGTGCCAAGAGGAAACATACACAGTTTAGATGATAAGAACTCCCTGCTTGGCTTTCAGAGACATGGCACAGTGCAGGTGGAGGTGGGATCTTGGCTCCCATGTGCAGAGATGGAGGTAGCAGCCCTTCTTCTCTAAGCAAGATGGAACAACAGCCTCAGAAGTTGCTGTCCAGGGCAGAGTGATGGCTGACCAACTAGATGCTTGTCCAAGGATGCTGAACAAGTAAACGGAGAGCATGCTCACACTGGGCTTTGGGGATGAGGCACTTCTGCAAAATGGGCACGTGGAGTGCATTGCTAGTATCCTAACAGGAGAGATTTGGGATTTGAGCCCATCATTCTTTCCTTAACTGGCTCTGACTAGAGAGGGGGAACCAAGCTGCAAATTACTCTGAAGATTTTAATGAAATCTCCAACGTGCCCCCACATATTTAAGTTGTAGGGTAGATATCTTTAGAGCTCATTTCCAGCTTGAAATGTGCGCTGCAAGTGCCGGCGTGTTTGCAAAGAATTCTCTCTCGCAATTACAGAATGTGTACTGTCTTCGAAAGATATTTGTACACCAGTTACAGAAACTGCGCACTGTGGACCCCATATACTACCACTAAATAGAAACTTTAGGAGGCCCTTGTGCATGTCATTTTAGAAGACGTGTAATATTGAGGCAGCAGGACTTTCACTCTGTGTTAGTTTATGATTCTTGGGATTTTGTAAAATGTATCTAGCAACTGAAATGTGTGTCAGTATGCAGACTGGTGATCATTTAGAAGTGTGATTGGTTCCCTATTAGGTTTAGATGCATCTCTGTCCTACGAGTGCCTCAGGAATTTGCTCTTCCTAAAACCTCCTGGCCTTGAGATCTGATGCTCAGGGCTGAGTGGCAGCCTGGTCCCGGGACGTGTGTGCACAGCTGCCCTCTGCTGGGTTATGTCTAAAGCATCTCCTGGGTTGCTCCTGCCTCACCAAGGCTGTGTCTGAGTGAGTGGCTTTGAGGTTCTGCAGATAAAACTCCTTCCCGGGGGCCACACGAGTCCCTGTGTAACCACTGGGGAACATTAAGTGTCACCTACTCTAATTAACCTGCTGTCATAAAGCTGCACGAGTCATTGTGTTAAATATGCATCTTGAAGCCAAAATGGCAAAGCCACCACAGGCATGTTCACATTAATAGTCTGTATCTCTTTTCTTTCTTCCCAAGAGTCATCTGGGGAACGTGTTAGTAGATATGAAGCTCATTGACATCAAGGACACACTGCCTGTGGGCTTCATCCCAATTCAGGAGACAGTGGACACACGTGAGTCATCCTTTAGTAGCACTCATCACAATGAGGGTTTTCTTCCTCCAGATATATTTCTAGGTGTTTTTTTAATGTGCATTTTTCTTCAGAAACATTTTCGGAGGTCTTACTGCATGCCCATGAACAAACCCTGCTGCTTTTGATGTGTTTCTGGCTGGGTTCTCCAAGGAGTTTGCAGAGGATTCTGGGTAGCGGCATGTAAATGAGCAGAACGTCCCTTTCTTTTAGAATGGTGCTCCCTGCTGAATGGACTCACTGGGGAACGGAATGGTGAAACTGGATATAGTTTGTCTTTAGTCCTTCCTCTGGTGTTGCTGAAGCCAAGCTTGGCACAAGACCCAGAAGGAAGCAGAAAGAAAACAATCAAAAGACGCCCAGAGAACACAAAGCCAATAATGTGCCCATTTGGGGCCCACAGAGCAAACAAGAAAAGTGAGAATCAAAAAGGCTGCAAATTAAAATTCATAGGTTCGAATTGGACTGAATATTCTGACCACTGAGCAGGTCCAAGCAGAAGTGAATCACTGAGGAATCGGCAGCGTCTTCAGGGTGCTGGAGCCCTTGGAGCTTCTTGACCCACACATGAGTTATTAAATGGTGCTGGAAAACCTCTGGCGATTTGGCTTCCTTGTTCTGGTGTAATTTAACTTACTTGTTTCATTTTTAATCACTGGTCAGCCAACTTTATGATGTCTACAACAGTGAAGTAGTGAATACAAAACAAATACAGAGAATCCTTTCATTATGACTCAGGGTTTGTTTATTAAATTCTCTGTCTTATTTTCTGTCTCATACTTTATTCTCTCATAATTAGCCCACGTTGGTCCCACTATTTTTTGCTGTTTTCTTGCTAGCACTTCGTATGATATGAACCAGAGTTTCTGTCTCTACGCAGATCCCACCTGTTATTTTCATGAAACCAGCAGACCCCATTGTATAGCATATTTTTATTTTCGTGATGGTCTCTTCACGTTTAGTCATTGGATTGCTTTTTGTCATTTATGATTTTGTGTATTACTTGATAATCATAAGAGCTGATACTTAGTGTGCATTTACTGCATGCTCACCCCTGTGATAAATGCTTTACCTCCCTGATTTCATTTACTCTTCAGAAGACCCCTCTTACGAGACGGGCATTATTATACCCATTTCAGATATGAGAAAAATGAAGCATACTCACTCCTTAGGTATTAAAGAACTTAGCCGAGGTCACGCGTCTGGAACTGGAGGAATAACTAGAATGCTCACATACATCTTACTCCAGCTACACTTTTTTTTTTTTTTTTTTGAGATGGAGTCTCGCTCTGCCGCCCAGGCTGGAGTACAGTGGCCGGATCTCAGCTCACTGCAAGCTCCGCCTCCTGGGTTTATGCCATTCTCCTGCCTCAGCCTCCCGAGTAGCTGGGACTACAGGCGCCTGCCACGTCGCCCGGCTAGTTTTTTGTATTTTTTAGTAGAGACGGGGTTTCACCGTGTTAGTCAGGATGGTCTCGATCTCCTGACCTCATGATCTGCCTGCCTCGGCCTCCCAAAGTGCTGGGATTACAGGCTTGAGCCACCGTGCCCGGCCTCCAGCTACACTTTTAACCACAGCACCACACTGGAAGAGCCTGTGTATAAGCACATTTTACAGATATGTTTTATATTAATGTATAGGGTTTTAAAAAATTAAGATATAACTCACTTACCATGCAATTCATCCATTGAACATGCACAGTTCAGTGACCTTTAGTAAAGGCAGAGTTGTGCAACCATTATTGCACATTATATCACCCCCAAAACCCATTGTCAGGATAGCACCCCTGTACCCCTCAGCAATCACTCCCTTATTTCTCTCCAACCCTCACCTCCCCACTCCCTACCAGCCCTAGACAACCACTGATCTACTTTCTATATAGATTTGCCTATTCTGGACATTTCATATGAATGGAATCATACAGTGTGTGGTCTTTTGTGACCAGCTTCTCTCTCTTAGCATAATGTTTTCAAGGTTGGCCTATGTTGCAGGATAGATCATCACTTCATTCCTTCTTATTGCCAAATACTAACATATGGATATACCACATTTTGGTTATCCATTGAACTGATGGATATCTGGGTTGTTCGTACTTTTTGGCTGTTAGGAATGAGGCTGCTATGAACATTCGTGTACAAGTTTTCGTGTGGGCTTATGTTTTCGTTTCTATTGGGTATCTACCTAGTCATGGAAGTGCTGGGTCACATGGTAACTTGATATTTTTGAGGAACTACCAAATGGTATTTCAAAGGAGCTGCACCGTTTTTTCTTCCCACCAGCAGTGTCCGTAGATTCCAATTCCTCCACATCTTCACCAGCACTTTGCTATTGTCTGTCTTTTTGATTGTAGGCCCCTTAGTGGGTATGAAATGGAATCTCCTGTGCTTTCCGTTTGCCCTTGTCTGATGGCAAATGACGTTGAGCATCTTTTTATGTGCTTGTTGGCCATTTGCGTTATCTCCTCTGCTTAGGATCTACAGTCTTCTCAAAGACTTAGATCACTTTCCTCCTTTTCCCCTGTGTTTTTCACAGTTTTAAAATTTGCATTGGTGTTCATTTTTTGACAGTGAGTTGACTTCGAATGTCTTTATATTGATGTGCCGTGGAGCCGCAACGGGTTTTCCATTCCGCATTTTCCTCTCAGTTAGTTGGACCAGTTCACTGAGGCTCTGTCCTGTCTGGACTTGGGGACCAGCGGCTGTGGGGCCCAGGGGTCTTGGTTGGGAAGTTTCTCCCCTGTGACTGGGAGTGCACAGGTTGCTGCCCCAAGTGTGGACTCTGAGATCGGTCCTGGGCCCAATGCCAGGTGCCTTGTCACACAGGAGGGTGAGCAGCAGGGAGCCTCTTCATGTCTGGTTCTAGCAACATTTCCTGGAGGCTTTACCTGGGGGACAGAGGAGCCCAAGCTGACCATATAAGCCTTACGGTCAGCTCTGTATCATTGGAGAGTATTCAAGGCCCTGATTTTATAAAGTCAGCCAAAAACAGGAGACTCCTGTAATTCATTTAAAATATAGTTTGCTGTAATCCATATAGCACTGAAAAACTGGAAGACTGTTTGTTTTAGTAAAGTACTGTGTACTTTCTCTGTGTTCATTAGCATGACTGAACACATTTCTATTGACTATGTATAATATGTTTACTTAAAATTAGGCCTGCTTAAGCATGTGTAATTAGTGGCTCCATCTCTTACCCCGGGTTTGCTGCAGACGGAGGAATGGAGCCAAGAGCAGCGTGGCAACAGCAAGTGAAACACCCGGCGTTAGTTTTCTTTGTGTAAAGGTCTCATCTTCTTCACGCCTTCTAAGGCCAATCTGATCAGCTGATAATCTTTGAAGGTGCAGAGTTACTGTGAACAGCGCCCCCCATTCCCCAGGTTGCCGTCCCAAGTGTGGACTCTGAGGTTGGGTCTTGTCACACAGGAGGGTGGGTAGCAGGGGCCTCTTCATTTCCAGTACTAGGTTCATTTCCTAGATGTTTAGCAATGTTTAGGGTCTGGATTCAGAACGTTGTTTCTCTCCGCTGGTAGATCTGCTCTAGCCCTCAGTTTCTGTGCCTGAGGAACGCACAAAGTTATCTGACTCTTTAAAAAATGACCCTACCCCCCTAAAAATATAATAACAAAAACAATTCCACTGATTTTCTTGTCCCGCTCCCCACTCCTGGCTCCTATAAGAACCCCCGGGCAGGGCTGTACTTCCCCTCATTCTGTTCCTTGATTTGAATGTGCTGTTGAATGTCTTACTTCCTGCCACAGAATTGCAAGGTCTTGAAACCCAATACCAAGTACGGGCATAAATTACACGCTAGAGGCTTACTTGCCAATAATGACAGTAAGATCCCACACAGCTGTTCTTTACTGAGCACTTACTGTGTGCCAGGCACTGGGCTAGGTGGATCATACGTGTTGGCACAGTGCATCCAACCCACATCCCTGCGGGGTGGGTTTCATTAACTCCCTTTTACAATTTACCAAGACTCAGAGAAATTAAGTAACTTGCCTAAGGTCACAGTGCCAGAAAATGTTGGTGTTGGGATTTCAACCCAGGTCTGTCTGACTCGTGTATTAAATGGCTGCAGTTAGTTGAAACTCAGGCTTAAAAGCACAAACACACACACACCTCCCGTTGGTCAGCACTGGAGGTTGCTCAAGCACCAACTCCTTACTCTAAGGCTTGATAAGTAAGAGAAAAGAATCATGTGCTTATCCTTTTTTTTCCTATACAAAATTTATTTCAGGGAGACCAAATAGTTGATGAAGGAAAGTTATTTTTTATATATAGAAGGATTCTAGCTAAAAAATGCAGAAGGAGGCTGGGCGCGGTGACTCACGCCTGTAATCCCAGCACTTTGGGAGGCCAAGGTGGGTGGATCATGAGGTGAGGAGTTTGAGACCAGCCTGACCAACATGGTGAAACCCCATCTCTACTAAAAATACAAAAATGAGCCAGGCATGGTGGCACGCATCTGTAATCCCAGCTACTCAGGAGGCCAAGGCAGGAGAATCACTCAAACCCAGCAGGTGGAGGTTGCAGTGAGCCAAGATCATGCCACTGCTCTCCAGCTTGGGTGACAGAATAAGACTCCATCTCAAAAAAAATAAAGGAAAAAAAGCAGAAGGAATGACAGAGTTCAAAAATCACCATTGTGAACCTTTAATAAAGCATGGATCTTAGCAACAGTCATCAGAGGGTGACAAAGTACTCAGAGGATGGCAGTTGGGGAACTGTATGACCGAGGGCCCAGGCCGACACCAGCAGAGCTCAACAAGAATGGCCCAGCCAGACTCCGGGCCTCACCATATGACAGCCTAGACTTACACGTGCCCCAGGACAGCGTGTGCATCTAAAAAAACCTAACCTGAGTCTAATCAAGGCTTTAGCTCTGTCAGTCTACAGGAGGCACAGGGGAATGACCCGATTTCTCCAAACTATCAGTGCCCTGAAGAAAAGGGAGCAGAAGTGGTTGCTCCAGAGTCAGATGGTCTGGGAGGCCTGACACCCAAAGGCAGTGCCTCAGCATCCTGGGGATCCGGATGCAGACAGACTGGAGAAAACGTGAATGTAGACTCTCTATTGGATGATACTCAGGAATTCTGTTCGTTTTGTTAGGAATGGTGATGGCATGGCGGTCTTTAAAGAACAGTGACCTAGATGCCTACTGAGGTATTGGTGGCGACATGACATGGTGTCGTCAGGGATTCATTTTAAATATCCAGCAAAGTTGCAGGGGTGGGAGGAGAAGAAACCAGCTTGTCCGTTGTGCATAGCATTGACACTGGGTGACGGGAACACATGGATTCATTCCGCTGTTCTCTCTGCTTTGGGGTATGTTTGAAGATTTCTATGATAAAAAGCAGAAAAGAAAAGAAGTCCATGTGGTGAAATGTGTTAATGCTCAGGGCATCAGCGTGCAGGTTTCTGGTGGCTGAGCAATGAGCAGATTGTGGTTGCGGCTCTTAGAAGCCACCCGGATTTACTGCAGGGTGTGCAGTCCCCTTCTCAGCAGGAAGTGTCTGGGTTGAGTCCTGCATGCAGAGCAGGGTGACTGCAGCCCCAGGGAAGGCAGGCGGCAGAGCCCAGCCCTTCTGTCTAGCAGCTTAGGTGACCTGCCACTTCTGCTGCCAGGAACAGGGTGTGACAAGGGATGTGGTTTTCAGAATAGAGACAGTGGTATCTCTGGAAAACTCATACCTTTTCTGTTGTCCTTTCCTTCAGAGGAAGTGGCTTTTAGGAAGAAGAGGCTGTGCATTAAATTTATTCCACGGGATTCAACGGAAGCTGCAATTTGTGACATTCGGATCATGGGCCGGACCAAGCAGGCCCCACCTCAGTACACGTTTATCGGGTGAGTCTTAATGACAGGACTCTCAGCTGCTACTCTTTCATGACAGCACTCAGGCCATTCCAGGCAATGAGGTCCCAGAGATTTCCATGTGGCCCCCAGGCTCTCGGCCATGGGCCTCTGTCAGCCCAGTGCTCCTCACTGCCCTTCCTGCTCAGCTGCGGCCTCTCTGCGCCTGGGCTCGCACTGCTGACTCTACCTTAGGGCCCTTCCCCCCCTGCCCTTCTGCGCATTCAGCCTTGAAGCTCCTCTGGGTCCTTCCCCGACACCCTGTGATGCCACCAGCCTCAGCTCTCCACACTCGTTATTCCCCCTATAGGAAAGGTCACAGGGACCTATTTTGTACCGTGGGGCCAAGGTCACTGGATGTGGTCATGAGTAAGGCAAAGGCCCTGCTGTCACAGAGCTGATGTTCGAAAAGGGACAGACGAGCAATAAACGAGAAAATAAATGAGATAATTCCAGAGAGTGAAGACAGTGAAACACAATGATGGAGTGGGGGCCTCTTCCGTGAGGGGGTCAGGAAGGTGACACTTGAGCAGAGGCCTGAATGTCAGGAAACCAGCCATGCACAGATGTGAAGGCAGGGCCTTCGAGGCAGAGCAGAAGCAGAAGGAGAGAAGTGGGAATGAGCATGGCACGTTCTGGCAGCAGAACGCAGCCCCATGCAGCTGGAAGAGCCAGGGAGAGTATTGGGACAAGGGCGAGGGTTGGCAGGACCTCCTAGGACATGGCCTGGAGTTTATTCCAAGCACACTGGAAAGCCAGTGGAGGGCTCCAAGTCAGGAAGAAACATAAATATTACACAGCTCCATGATAATTCCCCAGTAAGCAGAGAACTGCTGAGGCCTGGGCCCGTTTGTGTCTTGTTTCTCCAGTAGCCTCAGCCCTGAGCATGGGCCTGGCTCTGTTGCGGCTCCATAAATACTTAGTACAGTGAAATCCCAGGGTTTCACTTAGGGCTCTGTTGATTGTAAGTGACAGGAAACCCAACCCACTTTGGCTTGAGCAAAAGAAAGAATTTGTTGGCTGGCATCACAGAAGAGTTGGGGAAGCAGGACCGGCACGCCTGGAAGCGGAAGCTTGAAAGCCGGCACTGGGTTCTGGTTTCCCTGTCTCCCTTTGGCTCTGGTGCTGGGCTCTGTTCTGACATGTTTCCCCCTCCAGGAGGCCTGGTGCTGCAGTAGCTCCACCTGCTTTTCATCCAGGTTCAAGTCCAGAGGCCAAGAGCAAGTCTGTGTTCCTGCTAGTTCAAAAGAAGTTCTAGAATTTAGTCTCATTGGTCTTGATTGATCTAGGTAGGGTCATGTGCACCCTAGGCTGGTCACGGTTTTCTGGAAAATTCTTCCATTGACCAGGCCTGAGCAGGAAGTAGGATTAGCTCCATGGGAACTCAAGGACTAACCATGACTGGTGCTGCCCCTAAAATACAGAGGGGAAGTCAAAAGTCAGAAAGGGGGTTAGTGGATGCCAGCTGTCTGGAAGGAAATAGATGTTCACTGTCCTCGGTCAACTGAAATCCAGGTGTGCCGGTTACTTGGTGTGGCAGATGGTTTACAGCCCCCTCAGCCATGTGCCTCTTCCCTGGCCAGGCCTGGGAGCTGCCATGTGTCTCCCTGTGGGCTCCCAGAGACACTCTCTCCTCCTTAGCTTCTGAGGCCAGCCTCCTGGCTCAGGCCTGTACTCTGCTTTACTCTTGTTCATTTGAGCCCAGAGCTGCCTTTTTATCAGCCAGGGCCTTTCCTGATAGCCTAGACCCGGTGAGAGCAGCAGATGAACCCTTGTGGCATTTGCTTGAAGCATGCAGGGAGCAGGTACCACAGAAATGCAGAGTTTCACCTCTGGGGGCTTCGGCTCTGGCATCGGAATGCTCTGTGTCAAGATCATGTGGTTAAGAAGGACTCTGTGATCATTCCCTTCCTACACGCTCAAAAATCCTGTTTTGCAACATGGGTTACACTAATTATGTAAACAGGACTACAGGAGTAGGAAATAGTTAGAATAAACATACTTCAGGCACCTCAGAAGCACCCATTTACATACAAATGGCAGAAACCAGCAATTTCGTAATGAACTTTTAAATCTAATTTCAGTCGCTATGTGTATCTTTAATTATAAACTATCCTGTTGTAAAAAGATTCCATTTTTAACCAATTTAACCAATTTTAAGGAAAAGATATTTACCAGTACGTACCTTGATAAAACCAAAGCCTTTTTTCCTTTATATCACTTTGGAAATATGGCTATAGTTTTATTTCATTTTGGGGCAACAGTTCTCTTCCAGAGGAAGACAATTCCAGTGTTATTTTTAAGCAAAGAAAGAGAATTCAGTATTCAGAACTCTAAGCCACTTATTCTTAAAAGTGGGCACAGTTCTACGTGTTACTTTGCAAGGGTTTGGGATTGTCAGTTGGGGAAGATAGAAACCTCACATTCCAAACAGCACCTCGAAAGCCTGGCAGCTAGAGGCCATGGCCCAGATGTGGAGAAATCAGTGCAGCTCACTGGAATCGCTCATCTAAGAAGACAGGATTGTGGTTTTACATGGTTCCTGTGGTGTCCTGAGAAGCTTATTAGGGGTTCCCACAGAATAAGTCTTTCTCCATTTTTTGAAGAGATTATATTCCTCTACATCAGGTCCCAAAGATGCAGTTCTGTGGGGCAACTGGGAAGTTGGAAACTGAATATGGTGAACATGATCCCATCACTCTTCCTAGGAGCGTGGCTGTCTCCTCAGCACTCACGAGTGTGTGGTGTAGTAGGGGTCAGGGCTGTGGTAACTGTGTGAGGGAAGTCACAGGAGAGCTTGTGCGGTATCTGGGAAGCCCCTTGGTGTCCACTCCTAGTTGTGTGGTTTGTGGGGCGAGTTTTGCAGTTTGAAGATGATTCCCAAACTGACCCTGAGAATGAGGCCGACGGCAGGTGACACACAGCTGGAAGAGGCTATATCCTGAGATTGGGGTGTGTTAGAGAGTAGGGGGCTAATTCATCTCATGGTTAAAAACCAGCATCTCCCTATCTGTCTCTCCTAACTCCACAAAGGACTTGATGTGGATTATCACGTCATACTCTACAAGGAACTGGCAAAACAGAAAGAAGTTTGGAGAAGCAAGGAAAGTACCAGTTGGAGTAGGAAGGCAAGCTCGGGGAGGGTGACACAGGCGGCCTTGTCCTGAAGGCCTGCCTAGATGGAACAGGTCACCCTCATGTGAACTGTGATGCCCAGAGCACAAAGGAGGTGATGGAACCCATTTCATGTGGGCGGTGAGAATTGATTCCCTGGTGTTTGAGGCCATGACCCTTTTAAGTTAGTTGGTTTGCTTTGTCACTCAGGTAAATGCTTTGTGCTAACCAGAGCCATGAAGATTTCTCTTTTTTCCTAAAGGGAACTGAACAGCATGGGGATCTGGTATCGAATGGGCAGAGTACCAAGAAATCATGACTCATCTCAACCCACAACGCCTTCCCAGTCATCAGCTGCTTCCACCCCAGCCCCCAACCTTCCCAGGTGAGGCCTTGTTGGGGTGTCTTGTGTTGTCCTGTGGTCTTGGGTCCCTGCACAACATTTTAGAACACCACCAAGTGTCTGCTGAACAACTGTAGAAGCAATATATCTTTAGAGGCGATTTTTAAAAATCCACTTGGAAATCTTTGCATTACGTGAATGCAAAGGCCATTCTGTAGTCCATTTTGTACGTGTTCTGCAGGCTCCTAAAACTGCACATTATGCAACTTAAAACTGGCTTGCTATTCAAAAGAGCTGCTAGCTACACACAGACATGTGTTGTGTAGCCATGGAGTTGGGGTCACTGGCCTTAAGGTCAAATTCCTTCTCTATCTTGGCCAACAACTCATTTGCAACCCAGAAGGGTAGGTGAGTTCTTATATTCTTCATTTTCATATAATTTCTTTTTCTAATGATCTATAAACTAAGAAATGGGTAGTTTGGGTATGAGAGAATAGTGAGGAGTTTTTCAGGAAATGCTAGTTTTAATAATTGTCTCCACAGAGAAACTTGGGTGAGCCAGCTGTTTGCTCTGCAACTGATTTCAGTTATAATAGAGGTAGTAACAGTCGCTACACTTTCTGCAAAAATAATCCTGTCAAATAAAAATCCTGTGCATCACTAGGAGTAAACTGAGGGCAAGGAACAAACAGCACTGATGGATTAAGCTTGAGAAAGGGACTGCAAAAGTAAAATAAAACAAGAACGGTGAGGCAGCAACACTTAGGGATTGACGTAATGTAAATGAGAATGGATCTCGAAGCTTCCACGTGGGTGAATAGAGATGAACAAAATCTGTCAGGGGACAGAAGAGTCACCGGTGGGTCTTCCTGGGCCCTCCACAATACAGCCTGCCCTCCGGGACATGCCACCAGCTGTCTGTACTCTGTTGCTCTGTGCCAAGCCTCCGCCTCACTTGGGAGAATGCGCTGTAATGAGGCCCTGAAGCCCTGAGGACTCTGTCCTCTGGGACATCCCCCTATAAAGACAATCTGGTCTTTCTTGTGACAGTTTCATAAACCAAGAGTAGTATTTAAACTTAACTACCCCTGGAATTGCCTGGAACTTTAGAAGGAGTTTTCAGTTTCATTTGGCATAAAAAGTTAGAAATCGCTAATGAGCCTCCCAGAGTTGCAGGGTGAACAGTTGAGTCTCTTTGTTAGGTTCAGGAGTATGAGGCTAGCACCGCACATCAGCACTTGTTCCTCCGTTTCTGAGCGAGAGCACTATCAGCTCCACCCCGGAGGGCACTGCCGAGGGTCACTGTCACCTGTGCTCAAGGCTATCTCAGGTGTGTCACCTGTGCTGGGGGGTCAGCTAAGGCCATCACCTGTGTGTTGGGGTCCTCCATCACCTGTGCTGAGGCCCATCGCCTGCCTGTACTTGGGTCAGCTCAAGTTTGGGCTCCTTGCAGAGGCTGGAAAGCCCCCACAGGAGCAGTTGCCCTGAAGTCGTTACAGCTGCTCCCTGCTGACATCATGTGGTTTAGAAGGGCCCAGAAATGGGCACCACCTCAGGCAGGTTTTGACTTTCTGTGGATAAAGGGCGAGCGCCAGTTTTCTCAGATAAAGCAGAGAGAGTGCTCTCGGAAACCTGCCGGTCACTGTGAGAGCAAGGCCACTTGCACCTGAAGCAAGGCGGCCGAGAACACTGAGCCACCAGCAGCCTGGCAGGATTGCAGGGCAGCGCATCAGACCCAAGTGTTTATAAGGCTTACGTACTTTATCACCTCTGCCGTACCGTTTATGGTTTACAATGGCTGCAAGGAAATTGGATCAGTTTTGTTTTACTTGCCAAATAAAACAAATGTCAAAATAGTCAATATAAAATGTATTCTAATTTGGCTGAGTTAAGTCAGCCAGTATGCAGCAGGATAATTGAATGTACATTAATGCTTCCAAGTAAAAACCACTTGTCTGTCCCGAGTTGTCCTGTGCAGTAATTTACAGGTAGGATGCACACCTATGTGAGCCTCGACCATAAGGGTTTTTTGGTTTTTGTGGGAGTTTTTTTTGATATTGTTTTCCTATCCAGTATCTTTGATTTTTTCTTTTTAATGAAATGTTGATTATTCATTCAAATTTTTCCATCGAAGACCAGCAAGGATGAGTACGCTGTTTTATTCCTTGAGGCTTCAGGTCTCTGCACTCTCCAGAGAAGGAACGTGATCGCTTCCCCTCTGGTGAGCAGCAGTGGCTGGGGCTTGTGCTTCAGGTGCTGGGGGTCTGCCAGGAGCCTATAAGGTAGGGCAGGCCCCTCACTGGGGCCTGCAGGGCCTCACACCAGCTCGGGGATTTCTTGTCTTCCCTCTCCCAGCTCGAGCCCCAGACATTAAGCTGCGCTGAGAGCCTCCTCCTCCCTTCCTGCTCCTGGCTTCTGCACCTTTGCTTCCGGTGCTCCCTGCACATGAGGTGTGTTTGGTTGGCAGGCCTCAGCGCAGAGGACTCCTCTCCCAGGAAGCCCTCCCTGAGGCTCCTGGACTGGGCCTGTGCTGGGTCGTCTTCTGTGAGCGCTTCCGGGACATCTCGAGTCCCTGGGGTGGTGTGGGCACGTGGTGAACCTCCGAGGAGCTCCCCAGCGCCCACCTGAATCCAGGCAAGCATTCAGTTTCACAATCAATGTGTCCCTTGCAACCCCTCCGGACGACTCCCTGTTCCCTGAGCACTGCGTGGGTCTTTTCCGATGATGAGAGTAATCCAGGCTTGTAGAAAATTGGCAGAACGTAGAAAGCATGAAAAAACAGGAATTCCATATAACCTTTTGTTATATTTCCCTCGTCTTTTTCTTGTGTACTTTTTACACAGGTGATATCATATCGTGTAATAGCAAGTCTGCGTCTTGCTACTGTTTTCTCAAGTAGCCTCAACCATAAACCTGAGAACCACGTCCAGTGCGGTCTTTGTGTGGCGTGGATCGAGCCGCTGGGAGCGCGGTGACGCAGCGCCCTCTACTGCCCAGCCGTGGCGGTGGCGGGGAATGCGGTTCTGAGCCGGAGCTGGTGGCAGGCCCTTTCCCCGCAGAGCGCTGGCCCAGGCTGGCCGGGAGGACCTAGGAAGGGGTGGGTCACAGATCTTGCTGCTTTCTTGAGTCTGTGTTCTTCTCCAAAGCCAAAACCATGTGCCTCCATTTCTTGTGTCATCACTCAGATTTCAAAGAATTCCCTGCCATTTTTTGGAATGCCATTCATTCCCGGCTTTATTTCAGACAAAAGGTGGATCTTTGCATGGTCTGCAGGCCATCACCTGAGGACCTGGTGGTTCTAGCAGCACTGTCCATAAGCAGGAACTGCCTCTAGAAGCAGGAGCTTCCCGCAGAAGCTCTGTTACTGCAGAAAATGCTGTGGTGTCCCCAGCTTTGGAGTTGTCCTTTCGGAGCAGGCAGGTCCCCAGGGAGAGGGATGCTCCTGGGCTGTACCAGTGAGTTGGTGGCTAAGGCAGCAGAAGGTAGCTTGGCAGAGCTCCTCTCCCTCACAGTGACGCTTCATCTCACACACAGACATCGCCACACACATCTCTTGACTGTTTCCTAGTGAAGAAGGGCAGCCGCTTCTTCTGGGACCCGGAGCCTCTTCATTTCCCTGGCCGCAGGCACTCCATCCCCTGCTTGCCCATGTCACGCATGTCGATCAACAGGAGAGGGCTGGCCTCGGGACGGAGGCACGGTGCCATCTCTGTGGCCCTCTTTGGGGCTGGGCCTAGCTTTGTGAGTCAGCCTCGGGTGTGCGATCGGATGGTGGGGTTTCTGATTTCGGCTCTGTGCAGCTGTCTGGGGCAGGGGAGCCAAGAGAGGAAACACCTTCCCGGCCTCTATCAGAGCAGCCCCTCCACTGTCTCGCACATGCGGGGCATCACGTGTTTCTGCTGGGAAGAAAAGGTTCCACTGCTGCTGCCGGGACAGAGGTTGGGAAAAGCCCCAGGAGGCAGGTGGGCTCACAACCACTGGAGCAGCAGAAGCCCCCAGTGTGATAAGTGAATGGCTCTGGGTTGACCCAGGAGGAGGCCCGTGGTGAGCTGCTGCCCTGTAGCTCAGCAAGCCGCAGAACCATGGCTTGATAAAGACATCAGAGGCATGCTTATCAAATTTGCAGATGATACAGAGTCATTAGGGTGAGCTGACGTGCTGAATGACAGAATCAATACTCTGCATCTCCTCTACAGCCAGAACAACCCGCCGGAACCATGGGAGGCGATGGGCGCAGGCCGAGAGGGCCTCCAAGGTTCAAAAAATTCCATCACACAGGAACCAAACTGAGGCCTTGCTTAGCAGCCGTGTGTGCAATGGCGGGGGTCAGAGCATGGGTGTGTGGAGTGCAGCCTGGTGTGCACAGCGGGAGGCCCTGAGTGCAGTCCTGCTCCTGGGGCGTGTCCACTGCCCCACACCACCAGGCAGAGGTTACCCGAATCCAGTGTCGAGTTTGAGGAATCCAGTTTGGACCTGAGTGGAGACAGGCCAACCTGCTGCAGACGTCTTAAGGGTCAATAGCAGCAGAGAAAGTAGAAGTGTTTCCAGGTGTGGATGGAGGGGTGGAGTGATGGCTGGGGGCTCCAGAAGACAGAATTAGGTCAGGTGGACTGAAGTTACAAGGAGGTAGATTTAGGCTTAACACTTCAAAAAAAAATCAATAAAGACACCTTCCCCAAGGTGAAAATTCTGTGGCATCAAGAAGCTGACCTGAGGTGTGATGCGCTCCCAGATGCTGGGGGTGGTCAGATGACATTTGGATCCTTCAGACTGCAGGAGAATTAGAGCAATCAGTGTTTCTTAAGCCTTATTTAAGAAACGTGTCATATTCCCTCTCCCCACCTATAGAAATTCAGGTTCAGCAGACCTCCATGTTAGGGCCACAGACACCTTGAATTTCAGGACCCTCCAGTGAGCAGGGAGGTCACAGAGCAGCGGGCCTTGGTTTCAGAGGTCCCCAAGCCACCATCGATGCTGCTTCTGTATCTGACTTGCAGCCATTGCGTTCCTCCACTCACCAGTGCTGAGGTCAGAGGAGGAGGCATGGATAGTGGAGAGGTGCTGCTGTGCAGCCTCCCTAAGAGGGAAGGCTCAGAGGGGCCTCCCAGCACATCCGGGGCCATTGGCGATGCGGACACCATGTCTTGGTCCAGGGTAGGCAGGTGTGAGCTGATGACAAGTGGTATTCTGTCCCTTTCAGAGTCTGTCAGAAACACGTAGTCTGGCCTCCAGGTGGCTGGGGTTTTCAGGACATCTTGTGTTTATGTGAACATCCATCCTGCAGGGGCTCTCCTAGAAAATCTGCAACTTGTCGTTCCAGTAGCCCCACCTCGCCCTTCCCACTCACCTGGGCTGTCCTCACCGTGGTCCTGAGGGAGAAGCTGCTGCCCAAACTCTCCTCCCCACAGATGCCAGGCCACGGGCACATCCTGTGACCTTTCCCTGACACTGTCTCTCTTGGGGGAAAGGGTTATTTTTCCACCCGAAACCACAGAGCATTTCCCAGCCATTGAGTTCTGACCGGCAGCCTCCTATGCAAGGTGCAGCTCCCGGTAGCCTCTTGGAGTGTCAGCCACGCCTGGGTTGCCCGTAGGAGGTGACGTGGTGCTCGCTGTTGCAGTCATCTTCCTGTAATTTGTCAGCTCCCAGCAAGTTGTCAGTCACAGGTTCGGAAGTATGTTTCTTGGTGACAGACATAATTGTACTTAACTTTTTGCATGGATGTTATCAATCTGTGACAGATACTCTGGGAAATGGGGCATTTTGATTGCAGAATATCTGTCACATGCATTTAGTCTCCCTCTCAGGGACACCAGAATTCAGTCACAACTTTTGCATGTCGATGTCAGGTTTTGAGAACATAGATCCTTGCTGACCTCAAAAATCGTTCCATCACTCCGATCCCAGGGCTGTCATCGGAAAGGTTAATGGCCCTTCCTACAGGAGAGGAAAAATCATGCTGTGGTGATCTCGAATTCAGGCTGTGCCGCCCCGGCTTGTCCCCCATCACATCGTTGTCAGAAGCCCATGAGCGTGCCACACTCCGTCCTGGCCTCTCCAACCCCGCCTTCCCTCTGGACATGGGGATCAACTCCACTACTTTCTGATTAACTCGCAGAGTAAGTCAGCAGTGGGGGTGGTGCCTTAGGTGACCGGCTGGAGCCCTGTTGTCCACACTGACAGCCTCAAATCCTTCGGCTGCCTTCTGTCCGTTTTCAATTGTAAGATGGTCCTTGTACCCCAGATGACATCTGTCACCTGTCCTGTTGTTGCAGGACTTGAATGTGAGGCCCAGAATCGCACAGATCAGGGAGGCTGAGTTTTCCTTTTCCTGTTGAGGTGTTTACCGCCTGTTCGGAGTGGCAAAAGGCTTGGCGCTGGAGGCATTTGCCTGTGAGAAGTTTCTCCCTAGGGTTCAGTAGGGGAAGGCTCAGTGCAGAGGATTGGAATTAAAATCTGTGGTTTCATCTAAGGTGCATCATTTATGAGAGGGGTTCTGTGTATCCCGGGTGATTCCAATGACTCTTTTTTTCCCCTAGTAATAAATTGTGACATGGATTTTGAGCTCCGCTTCCGTAGTTGCAAGAAATGGTTTAGGGGCAGGTGAGCTGAGCAATGGAGCACTCTGTCCTGGTCCCATCAAAAGAGGGCTTGGCACACTGGGTGTGGTGGCTCACGCCTGTAATCCTAGCACTTTGGGAGGCTGAGACGGGAGGATCACTTGAGCTCAGGAGCTCAAAACAAGTCTGCACAACATGGCAAAACCCCATCTCTACAAAAAAATCAAATACAAAAATTAGCTGGGTGTGGTGGCGCATGCCTGTGGTCCTAGCTACTCAGGAGGCTGAGTGAGAGGATCACTTGAGCCCGGAGGTCAAGGCTGCAGTGAGCTGTGATCATGATCCCTCCATTGCACTCCAGCATGGCCGACAGCACAAGACCCTATCTTTAAGAAAAAAAAAAAAAAAAAAGGAAGAAGAAGACAAGGGCTTGGGCCCTGCATTTCTGGCATGGGGGCCTTCAGACACTTCTGCAGGTCATGTCCAGGCATAACTATGGGTCTGGCTTCACTTGGAAAAATTGGATTTCCTCCTCCTTCACACTAAAGCCACACACGCTTTTCGTTTGTTTAACTCTAAAGACAGAACACACATTTTCGTTGTCTTTTAAGATGAAGACTGTAGCGCAGGGTTCTTTACACAGGGAGCCCAGACATCAGCACTGGGGTGTGAATGATCCTGCCGCGCAAGCGGCACCTTCCAGCCGAAAGGACTGGCAGCCAGCCCTGTCTCAGAGACGAGCCCTCTGGAGGGGTCAAACCTGGACACTAAATCCAAGATGGATCAGGGGTGGGCTTCTGGGGCTCAGGTATTATTTCTGTAAATAGCCCGCATTTACATTCTTTGCCTATAACTTTAAAGTCCGTGGTGGCCTGATAACTACATTGGGGAAGGCTTCCTGTTATCTGACCGCCCCCCACCTGCCCTATCCTCTCACATTAATTAGACAAGTCTCCTCTTGTCTCCGGGGCACACCATTCTCATTCCAAAAGCGTCTCTGCTCTGGCCCTCACCATGCACCTCAGTTTGTACCAGCCCCTTCCCTCCTGGAAGAGACTCCAGAATGCTTAGGATTGGCCCTGGCCAGCCCCGTCCCAGGCCTGTAGTAACCCACATCACTTCTAGAAAGCCTAGCCCACATCGGTTCCCTTCTTCTCCTCCAGTTGCCTGCATCGTACGGCTTGGCATCTCACAGTTCCCTGTCATCGCTGCATGTATTTCTGTTTGATCTTACTGACTAGATTTGCTGCTTGCTGATGACAGAGATCCTCATGTTTTCCTTTTTCTCCTTTAAAGCCTCAAAAGAGGCTAGTCACACAGAAATAGCAATGATGATCACATTGCATCACCATTCCTCAAAATTGAGCAAGTACTTTCAACCATGTCATCTCATTCCATGCTCACAGTAAGTGTTCACTGGAAAATGTGTGGCCCCAAGATGGTAAAGAACTCTGAATTCCAGGTGGCTGGCACGTGTTAGGCACCCAGAAAGTATTTATTGGATGCATAAGGTGAGTTAGTTTAATGCATAGGACTGGACATCATATTTTATGCATCGCTCCTTCCATCCGTCCATCCATCCAGCAGAGACTTATCATGCATTTATTAGGTATGAGGTACTGTTCAAAGGCTTTACAAATAACTCCTTTAATTCTTTATTTTTATTTATTTTTTATTTTTGAGACGGAGTCTCACTGTCGCCCAGGCTGGAGTGCAGTGGTGCTATCTCAGCTCACTGCAACCTCTGCCTCCTGGGTTCTAGCCATTCTCCCACCTCATCCTCCCGAGTAGCTGGGATTACAAATGTGCGCCACGTTTTTAGTAGAGACGAGATTTCACTATATTGGCCAGGCTGGTCCCGAACTCCTGACCTCAAGTGATCTGCCTGCCTCGACCTCCCAAAGTGCTAGGATTGTAGGCGTGAGCCACCGTGCCCAGCCAACTCGTTTAATTCTAATAATAGCTCTGTGAGTCTGTTACTATTATCAGCCCAGGTTTAAGTTGAGGAAACTGAGAGCGCGGAGGTTAAATCCCTTGCCCAAGGTCATACAGTTAGTAAGTGTCAGGGCTAGGATCTTCACCCAAGCAGGCAAGCTACTGTTAGTGTGCAGACAGACTGTCTCGAGGCCCCCGGCCGTGAAGCCTTTCATCAGGGAACCAAGCATGTGCCTGGAGGGGCTGGTGGCTAGGGGGGTTGCCCATCCAGGTGGCTCTGCCACCTTCCTGTGCAGCTTCTCCAGGCTTCTGACCAGCAGCTGGTGAATGAGGACTTCCCCAGGCGTGTGGGTGGGGAACGCGTCCCGCAGAGACCTCTCTGGTCGGAAACCGCCCAAGCAGTCTTAGGGAGACGTGTGAACTTTGGCTGGTGTCCAGCACGCTTGCACTGTGGTCGCCGACTGAGGGAACATGTGGAGGCTGCCCCGGGAGGTCCCAGCACCACCATCCCTCCCTCGCTTTGAAGTGGGCATTTAAGCAGGGTTACGAGCAGTGTGGTTTATTCTGGTGATCGTGAGAGCGGCATGAAAGAGACCTACAGAATGAGGTTATTTGAATATCTTCAAAATGCTCGTGAACAGAGCGGTGGCCGCTCTTGGACCAGTATCAAACTTAGTTTTGGTGTCAGAGTAATTTTGAAGGGGAAATTTCATTAGAATGCAGTTCGGTATTGTTAGATATGAATGATGAGTTTAGGCTGAGCAATACACTTTTTGATATTAATTTTTAATACAGCTTCTTGGGAAGTCAGAGCTTCTATTTAATGAAGAATTGACGACTCGTCAATTCAGCTCCCACCTTGGAGCTGGCCTTGGGGTTCGCGCTCTCATGTCAGATTTTTGAGAAGGTATTTGCTGCTTGTAAACGTGTTATCTTTGTAATTTTGGTGACTTTCTAAGTGTCTTATTTTTCTCAGTGGTCATGGTGGTTATGTGTGCTTTTTTGTTGTTACCGTCCCGAGAAGCAGGGTTAGAAATGGGAAATTATTCCCTTCTGAGTCCGGCTCACGAGTGCGCGAGGGCGCTTTGTGCAGTTGGTTTCAGCGCCAGGGCTTGGAGAAAGGCTTTTTCAGGATTATGAAAATAGTTTTCTGTATGTCAGAACAGATTTATCAGTTCACTTTAGGGTCGGTTTTGTGAACCAGACCATTTAGAGGAGGATATTTTACCTTTTATCAGAGTGGAAGCTGACAGTCTATTTGCAGGTAGCTCTGTGGAATGTTTCACTTGGGTCTCTCAGTGTAAATCTAGCTGCCAAATAAAGTCAAAATAGGCATTAAACCAGTGATATTTCCCAGGATTTTGCTACCACCCCCACCCCCCGCCCCAACTATGCTCTTCTATTTCGATGCAGCGTTTCAATTATTAATTGGGATAGTTAATAAAATCCTTTGCTTGCAGTTACTTTTAAAAGACCTTTTGAGTTTATTTGGGTTCGGTTTTGCCAGTGGGTAGGGTAGAATTCAATCTGAATATCCTTCATGAGCAGCAGATGTTTTGTTTCCAGTTGAATAATAATATTAATAATTATTATTATTAGAATAAATGCAATTATTATTATCATCATTATTATTTCAGCTATAATTTTCTGGGCATCTTGTGTCAGACATTGTGTAAACATTATATATATACATATATATGCGCACACACACAGATGGATAGATACATAGTTTTAATCTTTATAACCATGTTATGAGGTGAATAATTGTGTCCTCATTTTATTTTGTTTTGGTTTTGTGGGTTTTTTTTTTTTTTTTTTTTGAGACGAAATCTTGCTCTGTCACCCAGGCTGGAGTGTTGAGAAGACTGAAACTTGGAGAGATCATGACTCATCCGAGGGCAGGGAGTTAGGATTTAGAGGGGTTGTGAGCAGAGGAGAGGTCTCACCATAACGCCCTGCCTGCCTTCAAGGAGCCTCAGGGCTTCCTGATTGAACGCTGACCCTCTGCTTGTGAGCTCAACCTTGCGTGGGACCAGAAATCACCATCCGGCCTGTAGCCCCACATTCCACCTCCTCCTCAGTCATGGCTGTATTTTGCTAAACAAATTGTTTTCCACAGCTTTTGAGATGGATTGGGCAGGGAGGAGACAAATGTTGCCTTTGGCTCTTTGATAGAGGATGTGCTGCATTCGGTCCAGACTGCAGCTTGTCCTGCGCTCTCACGCACACAGCCCTTTATGAATCTGACTTTGGCAGTCCCCTGACTCTTGAATTTTCAAAAAGCGGATATTTTAGTAGGCTGGAAGAAGATGAAAAGCTAGCAGTGCCCATATGTTCCTTGTTTTTAAAAGTAAGGTCAGCGAGGTTTAGAGACTCTTTAAATATTTCAGTTTATAAGATTAGACTAGATCATCTGGAATGGAAGTGTGGTGCCCCTGGTCCCAGACTTAGCTTTTTTCTTCATTTCTTTTATATGGGAGGTAGGTGTTTTGGCATTGCAAGGTTCAAGTGTAATAAAACTTAAATGTAGTGAATAAATACCATGATTTGGAGTGTTGCTGTGGCTATGAAAGTTAGTTTCCTTTCTTCGTCTTTTTTTTTTTTTTTATTAAGTAATCAGTGACTTGAAAAATAGCAGATTGGTACAAGGATTGTAACTTAAGAAACTGAAAACTCCCATGCTTTAAAAGAGTATAGTCTTTGACATTTTTCTGCGGAAGCATTTTCTTCACTCATTTAAATCTTCCTAGGCTGAGATGAAGCATTCATCCTGAAATGTACACTTGAATAGTTTGAAATTCAACACAAGTGTATCTTTTTAGTTAGGACATTTTCTCTTGGGTTATCAGTGGTCAGCGATGGTAGTGGTGGTTTTGCTTGACCCCAAGATATTTACAGACACCTAGGATCTGAGCAAATATCTAGCCCAACCCCAAGTTGGGACTAGGTCTCGATTATTGGTGCAACACACCTAATGTTTTATGCCTGTCACCCAAAAAGCATTTTTACAGCGAGGATGTGCCCATAGTCACCAACAGTAACTGTTGGGAGACACGTCAGGGAGAGGTAGCTGTGGTCACTGCCCCGTACGACAGCCAAAAGCCCAAAGCAGGAGGGACCCTGCCCTTCTCCCAGTGCACAATGAGTGGGAGCTCTGTGTTCTGGCCGGCATTTCCCGTCACGTTCAATAGGACATGTTCACTCTTCATACTTCTTCAATTCTAAATTTCAGAAGTAATTTGTCACCGTAGAGGAGGGCGTCATTAATAACCATTATTTAGAACTGTCGAGTCTTCCTCTCTGTGTGTGTCTGAGTTAAGCATCCCCAAAATTGGCCTCGTTGGTGGCAAGCAGTGCCCCACATTGACAGATCGAGACTACCCCACCCCCACCCCCACCGACGCCCTCACAACCCAGTTCTTCCCCGTCTGCCTTTAATCACCGCGAGGGGGGCGACAGGGAATGGCTACAGCATGTCCTCCTGGAATTCATTAGTGTTATTACCAAAGACCGTGTTGTAAATTGAGATTTTTTTTTAGCTGCTTGGAAAAAATTTCTCCTTAACTATTTCATTTTATTGTACTTCAAAAAAAGAAAGAAAGATTTTTCTCGTCAAACTTTTGGAGCAGAATAGTTCGGAAACCCCGACTTCAGATCCCACTGGGTGTGGACCCTGAGTTGTAAATGAAGCTGAAATCGCATATGGTTACCCTTGAGCTCTGGGGTGAGGGCCAAGGAAGAACCCCCAAACCTTCCGAGGGGTGGTGAAGAAAAAGAATTGCCATTCAATGTATGTTAATGCGCATTGTTATTCTTTAACATTAAAATTCCACTAAAGTACTAATAATTACTGTTAATATCTTTCGGTGGAAACTTACAGTAAAGGAGCAGTAGTGGAAACAGTATTTAAAGGCGAGCTGCTGGCATGATAAGAATGCAAATAAGCGTTATTAGCCTAATGATTTTGCCGTCGCCATGGTTGTGCGGCAGCAGTGTTGTGAATATGTCATCCGGCACCCGTGAATTTGGAAAGTGTGTCAAAACACAACTTCAATTAGTTTGCTCTAATTATGGCTCTGGAGAGTTGGTAACTACATCACTCCTCATTAAAAGAGATTTTCTTATATGGATTAATATAATATACAAAGGAAAGTTTCAAAGTTCCCGACGCCATTCACTCCCCCCACGAATGAGCCAGGGCGGGCCTGATGGATCCGGATCCGGGGTCTGTGCCTGCATTGGGCCCAGGCAGGGGGCTGGGGGCGGCTCCCTCCTTCTGCCTGGCGATCCACTTCCTGCTGAAAGTGGCCACTGCAAATGGAGCCTTTTCCACAGGAGGGTCAGTGAACCCATCACAGGCTTTTAAGGAGAAATGGCTAACCTGAAACTATCAGGATGTTCCTCCTTCTCGGCTTCTAGGTGGAGGCTGGAAGCAGAAAGGTCTCTGGACCTACCGTGGTCCAGTCCCATGTGTGCACTCAGCCCTTGGCCCTGTCCTGGGCCCTTCGGGGAGATTGTGTGGGAAAATATGTTGGTTTTGGTCACGCAGAATCACATGGTATCTATGAAATATTAGTAAAAGTCTTTTCAGATAGCAAAGGTGTACATTAACGAAATATCCAAGCTGACATATAATATAATGACAGTTCTAAATGCTGTCATTGAGCCTTGGCCATCTTGAAAGAAGAGAGTTCACATTTTCTTGTCCTGTTGCGGACTTTCCCCTCCCCGAGGACACCTGTCCTGCAGCGCCCACTTTCTCGAGTCCCACTCTGCAGGGTTTGGATGGCCACCTTGTCACCTTGCCTCAAGTCAGCCTCGTGGGACTGTTCCTTGAGCTTTGCTGCCCCCACCTCCGTCATTCTGCTGAGCCCCCGGCCACAGAGGCATCATGACTTCCATTGGGGGTGCTCAGTGATGCATTTTGAACAAGAGTTAGATTTTAGAATGCTGGTTGAGGAGGCCTGGGTTTTGGTTTTCCTCTGATTTAGCCACACAGTGCAGATGATCCAAAATACAGCCTTGAAAACATTTTTGTGGGCCTTGCGTGTTCTCTTTGTCATCACTTTTGGTGAGTAACTCTGTGTGTGTGTGTGTGTGTGTGTGTGTGTTTGATGAGTCCTTTGGGCCTTCTTTATACCACTCACAGGCAGTGCTACTTTGAGTGAGTTTTATCACTCTCTGAGCCTATTTCTTCCTCTGTGAAATGGGGATAAAAATGCCTCCTTTGCAGGATTTGTCATGAGAATTAAATGGGGGGACACAGAAAGCACCACCCTGGTGCCCAGTGAGCACCCGTGCATGCTGGCTTTCTGTCTGTGTCCAGGGTTCAGTGCAGAACTTAGCCTAGCATGAGCAGGGCATCCCCTTAGACCTTTCCTTTGCCACCACGTGGCTCCTGCCTGCTACAGTTGCAACTCCAGTCACCAGCACCGGCTCGCATCAGAGACTGGGGGTAGGCATCCTCCCCTGCGGAGCTGGGACTAGAACGGCTGTGCTCACAGGTGAGCAGCTGGGAAGGGGTTAAGATAGTAATTGTGTAAGTCTTCCAGGCTTTCTCCCAGTTCTGCGATAATTTGATGAAGAACTTCACCCTAATTAAATATTCAAATTAGGAATAAGTGTCAATATGGCTTCCCATTGCCTGGAATGATGATTAATTGTATTCAAAACTCTAGTGGCCCACTGTAATCTAAACCTAACCGTTGTGCTTGATTATTTCTGCACCACACTTGCCATGTTTTCGTTTTAAGATTTAAACTAGTAATTGATTTGCCATATGCCATCAAGCTGCATGTACTTTATGCATTTAGGAACTCGGGGAGTTTGGAATTGTGATTTCCTTCGTCTTCAGTGGCAGCTTTTTTCCCGCTTGTCCAATGCCGAGTGATTTGGTTGTGTGTGTGTGTGTGTGTGTG
>NW_012103533.1:0-473 GCF_000951045.1 Mandrillus leucophaeus
AGAAGGAGGAGGAGGAGGAGGAGGAGGAGGAGGAGGAGGAGGAGAGCCATTCTGGAAATCTGGTTCAGCTTTTATGCCCACTCCAGCCCCAGCTGCCAACTTACTCCAACTGCATAGAAATCCTGAGCAAGAACCTTCCTGCTGAGCCCAGTCAGCCAACAGAACTGAAAAAGGTAATAAAATGGTGGTTTTAAGCTGCTAAGTTTTGGAGTGATTTGTTCTGTAGCAAAAATAATCAGAACAATGAAAGAAGGAATGAATCAGGGAAACACTAGGAATCCTTGTTTTGTAATGGAGCCATTTGTCTGGCTGTGTGACCTTCTCCAGCTCAGCTTCTCAGGTTCAGGAGGAGAGGTAATAAACAATAGTGCTTATGCAAGATTTTCATTTTACCATGGCACATGAAGAGATATCAAACACCCTATGTGTGATAAATGAGCATTTAATAAAACTGGGGCCAAGTGTGGTGGGTC
>NW_012103533.1:523-899 GCF_000951045.1 Mandrillus leucophaeus
TTTTTTGTTTGTTTGTTTGAGACAGAGTCTTGCTCTGTCACCCAGGCTGGAGCACAGTGGCACTATCACAGCTCAGTGCAGTCTATATCTCCCAGGCCCCAGCAATTCTCCTGCCTCAGCCTCCCGAGTAGCTGGGATTACAGGTATGCGCCACCATGCCCAGCTAATTCTGTATTTTTAGTAGAGACAGGGTTTCTCCATGTTGATCAGGTTGGTCTCGTACTCCTGACCTCGTGATCCGCCTGCCTCGGCCTCCCAAAGTGCTGGGATTACAGGCGTGAACTACCACGCCCAGCTGGTTGCCCTTTTTTTTTTTTTTTTTTTTTTTGAGACAGAGTCTCGCTCTGTCACCCAGGCTGGAGTGCAGTGGCACCAT
>NW_012103533.1:3584-5040 GCF_000951045.1 Mandrillus leucophaeus
AGAGTGAGACCCTGTCTCAAAAAAAAAAAGAAAAAACAAGTAGAAACAAAATACATTTATGGAAGGATACCTTTTTTATGGGATACATTTTGCTTTTTTTTTTTTTTTTTTGAGATGGAGTCTTGCTCTGTCGCCTACGCTGTAGGGCAGTGGCACAATCTCAGCTCACTGCAACCTCCGCCTCCTGGGTTTAAGGAATTCTCTGCTTCAGCCTCCCGAATAGCTGGGATTACAGGTGCGTGCCACCATGCCTAGCTAATTTTTTTGTATTTTTAGTAGAGATGAAGTTTCACCATCTTGGCCAGGCAGGTCTTGAACTCCTGACCTTGTGATCCACCCGCCTCGGTCTCCCAAAATGTTGGGATTACAGGCGTGAGCCACTGCGCCTGGCCAAATTTTGCTTTATGAAGAACCTATCACATTTCCTTTGTATTTATCAGTTTCTTCTGGCTGGCGAACTTGTTTTCAGAAATAATGACCCGTTCCACACTGACTTTGGGAAAATTACTCTTCTGCTCAGGATTCTAATGATTTTAGAGTATAGAAAGAGAAAGCCAGGCTGGGCTCACACCTGTAATCCCAGCACATTGGGAGGTAGAGGTGGGAGGATTGCTTGAGCTCAGGAGTTCCAGACCAGCCTGAGTAACGAGGCAAAACTCCGTCTCTGACAAAAGCCTGTAGTCTCTGCTACTTGGGGGACCGAGACTGGAAGACTGCTGAGCCCAGAAGGCCAAGGCTGCAGTGAGCCATGATCACACCACTATACTCCAGCCTGGGTAATCAAACAAGACCCTCTGTCAAAAAAAAAAAAAAAAAAAAAAAAAAAAAAAAAAAAAAAAAAAAAAAAGAAAGAAAGAGAAAGTTACTCAGGTGAATAAAAATAAAGAATGGAACGGTGAATTGACACAAGGGATGTCATGGAGACCAGTTTTCAACTTTCTGTGATGTTTTCTCTCTGCTTCCCTCTATACATCTGTTCCGCCTGTCTGTCCCTTGATTGATCCTCTTGAACTTGGCCTGATAAGTTACAACCTCCTGCACCAAATATCTACCATTTTCTGAGAACAACCTTCTCAGTATCTGTTATGGGTTGACTCATGTTCCTCAAAAACACGTGTTCAAGTCCCAACTCCCATACCTGTGAATGTAACCTTATTGGGAAAGACAGTCTTTGCAGAAGTAATCAAATTAAGATAAAATCATTAGGCCAAGTGTAGTGGCTCATGCCCATTATCCCAGCACTTTGGGAAGCTGAAGCAGGTAGATCACTTGAGGTCAGGAGTTTGAGACCAGCCCGGCCTAAATGGTGAAACTCCGTCTCTATTGAAAATACAAAAATTAGGCCAGATGCAGTGGCTCACGCCTGTAATCCCAGCACTTTGGGAGCCGAGGCGGGCAGATCACCTGACATGGGGAATTCGAGACCAGCCTGACCAACATGGAGAAACTCCAGCTC
>NW_012103534.1:0-2423 GCF_000951045.1 Mandrillus leucophaeus
TCAGCTGTAGGTCTGTTGGAGATTGCTTGAGGTCCACTCCAGACCCTGTTTGGCTGGGTGTCAGCAGCAGAGGCTGCAGAAGATAGAATACTGCTGAACAGCAAGTGTACCTGTCTGATTCTTGCTTTGGAAGCTTCCTCTCAGGGGTGTACTCCACCGTGTGAGGTGTGGGGTGTAGGTCTGCCCCTAGCGGAAGATGTCTCCCAGTTAGGCTACTCAGGGGTCAAGGACTCACTTAAGCAGGCAGTCTGTCCGTTCTCAGATCTCAACCTCCATGTTGGGAGATCCACTGCTCTCTTCAAAGCTGTCAGACAGAGTTGTTTGCGTCTGCAGAGGTTTCTGCTGTGTGTGGTTTTTTTTTTTTGTTGTTGTTGTTGTTGTTGTTTAGCTGTGCCGTGTCCCCAGAGGTGGAGTCTACAGAGACTGGTAGGCCTCCTTGAGCTGCAGTTAGCTCCACCCAGTTCTATCTTCCCAGGGCTTTGTTTACCTACTTAAGCCTCAGCAATGGTCCCCCAGCCTCGCTCCTGCCTTGTGGTTAGATCGCAGACTGCTGTGCTAGCAATGAAGAAGGCTCTGTGGGCCTGGGACCCTCCCAGCCAGGTGTGGGATATAATTTCCTGGTGTGCCCGTTTGCTTAAAGCACAGTATTGGGGTGGGAGTTACCCAATTTTCCAGGTGTTGTGTGTCTCTGTTCCCCTGGCTAGGAAAAGGGATTCCCTTTCCCCTTGCGCTTCGCAGGTGAGGTGGTGCCTCGCCCTGCTTCAGCTCTCGCTGGTCGGGCTGCAACAGATGACCAGCACCGATTGTCCGGCACTGCCTAGTGAGATGAACCCAGTACCTCAGTTGATAATGCTGAAATCACCTGTCTTCTGTGTCGCTCGCTCTGGGAGCTGGAGACTCGAGCTGTTCCTATTTGGCCATCTTGCTCTGCCCCCTGTCAATTTTGTTTTCTGGCATTGCTTCTTCTGTCTTCTTTATCATCGTTTGGCATTGAAAGCACTTGTCTCCATCAAATTTTATTCTGTCAATTCCTCTGTGTGGTGTCCATTATCTCTTGAATTTCTCTGAGATCCATATCCTGAAATCCATCACCTCCCACCCTGTTTTTTCAATATTCACAATCTCTTTCATGATGTCCTTGATTGCCTCCATGATAAATCCTGTTGAGTCTTACACGAAATCTGGACAGTTTTCTCCAGCAGGAATTTATTGTTTGAAGCTTGATGGCTTTCACAGCTTTTACTGTAACAGCGATGGCATCTTCAATGATGTAATCCTTCTAAACTTCCATTATATTCTTTCTATCAGGATTCTCTGCCCTGGTGTTGATCATCTTTTTCTTAGAGTACCATACATAATGACTTAAAGGTCCTTATGATCCCCTGATCTAGAGGCTGAATTAGAGACATTGTGTTGGGGAGCAAGTAGACTACTTCTACGCCTTTGGTATTGTACTCAGAGGATTCTGGGTCTCCAGGGACATTGTTCAAAATAAAAAGAACTTTAAAAGGTAGTCTCTTACTAGCAAAGTACTTCCTGACTTGAGGGACAAGGTGTAAATGTAACCAATTCAGCGAAAGGTCTCATTGTCCAGGCCTTCTTGCTGTACAGTCAAAAGACTGCCAACTGTTACTTATTTTTTCCCTTCCAGGCACAGGGGTTAGCAGCAGTTCCAATTATAAGGCTGACTGCATTTGCGCGAAACAGTAGAGATAGCCTGTCCCTTCCTGCCTTAAGTCCTAGTGCTCATTTATCTTCCTTATTAATAAATGTCCTTTGTGACTTTTTTCCAGAATAGGGCACTTCCATCTGCATTAAAACCTGTTATGACAAATACCCTTTCCCCTCAATGATTTTCTTTCTCTTTTCTTTTCTTTTCTTTTCTTTCATTTTCTTTTCTTTTCCTCTCTCTCTCTCTCTCTCTCTCTCTCCTCTTTCCTGAGATGGAATGTCACTCTGTCATCCAGGCTGGAGTGCAGTGGTGTGATCTCAGCTCACTGCAATCTCCACCTCCCAGGCTCAAGCGATTCTCCTGCCTCAGCCTCTCAAGTCACTGGGATTACAGGTGTGCACCACCACGCCTGGCTAATTTTTTGTATTTTTACTAGAGACTAAGTTTCATCATGTTGGTCAGGCTGGTCTCAAACTCCTGACCTCAGACGACCTGCCCGCCTTGACCTCCCAAAGTGCTGTGATTACAGGAGTTAGCCACTGTGACCGGCCACCCCTCAATGATTTTCTTAATAGTGTCTGCGAACTCACTTGCCTCTTGGTTGGCAGAAGCTGTTTCTCCTGTTATTCTGACTTTTTTTTTTTTTTTAAGAAAAAGCCAAACCTCTTTCTAAAATGATAGCCTATCATTTGCTGGCATTAAATTCTGCAGATTTAGATCATTCTCCTTTTTTTTTTTCTTTAAGTTGTCA
>NW_012103534.1:5623-8247 GCF_000951045.1 Mandrillus leucophaeus
CTCTCTCTCTCTCTCTCTCTCTCTCTCCTCTTTCCTGAGATGGAATGTCACTCTGTCATCCAGGCTGGAGTGCAGTGGTGTGATCTCAGCTCACTGCAATCTCCACCTCCCAGGCTCAAGCGATTCTCCTGCCTCAGCCTCTCAAGTCACTGGGATTACAGGTGTGCACCACCACGCCTGGCTAATTTTTTGTATTTTTACTAGAGACTAAGTTTCATCATGTTGGTCAGGCTGGTCTCAAACTCCTGACCTCAGACGACCTGCCCGCCTTGACCTCCCAAAGTGCTGTGATTACAGGAGTTAGCCACTGTGACCGGCCACCCCTCAATGATTTTCTTAATAGTGTCTGCGAACTCACTTGCCTCTTGGTTGGCAGAAGCTGTTTCTCCTGTTATTCTGACTTTTTTTTTTTTTTTAAGAAAAAGCCAAACCTCTTTCTAAAATGATAGCCTATCATTTGCTGGCATTAAATTCTGCAGATTTAGATCATTCTCCTTTTTTTTTTTCTTTAAGTTGTCATATAATCACTTCACTTTTTCTCGAATCCCTTTCTTAGAGCTGTCCTGCACCCACATACAAGCTGCATTTTCAATACAGGATAAAAAGGTATTTTGCCAAAAGTGCAAGGTTTTAGCGCCTGCTGGCATACCTGCAGTGACAACTTCACAAATTTCCTTTTCTTTTTTTACACTGGTCCTTATGCTGGATTAATTTATCTTGAAATGGCGGACAACCACAGCTTCAGACCTCAATCTATGGTACATATCAAGCAATTCAACTTTTTCTTGGAATGTCATGACTCTTCTCGAAATCTTGGGAGAACTTCCAGAATCACTAGTAGCACTTTGTGTAGGTTTCATGGTGTTATTCAGGGTTTAGGATATTGCACTAAACATGATGAAAAACATGCAAGAGCCATGAGAGATTACTTTTTCTGTGATACATAATTTACTAGAGGAAGAAATTGCTCAAGTGGTGATTATTATCATCACATGGAGTTTCAAGCTGATATTTTAAAAACTTGAGCTCACCACAATAGCATCATAAGGTGGATAAGAAGGTATTGCAGTAGTACAGTATGTGCTACAGTTAATTTTATGCAGTCATGATTCGATACTACATCTCTACCTTTGTTTACATTTCTCTTGACTGCGAGTGGTACAATGTATGTTCTGTTTTTGTGTGTGCATATTTTGATAACTTTTAATTTTTTATAAGATGTTTATATATATTTTATGATAGTGAATGATGAAATAGACTAGTTATCGACATACATTTTATGCATGTGTGACATACTTAACTTTTTTTCCCAATATTTCTAGGCTACACAGTTCACCTTTGAGTTTTCTCAAATTGTCACAGATCTCCAGAAAATTTTCCAATATACTTATTTTTAAAAATCCACATAGAAGGGGACTTAAAGAGTTCAAACCCTTTTCAAAGGTCAACTTTATATAAAATAACATTCTATGTAAAGAAAGATGATGATGATGATTTAGATATGGGAGAATACTTACTGAAGATAAACTAAAGTGGACAATTCCAAATGAGAAATGGCAGAAGCCAGTGAATCAGCCATGAGATGTATTTGCAATTTGGACTGTCTAAATGTCAAGTTCAAAGTTCAGAGAGCTAAAATGAGGTCCCAATGAGGAAAACCTGTTTTGTGTGTGTGTGTGTGTGTGTGTGAGAGAGAGAGAGAGAGAGAGAGAGATCAGTTTAAGAAGCAGAACACTGTCTTTCTGTGACTGAGGCTGATGCATGAACCTCTGAGGGAAAAGACCGGTGTAGGGGAACCACTGGGATTCAGGAGGCCTTGACCATCCTCACACCAACAGACCCTGACCATCCTCACACCAACAGACATTTACCTTATCTTTTCACGGATGGAATC
Organism: Mandrillus leucophaeus; assembly: GCF_000951045.1. Classification (NCBI taxonomy): domain Eukaryota; kingdom Metazoa; phylum Chordata; class Mammalia; order Primates; family Cercopithecidae; genus Mandrillus; species Mandrillus leucophaeus. The sequence goes on from NW_012103534.1 coordinate 7,518, forward strand.
TACCAGCCATGCCTGAAAACAGCAAGTACTGACCTCTGGATGGGAGCATGGCAAAGCCTGAGGGCATACTTATCTTAATGGGTACAATGTAACGTTTCAGTGTTACTGAGATACATCTGAATATGTGGGGTCACTGGTGAAAATCTGACAGTATGGGGCAAGTATTTGTTTGGAGTAGACAAGAATGCTTTACTTTATGTCTTACACTGCTGCTCTGCTCTGTCACAAGGCTTTCCATAATGCAGACATATACACAGATACCTACAATATCCCTTACTGGGCCAGTTTCTATAGCCCCTCAAGGAAGAATCTTCTGGTCGAGTTGAATAAAAGAACAAATTTAGGCTCAAGAAAGAAGTAGGATCTCTCCCACTCTCTAACTACAACTTATCACCAGCTGACCCCTACTGTGCAGACAACAGAGCCCCAAATCTCCAGTGAGAAGAAAGGAATAGGGAGTAATGTGGCAGAGCCCAGCCTTCACAGACAAGCACTGGCTCAACTTATCACTTTGGTATTGTGAGAGGGAAGAGCATGGCCATGCCCTACATGCATGAATGTCACGTTGGACGGTGGTACTGCTGATAGTGCTCCTGAATCTGACCCATCACATCAGTCTTCCCTTGTCCAAGGGAGGAGTGACAAAAGGGCTTGGGAGAAAAGCGTTTTATGTAAGATTAGGAATACTGAAAAGAGAATCTTGCCCTCACCTCCAATGACCTGGAAATAT
>NW_012103534.1:11032-25170 GCF_000951045.1 Mandrillus leucophaeus
AACGTGGCACATGTATACATATGTAACAAACCTGCACGTTGTGCACATGTACCCTAGAACTTAAAGTATAATAAAAAAATAAAATTATATATCTTTAAGTTATATCTTGATGTTTTGGTATACATTGTGAAATAATCACCACAATCAAACTAATTAATATGTCCATCAACTCATACAATTTTGGGTTTTTCTGCTTTTTGTGTCGAGGAATTTAGATCTGTCTTCTTAGCAAATTTTGAGTATATAATGCAGTGTTGTTAACTATAGCCACATTGCTGTACATTGGATCTTCAAAATGTATTCATCTTGTATAACTGAAACTTTGTATCCTTTGATCATCATCTCATTTCTCCCTCCCCCAGCCACTGGCAATCACCCTTCTACTGTCTGATTCTATGAATTTGACTATTTTAGATACCTCATAAGGGTGGAATCATGCAGTATTTGTCCTTTTGTGACTGCCTTATTTCATGTAGCATAACGTCCTCATGATGGCTATTGTCAAAACAGGAAAAGACAACAAGTGTTGGCGAGGATGTGGAGAAATTAGAACCCTTGCATGTTGTTGGTGGGAATGTGAAAGTGAAGCTCCTATGGAAAACAGCACGGAGATTCCTTCAAGAAACTACAAATAGAACTGCCATATGATTCAGCAATTCCACTTTTGGGTATTTATCCAAAAGAATTGAAATCAGGGTGTCAAGGAAGTATCTGCACTCCAATGTTTATAGTGGCATTATTCACAATAGCCAAGAAGTGGAAACAACCTAAATTCCCTCAATGGATGAGTGGATTTATAAAACAAGCAAACAAACCAAAAAGACTTGCTAACAGTTTGTGGATATTGCTTCATTGCCTTTTGGCTTAAAATGCTGGTGTGAAAATCTGAGCTCAAACTATGTTTCCTCCTTGTATGTAATTTGCTTTCTCTGCCAGGATATCTGAATATCTATGTTTTTATCCTTCAACTTAAATAACTAAAATTGGATTCATCTTTGTCATTATTTCTTTACACATTTTTCTGATATGTGGTGTGATTTTTTTGATCCACAGCTTTCTTACGTCTTCTATTTCAAGGAAAATTTTCAATATTATACTATTGAAATTATATTATATTCCATTGTAGCATCCTCTACTTTAAGGAATCCAAATAAGCTAATTTTATATTAACTTCATTCACCATTTTTATGATTTTCCTAATTTCTGTAATTTTATGTTCTTGTTCAAATGCACTGTAGTGATCACAAGACATTTTTTCCTGAAGTTAATCTTTTTAAAAATAAACTTTTTATTTTAGAATAGTGTTAGATTTACAAAAAAAATGTGAAGATAGTACAAATAGCAAAGAGACTTTCTTCTGTTATTAGCATCTTACATTAGTATTGCAGATTTATCACAATTAATAAGTCAATATTAGCATGTATTAACTAAAGCCTATACTTAGATTTCCTTGTTTTTACCTAATAACTCTTTTCTGTTCCGGGATTCCATCCAGGATATCAAATTACATTTAGTCGTCATGTTTCCTTAGGTCCTCCTGCTCTAAAAGTTTCTCAGATTTCCCTTGTTTTTGATTACCTTGACGGTTTTTAGGTGTACTGGTCAGGAATTTTACAGAATGTCTCTTACTTGGGATTTGTCTGGTGTTTTTATAATGATTGGAGTGGGATTACAGGATTTGGGGAAGAAACCTACAGAGGTAAAATGCCATTCTCATCACATTATATCAAGTGTCCATACTATCAACATGATTTTTCACTGTTGAGTTTTACTTTTATCACTCGGCTGATGGTGTTTGTCAGGCTTGAACACAGAAAAGTTACTAGTTTTTTCACCTTTGCGTACTTTACTCTTTGAAATAGTCACTATGAGAAACCCACATTTTTTATCTTTTTATTTAATTTTATTGCGTTTTATGTTATTCAGGTATTCATGTCTCATGGTGGTTTGCTGCACCTATCAACTCATCATCTAGGTTTTAAGCCCCGCATGCATTAGCTATTTGTCCTAATGCTCTCCCTCCCCTCGTCCCCCACCTGCCGACTGGTCCCAGTGTGTGTTGTTCCTCTCCCTATGTCCATTCTATTCTCCTCCATATATTTTCTTCAATAATGTATTTATATTAGTATGGAATTGTAGATAATTATTTCATACTTTGGATTATAATCCAAAGCTACTTTATTTTGTGGCTCAACCTATTTCAGTTTTGATCATTGGAACTTTTTCAGCTGACTCCTATGTTCGTTTGACTTACTCTTGTCATTAATTGTATTTTTGAGCACTTTCTTACTTTCTGGCATTTTAAGATACCCCTCTAATCTTTTTTTCTACCTTTATTTTGGGATAATTGACAAATAAAATTGTATAAATTTAAGGTATACAATGTGATGATTTGATATATGTATGCACTGTAAAAATCACAATCAAGTTAGTTAACACAACTTTCACCATACCTCCTTATCATTTTGGTGCATTGTGGTGAGAAATTTACCATCTACTGTTTTAGCAAATCTCAGGTATACAATACAGTATTTTTAACTATAGTTACCATGCGTACCTCAAATCTTATTCATCTCATCACTGAAAGTTGGTACTCTTTGACCAACATTTCCCCATTTCCCCCACTTCTCAGCCCCTGGTAACCATCATTCTACTGTCTGTTTCTACGAATCTGTCATTTTTAGGTTCCACATATAGGTGGAGTGCAGTATAAGTGAGATCACTCAGTATTTGTCTTTCTATAGTTGACTTATTTCATTTGGCATAATGCCTTCAAGATTCATCTGTGTTGTCACAAATGGCAAGAGTTCCTTCTTTTCTATGGTTAAACACTATTCCATTCATATACATATACACATAATACATGTATATATGCATAATACATATACACATATTTTTTGTCCATTCATCTGTTCACAGACACTTAGATTGTTTCCATGACTATTGGGTATTGTGAATATTGCTGCAATGAATAATGGCTGTTGTGAATAATGCTGCAATGAACATGGGAGTGCAGAGATCTCTAAGACATACTTGATATCATCTCCTTCAGATATATACCCAAGGAAGCATACGGTAGTTCTATTTTCAATTTTTTGAGGAACCTCCATACTATTTTCTATAATAGTTGCATCAGTTTACAATCCCACCAACAGTGTACAGGGTTTGTTTTTCTCCATATTCTTGCTAACGCTTGTTATCTCTTGTCCTTTTGATTATAACCATCCTAAGGGTTTAAGAAAAAAACCATTTGTCAAAATCCAACATCCTTTCATGATAAAAATTCTCAACAAATTGAGTATAGAAAGAATGTGCCTCAACATCACAAAGGCCATATATGAAAAGCCCACAGCTAACATACTCAACAGCAAAAAACTAAAAAATTTTATTCTAAGATGAAGAATAAGATAAGGATGCCTACTCTCACCACTTCTATTTAACATACTACCAGAAGTCCTAGCTAGGGCTATTAGGCAAGAAAAAGAAACAAAAGTTATCCATATTAGAGAAGAAGAAGTAAAATTATCCATATTCGCAGATCACACAATCTTACATATAGAAAACCCTAAAAAAAAAAAAAAGCCATTAGAATTCATAAATGAATTTAGTAAAGTTATACAAAATAAACCTACAAAAAATCAGTTGCATTTATATACACTAACAGTGAACTATCTGAAAAAGAAATGAAGAAAACAATCTCATTTACTAAACTCGAAACAATAAAATACTTAAGAACAAATTTAACCAAGGAAGTGAAAGATTTGTACCCTGAAAACTATTAGAAAAAAGTTCTGATGAAAGAAATTGAAAAGGACACAAATATATTGAAAGATATCTCATGTTCATGGTATGCAAGAATTAATATTGTTAAAATGTCCATACTACCCAAAGTGGACCTATAGATTCAATGCAATCCCTATCAAAATTCCAGACACCACATTTCCTGATTTCAAATATATTACAGGGATATATACTCAAAACAGTATTATACTGGCTTAAAACCAGACATACAGACCAAGGGAACGAAACAGAGAGCCCTAAAATAAACTCAAGCACCTAAGGTCAACTTACCTTTGCCAGGAGTGCCAAGAATACACAATGGGGAAGGGACAGTCTCTTCAATAAATGATGTTGGGGAAACTGGACATCCATATGCAAAACAGTGAAATTGAACTCCTATCTTACAGCATACACAAAAACAAACTCAAAATAGTTTAAAGGCTTAAATGTAAGACCTAAAACCAGAAACCTCCTAGAAGAAAACATAAGGGAAAAAGTCCTTGACATTGCTCTTGGCAATTACTTTTTGGATATGACACCAAAAGCAAAACCAAATAAAACAAAAACAAACAAGTGAGACTTCATCAAACTGAGAAGCTTCTGCACAGCAAAGAAACAAACAATAGAATTAACAGGCAGACTATAGAATGGGAGAAGATCATTACAAGCCACGTAACTGATAAGAAATTATCATCCAAAATATATAAGGAACTCATACAACTCAATAACAAAGAAACAAATAACCTAATTTAAAAATGGGCAAAGGACCTAAATAGACATTTTCCAAAGAAATCATAAAAATGTCCAGGCCAGGCACAGTGGCTCACGCCTGTAATCCCAGCACTTTGGGAGGCCAAGGTGGGAGGATCACGAGGTCAGGAGATCGAGACCACCCTGGCTAACACGGTGAAACTCCGTCTCTACTAAAAGTACAAAAAAAATAGCCGGGAGTGGTGGCGGGCACCTGTAGTACCAGTTATTGCGGAGGCTGAGGCAGGAGAAGGGTGTGAACTTGGGAGGCGGAGCTTGCAGTGAGCCGAGATGGTGCCACTGCACTCCAGCCTGGGCGACAGAGCGAGACTCCGCCTCAAAAAAAAAAAGTCCAACAGGTATATTAAAATGTGTTCAACATCACTAATCATGAGGAAAATGCAAATGCAAACCTCAATGAGATATCACCTCACACCTATTAGGATGGCTATTATCAAGAGAACAAGAGGTAACAAGTGTTGGTGACAGTGTGAAGAAAAGGGAACTCTTGTATACTGTTGGTAAGGATGTAAACTAGTAAAGCCATTATGAAAAACAGTCTGGAGGCTCTTAAAAAATAAACATAAAACTACCATATGATACAGCAATTATACTCTGAGTATATATCCACAGGAAATTGAATCACTATGTCATAAAGATATCTGCATTCCCACTTTTATTGCAGCCCACTTTTATTATTAACAGCCAAGATGTAGAAACACCTAAGTGTCCATTGACAGTTGAATTAATAAAGAAAATGTGGGTAATACACACACACACACACAAACACGTGAACACACACACATTGGAATATTATTTCACCAGAAAAAGAAGGAAATTTTGCCAATTGTAATAATATGGATCAACCTGGAGGACATTATGTTAAGTGAAGTAAGTCAGAGACAGAAAAGCAAATACATATGATATTCTCTTATATGTGGAATCTAAAAAAGTTGAACTCATGGAAGCTAAGAGTAGAATGGTGGTTGCCAGGGACTGGGGGGGTAGAGAAAATTGGGAGATGTTAGCAAAGGATACAATCTTTCTGTTATAAGACGAGTAAGTCCTGGGAATCTATTAATAATATACAGCATGGAAACTGTAATTAATAATACTGTATTGTATTATTGAAATCTAATAAGAGAGTAGATCCTAAATGCTCTCACTACACACAAAATGTGGTAACAGCTGTGCACAGTGGCATACACCTGTAGTTCTGGCTACTTAGGAGGCTGAGGTGGGGGTGGTTACTTGAGTTCAGAGTCTGTGAACAGCCTGGGCAACATAGCAAGACCCTGTTTCTAAAAAATAAAAATTTAAAAAGTGGTACACAGACATAAAGATGGAAACAATAGACACTGGAGTCTCCAAAAGTGGGGAGGGAGGGAAGGGACAAGGGATGTAAAACTACCTATTAAGTACTATGTTCACTATTTGCATGATGGACTCAATAGAAGCCCAAACCCCAGCATTACATAATATATCCATTTAACAAACTTGCACATGTACCACTGAAACTATTTTTTTTTTAAAAAAAACTGGTAACTATGTGAGGTGATGGTTGTGTTAATTAATTTGATTGTGTTAATCATTTCACAATGTGTACATATATCAAATTATCATGCTGTATAGCTTAAATATATACTAGTTTTATTTATCAATTATAACTTAATAAAGCTGGGGAGGGGCGAAAGCATAGAAACTCAAATAGGTTGTTAAAGTCCTTGGGAAGACTGGTCCTGCCCCTTTAGGGGAAATCAATGAAGAGTTGCATATTATTCAGGATACTTAGGACCTGGTCAGGTGTGTGTGTGTGTGTGTGTGTGCACGTGCGAGAGAGAGAGTTGTGATAGACCATCCTTTTCTTCCATCAGCTCTTTTTATACATTTCCCATTCTACCTAAGAGTACTTACCTGTTCACATCAAAACCTGCCCACATGGAAAACGTCATGGACAAGAAAACTGAGAGTCCAATATTATGTAACTATTGGGAAACCAGCAATGATTTGAGGACATGTAAGTAAAATACTTGACCTGATTGTAAGGGTAACATCAGGATAAATGTGCACATCACACAAAGAAGTGTGAGATAAATAAATAAATGTTTTGAATATCTCATTGAAAGCATTTTATATCTGACATAGTTTAGATATTTGTCCCCTCAAAATCTCAGGTAGAAATGTGATCCCCAGTGTTGGAGTTGTGGCCTAATGAGGGGTGTTTGGATCATAGTGGTGGATCCCGCAAGAAGAACTTCGTGTCACCCTTGCAGTAATGAGTTCTCACTCTTAGTTTTTGCAAGAGCTCATTGTTGAAAAGAGCCTGGCACCTCTCTCCCCTCTCTCTTTCTTCCTCTTTGGCCATGTGATGCCAGCTTCCCTTCAGCTTCTACCTTCAGTGGAAGCAGATGTTGGTGCCGTGCTTCTTGTACAGCCTGAGGAACTGTGAGCCAAGTAAATCTGTTTTCTTTATCAATTACCCAGCCTCAGGTATTCCTTTACAGTAACACAAATGGACTAAAATAACATCCAATTAAATTTGTGTGACATATAGACTGCACATGGATTATACCTTAGAATGTGGACTAGCTGAATATGTGGTTTGCATCCTATTAAGTGTATTTGATCTGAGAAGTGGTTATGATATCTAATGAAGTGTTTAACCTTAGAATAGGTATATTTCACTTTGCTGTGTGAGCAACATTTCTAATAGTTTGCATATGTATTATCTGAATGTGACCTTTTAAATGTGTGGATAATATTTGAATGTGTAGATTAAAACTAAATAATTGTGTCCTATGCATGAATGTATAAGACTACTCAATGAGGGGTTCACAACTGAATGAGTGTAATGACAAAAAACATTATAACTTCTCCATGAGTGCTTGGCATCTAAGAGAGTGTGTATTGCATTTTGTTGAGTACATTTGATATCATGACGAATGTGTGATTGTCAAAGTTGACACCTGCATATGTAATATCTGAATATTTTTAAGATCCCAATTAGTCTGTAAACATTGAATGGGTGTTTGTGGCATCCATGTAAGCAAGCTATTCACCTAAACTTTGTATTAAACACCTGAATTAGGGTATGTGTTATAATATGTGAGTAATATCCAAAAAAGTGTAAGTAATAGTTGTATACCTATGACAGCTAAGATACTATGTATGATATGTGGAGGATTGTGTGCTATATCTGAAAAAAATATGTAAAATACCTGAGTGTGTGTTTGACAGCTGAATTAGGAAATGGATTATAAATGAGTGCTACAAAAGAATGAGTGTAACATCTGAGTGTATATTCTAACTGAATATGTGAAAAACATTTATTTAACTCCTCTAAAAATATTTGTTGCATACCTATTGTGTGACAAGCAAAGTAAAGATGCTGGGACTACAACAATGGGTAAGAGAGACAAGGTCAGGTTTGAATGAGTTCATGTGACATCTGAATGTGATATCTTAAGGAATAATTGTAGCTACAGGGAAAATGTCTTTAATATATTGAATTAGTGAGTTTTTAAAATAAATATTTCATTTTGGAATGGTTTAAGATTTTTTTTAACTTGAAAGTACAGAGTTTTTTGTACCTCACACCTGATTAACATTAACATCTTATATAACTATGGCACATTTGTCAAAACTAAAAAAATTAACGTTGGCACATTACTATTAACTAAATTATAGATTTTATTCAGATTTCACTAGTTTTTTTCTACTAATGTTCTTTTACTATTCAAGTATCCAGTCTGGGATACCACATTGCAATTATTCAGCATTTCTCTTTTGTCTTCTGGAATCAGCCATTGTAAACATTAGTTCTGGTTCATTTTATTGGATAATGGTATTTAGAAGTCAAGATTGGGGCATGGAGTGTGCACATTATTACCATGGCACCCTTGCTTCTCTGTTCTATCAGTGGAAAGAGCTAAGTAATATATATATGTGTACTGATCCACATACACCCCCTCAGTTCATATTGATACCTCTCACTCTAATATCACAGAGTTTTATTCTGATCTTTTGTTTTTGCTTATTTATAACTTCTTTGAAACATTGAAAGACCTGGGTATAAGTGGTAATGTAGTTTCAGAATTGCTAATCTATATCCCTGTGATAAATTAACAGCTAGAGTACAGTGTTTATGTATACTTGTCAGGTTTTTGTTTTAGCCATATTTAATAGTTTTAAATTTCCTTTTCATCATGGAAAATGATGTTGAACATTTTTTGTACTTGCTTATTTACCATTCATGTATCTTTTTTAGTGCAGTGCCTATTCAAATCTTTGCTACTATTATTTTTAATAGTTTTGTCTTTTAATCTTCATACTAAAGATATAAGTGATTTAAACACAACTCTTTTAGTATTAATGTATTTTGAATTTTACTGCGTGCTTACTATACCAGTGAATTTTATGCCTTCAGATGCTTTGTGTTAAGAATAAACATTTTTTTCTTTCAGCTTGAAAAACTCCCATTAGCATTTCTTGTAAGACAGGTCTGGTGGTGATGAATTCCCTCAGCTTTTGTTTGTCTGGGGAAGTCATGGCTCTCCTTCATTTCTGGAGGAGAGGTTTCTTGGATACAATATTCTTGATTGGCAGTTTTTTTCCTTCAATATTTTGAATGTATCATCTCACTGTCTCTTGGCCTGTAAGGTCTTCAGTAAGAGATCCACTGCTAGCCTTACTGAAACTCACTTATATGTGATTTGCTTCTTTTGCTGCTTTCAGGATCCTTTCTTTGTCCTTGATTTTTAACAATTTGGTCATAATATGTCTTGGTGTAATCTTGTTTGAACTGAATCTGATTAGAGACTTTTGACGTTCTTGTACCTGGATATTTATATCCTTTTCCAATTTTGGAAAAATTTTCTGCTATTATTTTTTTAACTAAGCCTTCTACTCCTGTCTTTTTCTTCCATTTCATAAATCCTGTTGGCTTTATTGATTCCCTTTTATTATTTTTTATTTTTTCTTCTCTGACTATATGTTATCAAATAACTTGTCTTCAAGTTCAGATTCTTTCTTCTGCTTGATCAGTTGTAATTTAATTCATTACATTTTTCAGGTCTAGAATTTCTGATTGATTTTCAAAATAATTTCAATCTGTCTGTTGAATTTCTCATTTTGTTCATTCATTGTTTCCCTGATTTAAATGCGTTATTTATCTGTATTTTCTTGAAGTTAGATGAGCTTCCTTAATACAATTGTTTTGAATTATTCATCTGGGAGTTTGTATATCCGGATTTCTTTAGGGTCAGCTACTGGGTGCTTGTTGTGTTCTTTTGGTGGTGTTTTGTCCCTTAGTTGTTCTTGTTTTTTACTGCCTTACCTTGATGTCTGCCCATTTGAAGAAGTAGGGACTTATTTTAGTCTTTGCAGAACTGGCTTTGTCTGGGAAAGTTCTTCACATCCAGAGATTATGGGCAGGTCATCTTGTGTCATGTGAGAGTATGCTTGCTGCAGGAGTCCTTGGGCAGGTTGGCCTGGTGCTTGGATCAGCAGGTAGGCTGACCTGGTACCTGGGTCCTCAGGGCTGGGCCTTAAGCTGAAGCCTTGATCTACTGAGTGGACTTGTTGATTGGGTCTGTGAAGATGGTCCTGGGGCCTGGAGCCATGATGGTGGGCCTGGATACTGGATCTTTGGGGGTTTTCCTGAGGCTTGGGTGCACAGGGGTTCACCTGATGCTGGGGTAGGCCTAGAGTCTGAGTCTGCAAGGGCTGGCCAGGTGCTAGCATGGGCCTGGGTGCCTGAGTCCACAGGAGATCTGCTGACACTGGAGTGGCCCTGGTACCTGGGAACTCTGAGACAGGCCTGGAGCCTGAGTCCTTGGGAGCTGGCATGGCACTGGAGCAGACCTGGAGCTTGAATTCAAGGAGGTAGGTCTGGCTTTTGTGTCCATAGGGTCTGGCCTGAAGCCTGGGTCTGTAAGGGTGGTCATTGAGCCTCAGTTCATGGAATCTGGCCTGGTACCAGGGTCTGCCAGGGTGGGCCTGGCCCCTGAGTCTGGCGGGGCATACCTTGAGCTTGGGTGCTCTGGAGCCAGAGGCTATGGAGACTGGCCTTAAGCCTGAGACCTGTCTGGTGCCAGGTCTGATATGAAACCTAGGTCCACAAGGGCTGCTCTGGGGCCTGGGATTGTAGGCACTGTCTGATGCCTGGAGCCACGGGGGCTGACCTGGAACCTGAGGCCATAGAGACTGGCCTACAGCCTGTGTCTGTTGGTGCTGGCCTAGAAGCTTTCTGTGAAGACTGCCATGGGTCATGGGTCCTTGGAGACTGGCCTAGGACCTGGATACATAAGGGCATTCCTAGAGCCTGAGTCCATGGAGACCCATACAGTGCTAGGATCTACTGCGACAGACCTAGACTTTGCATCTTCTGGTCCTGGCCTGGACACTGGATCTGCTAGAATGTGAACCCACATAAGCTAATCTAAAGGGTGGGGCTGCAGGAGCCAGTCTGGTACTAGGCTGACCTGAAGCCTGTGTCTGCAGGCACCTGCCTGGTGTTTGAGGCCAGAGTTGCCAACATGTTGCCATGGTAGGCCTGAAGTCTGAGGCTGCAAGGACTGGCTTGGTGCTGTGCGGACCTGGATCTTGTATCTGCAAGAGCCAGCCAAGGTTCTGGGTCCATGGGTGCTGGCCTGTGCTAGAGTGGGCTTGAAACCTGGGGCTATGGAAGCTAGCCTAGCCCTGGAACAATCCTGGAGCCTGATTATGTGGCCTGGTGCTTGGCCGAGCCCAAAGCCTAGGGCCTACCTGTTGCTGGGACTAGTCTAGAGCATGAAATGACTGGGGTTGGCCTGGCACTGAGTTCGGTCCAGAAACCACTTCCGCCAGGAAAGCCCGAAGCCTGTGGCTATGAGTTCCTGCCTGGCAATGGGAAGGACTTGCAGGCTCAGTCCATGGTACCTGCCTGATGACTAGTACTTTGGGGTTGGCCTACTGCTGGGGCAGGCCTAAAGCCTGTGGCTGTGAGGGTCATCTGGGTACTGGAGGTGATCCAGAACCTGGGGCCACTGGGTTCAACCTGGAGGAAGGGCAGCCAGGGACCTGAGGCCACTGGGGCTGGTCTGGTGCTGAGAGAAGTCTGGAGCCTGGGGCTGCTGAGGTTGGCCTGGTGGTGGGCTGTCCTGGAGACTGAGTCTACTGGGTAGGCTAAGAACCTGGGGCCATTGGATCTAGCTCTGTGTCGAAAAGGGCCTGAAGGCTCAGTCTGAGAGTACCAGTCTGGGTCTGTGGGAACCTGCCTGACATTGGGTTTTACTGTAGCAGGCCCAGTTTTGGGATTCAGACAAAATCGTGTGCTCAGTTCCTTCTCTTTCCCCCACATGAAGGTTGTTTCTCCATGCTGTGCTGTCTGCAGTTGGGGAAGGGGTAATGTAAAATTATTTTTTCTACCCTCTTCAATGCATCTTTTCTTATTTCAGTGCTATATCCAGGTGCTATAATCTCTCACCTTGTTTCCTTAGCTCTTATGAAGGTATTATCATGCATCAATAGTTGTTCAAATTGATGTTTCTGAAAGGGGTCAAGCATCGCTGAGTCCTATTCTGCCATCTTGCTGATGTTCATCTCCTGTTTTCCCCATTTTTTAATTGGGTTGTTTGATTTCTTATTATTGAGTTTTTGATGTTCTTTATATATTTTTGATATAAGTAATTTATTGGATATATCACTTGTAAATATTTCTTCCCAATGTGTGCCCTATCTTTTCATTCTCTTAAAGTGTCTTTTACACATCAAGTTTTAAAATTTTCAACAAAGTTCAATCTGTTCTTTTTTAATTTCATGGACCTTGATATTAGTATCATATCTGAAATTTCATTGCTAATGTCTAAGTTAAGCATATTTACTGTTATATTTTCTTCTAAAATTTTTATAGTTTTATAATTTACAATGAGTTCTATGATCAATTATGAGTTAATTTTTGCATAAGTTGTTAATTTCATTTTTTGTTACATATGAATGTCCAATTGTCCAGTTGTTCCAGTACAATTTGTTGAAAAGATTGTCTTTGTTTTTTCATTAAATTTGTTTAAAACTTGTCAATATTAGTCAATGTTATATATTAGGGTCCATTTCTGGGCTCTCTATTCTGTTCCTTTGATCTATGTGTCTATGCCAATGAAAAATTGGCTTGATTACTGTAGCCTTATAAAAAGTCTTAGGATCAGGTAATGTGAGTCCTCCAACTTTGTTCATCTTTTTCAAAGAAATTTTTTGCTAGTTCCTTATGTTCCTTTTTCCTTTCCATATACATTATAGAATAAACTTTTCAATGTCTACAAAATTGCTTTCTTGAATTTCGATTGAGATTACATTACATCTATAGATAAAGTTGGAGAGAATTTACATTTTAAAAATAGTGAGTCTTCAAATTAGTCAGCATAGTATGTCTCATTCATTTATATCTTCTTTTATTTCTCTCATCTTTGTTTTGTACTTTCTGCATACAGATTTTGCATATATTTTATCATATTTATACTTAAGTTCTTCATTATTTGGTGCTATTGTAAATGGGGTTGATTTTAAATTTCAGATTCCAATTGTTTATTGATAGTATATAGGAACACAATTGACTTTTGCAGGTTAATCTGGTATTTTGGATCTTTGCCAAACTTATAAATTTCAGCAGCACTTTTTGTAGACATTGGTATTTTCACGTAAAAATTAGTTTATCAGAGAACAAATATAATTTTATTTATTTCCACATTGCCTGTCTTTTATTTATTTTTCATGACTCGTATCGTTAGCTAGGAATTCCAGTACAAAGCTGAACAGGAGTTGTTAGTGAGACCATCCTTGTCTTACTATAAATCATACAAGGAAAACATTATGTCTCACCATTAATATATCAGCTGTAGATTTTGTATAGATTGCTTTTATCAGATTGAGGAAGTTATCTTCTATTTCTAGTTTACAAAGAATTTTTATAATGAATGGGTATTGAATTTTCTCAAAAGATTTTCTTCTGCATCTGCTGATGTGATTATATGTGTTTTTAAAAATTTAGTCATTAGTATGGTGACTTACATTGACTGATTTTTTACTATTTAATCCACTTGGATTACTGGGATAAACCTGCTTGGTGATGATATTTTACTCTTTATTATATATTGATGAATTCTTTTTGCTAATATTTTGTTAAGGATTTTTATGACTGTATTTATAAGAGATATTGATCAATAGTTTACTTATAATGTTTTTGTATGGTTTTAATATTAGGCTAATGCCGGCCTCATAAAACATGTTGAGAGGTGTTCTCTCCTTTTCTGTTTTCTGGGAGAAAATGTGGAGAATTGATGTTGGGTTTTTTTCAAGTTTTGGTAAAACTAACCAGTGAAACCGTCTGGGTCTGAAATAGGTTTTTATTGGAAGGTTTTTAATTTTGTTTGTTTCTTTTTACTATAAATTCAATTTAATATGTCCAGGGATGTTCAGATTATCTTTTTCTCTTCTTTAGTAAGTTTTTTTTTTATTATTATACTTTAAGTTCTAGGGTACATGTGCGTAATGTGCAGGTTTGTTACATATGTATACTTGTGCCATGTTGGTGTGCTGCACCCATCAACTCGTCAGCACCCATCAACTCGTAATTT
>NW_012103535.1:0-792 GCF_000951045.1 Mandrillus leucophaeus
GGCTTCTTGAGGGGAAAGCTGTAACTCTGTGAGATGATTTCACAGAACACAAAGAAGTTTCTCAGAAAGCTTCTTTCGAAGTTTCTTAGAAAGCTTCTTTCTGTTTGTTATCGGAGGATATTTCCTTTGGCCCTATAGTCTTCAGAGGATCAGAAATCTCTCTTCTCAGATTCCACAGAAATAAGGCTAGGGAAGAGATCCACGAAATGCAGATGTAACCCTATGAGTGCAAGTCACATAGCACAAAGCAGTTTCTCAGAAAGCTTCTTTCCAGTTTTTCTCCAAGGATATTTTCTTTGTCCCTATAGTCCTCTATGGGCTTCCAAATATCACTTTGTGAATTCCACAAGAATAGGATTAGCGAGCGGCTTCTTGGGGGGAAAGCGGTAACTCTGTGAGATGAATTAACAGAACACTCAGGAGTTTCTCAGAAAGCTTCTTTCCATATTTCAGCTGAGGATATTTCCTTTTTCACCATAGCCCTCTATGGGCTTCCAAATATCACTTTGGCAATTCCACAAGAACTGTCTTAGGGAAAGGCTTCTTGAGGGGAAAGCTGTAACTCTGTGAGATGAGTTGACAGAACACAAAGAGGTTTGTCAGAAAGGATCTTTCTCTTTGTTATCGGAGGATATTTCCTTTGACCCTATATTCTTCAAAGGGATCCAAAATATGTGTTCTCAGCTTCCACAGAAATAAGGCTAGCGTGAGATCCACGAAATACAGACGTAACTCTGTAAGTGGAAGTCTCACATCACAAAGCAGTTTCTCAGAAAGCTTCTTTCCAGTTTT
>NW_012103535.1:948-1366 GCF_000951045.1 Mandrillus leucophaeus
ATCCGAAATATCTGTTCTCAGATTCCACAGAAATAAGCCTAGCAGAGAGATGCTCGAAATACAGATGTATCTCGCTGAGTGGAAGTCACACATCACAAAGCAGTTTCTCAGAAAGCTTCTTTCCAGTTTTTCTCTGAGGTTATTTTCTTTTTCACCATAGCCCTCTATGTTCTTCCAAATATCACTTTGCGAATTCCAGAAGAACAGGCTTACGGAGCGGATTCTTGAAAGGAAAGCTGTAACTCTGTGAGATGGATTAACAGAACACTAAGCAGTTTCACAGAAAGCTTCTTTCCAGATTTCATCTGAGGAGATTTCCTTTTTCATCATAGACCTCTATGGGCTTCCAAATATCACTTTGCCCATTCAACAAGAACTGTCTTAGCGAAAGTTTTCTTCACGGGAAAGCTGTAACTCT
>NW_012103536.1:0-398 GCF_000951045.1 Mandrillus leucophaeus
TGCAATAAGACATTTTGAAAGAGAGAAACTATATTCATATAACTTTTATTACAGTATATTATTTAAAAGGTTCTATTTTATTATTAGTTGTTGTTCATCACTTACTGTGCCTAATTTATAAATTAAGCTTAATCCTAGGTGAGTATAGAAAAAAACATAGTATATATAGGGTTTGGTGCTATCTGTGACTTCAAGGGGTCTTAAAACATATCCCCCCACATACAAGGTCGAACTACTGTATATACATAATGCATATATACATATACGAATATAAATTTAAAATACAAGTTGCAAGCTACGATTTTATCAATAGGTACATGCATGCAAAAGAGTGAACTCATGGCCGGGCACGGTGGCTCAAGCCTGTAATCCCAGCACTTTGGGAGGCCGAGACGGGC
>NW_012103536.1:648-4789 GCF_000951045.1 Mandrillus leucophaeus
AAACTATATTCATATAACTTTTATTACAGTATATTATTTAAAAGGTTCTATTTTATTATTAGTTGTTGTTAATCACTTACTGTGCCTAATTTATAAATTAAACTTAATCCTAGGTGAGTATAGACAAAAACATAGTATATATAGGGTTTGGTGCTATCTGTAACTTCAAGGGATCTTAAAACATATCCCCCACATACAAGGTCGAACTACTGTATATACATAACGCATATATACATATACGAATATAAATTTAAAATACAAGTTGCAAGCTACGATTTTATCAATAGGTACATGCATGCAAAAGAGTGAACTCATAATTGTCTTCCTACTTTTAAAAATATTTTCTGTTTTTTTCTCATAAGAATATTCACATTTGGTTCCTCTTGACAGATATGCTTTTTTCTTTTTTTCTTTGTTTTTTTTTTTTTTGAGATGGAGTTTCTCTCTTGTTGCCAAGGCTGGAGTGCAATGGTATAATCTCAGCTGCCACAGCTGTGGCCTCCCGGGTTCAAGAGATTCTCCTGCCTCAGTGTCCTGAGTAGCTGGGATTACAGGTATGCGCCACCACACCTGGCTAATTTTGTATTTTTAGTAGAGACAGGGGTTCTCCATGTTGGTCAGATTGGTCTCGAACTCCTGACTTCAGGTAATCTGCCCGCCTTGGCCTCCCAAAGTACTGGGATTATAGGCGTGAGCCACCACGCCCGGCCTATTCTTTTTTACTTTGTTTTGCACAGCACTTAAAATGTGGATGAATGATAAAAGATTTTCTTGTACCCTTCCTTATTATTTTTAGTCCTGATGAGGAGTGATGATCCTAACAGGATTAGGAAACTCACTCGGTAACCCCTGTTTATGACCTGATTAGGAGCGTAGTTCAGTCTTCAGTATTTTCAACTCCATGTCATACTATAATGATTAAGGTCACTTGTGTTCCGATGCTTATCAACCCCAAGAGGACCTCCCTGAGGACCTAAGGTATTATTTAACTTTTGGGAGGAGTGTGCTCATCGGAGTGTTTCTCTTGGCCCGTTTCCCAGCCCACGTGGCCTTTCCTAGGAACAGCATCCCTGATGCGCTCTGCAGCCAGTTTCTGAAATGCCTATGAATATGTGCATTTTGTCAAAGAGCCTAAATAAATAAAAATAGCTTTGTATAGCAAAAAAAAGTGCATTGTCTCAATTCTTTTATTTATTGGATGAGAATGAGCATATCAAACACCACTTAGCTCTCTAAAACACTGGCTCAATTGCAATTACCTTTCCTCTTTTTTTATCTAAGTTGCATTTTGTGCCACTCATATTCTGTATTTGAAAGATATCTTTAGTTTCCCTAAGCAGGTTTTCAATGATGAGATAAGGCAGTTTGGATTTTTGAAAAGCAAAGCGCCTCTTCAGGAAGGACTCTCTCATCCCTTTCCTATGAAAGTAACCATTTGTTGGAAACAGTACGCCAGGAACATCATCAACAACAACAACAACAATATCACGGCAGCGTAACTAAACCTTAGAGAATTTGTTCAGAAAAGCTTCCGAAATGTAGATCGTTTAGAGCCAAGAATTTAAACCTCTGACGCACTGTCTCACTGGCCTCAACATGCAGGGTCATCTGATTACACCTACTCATAAATGGCCAAATTAATCTCAATCTCTTTAAAAGTTATTATGCCTGCAGAACTCAAGAATACGTGGTTAGTTTAGTGTCACTTTTGGAAGGTTCTATTTCTCCGGTAGTAACTGGTAAAGAAGGAGTTTTCTCAAAGTCAATCACTCAAAATAAAGAACTTAAATCCGTAACACACCTCTGGGAAGCAGATCTACATTAACCTAGTCTATGACTTCTTTGACGATAATAAGGTTTAAGAGAGTGCTCAGTCACTGGTGATTTCTGCAAGTGATACAATGAGGGGACAGAGACAATGAGGCAAGAATAAAATGGGACCTGGGATTAAGGGATCTTCCACTCAGCCATGTGCAGAAAGTTGAAAATTAATGCGGCATTGTTTAGCAAGCAGCTGTCAAGTTATTGTAATTTGCAAAATGATTTTTTTTCCTCTTCCCCTTCACTGAAGGCATATTAGAAATGGCTTCATTTCTGAGGGATGACAAAGTTAATCCTATTTTGAGTTTCATTTGAAGAAAATGACACTTTAAGCTTGTTCTGCATTTGTCAAATGAGCCAATGAGTTCAACATTTACTGAGTAACTCCGAATAGAAGACACAGTATTAGATGTTAGAGTTCTAAAGATGAATTAAGAACAATAACTTTCATCAAGATATGTAGTATTTGTTGGGAGTTACAAACAGAGCAGAACACTGTAATTCTCTGTGCCTGTAAATGTAAGAATTGAGATAAGCAAAGTGTGGTAGAGGAGGATGTAGGTGAATCTAGTGGGTGGCCTCAAAGTTATAGGGCAATGACCTGAGGACAGAGGTAAGACAAACCCAGAGGAACTGGCATGCTGCTAAGAGATGGGTCTTTTGAGATTAGCCTGGAGAGATGGGTCTTTCAGGGCCTTTGTTCAAAGTATTCAGTGGCAGTCCATGTCTGTATAGAAACACCTCACTGTATTGTAATAACACAGTAACGTATATAAAGTGCAACTTAATTACATGTGTGTGAGCGAGAGTACTGTGTTTTCATCTTCCAGCATTTAGCAGTGTGTAGTATCTTGCATTCACAAATTAAATATTTGAATAAATGAACCAAAAAACCACAACGTAGTCATGCCTAAATGAAGCTAACAGAACAGTATTAGGACCACAGTTTCCAAGTTCAAAAGGGGCATGAGCTCAGGGCTATTATCATGATACAAAATAGCAATCCAGAAGTTAGGACAATAACAAAGAGTTCAGGAAATAGGAATCAAAGATGTGCAAGGAGAAACTGTCTAGGACATTGTCCATAAACAGTGTAGGAATGTGCCTAAAAAGAATTCATAAGTGGTAAGTTGTGATGGTGTAGAGGCAGTTGGTAAGTTTAACAGTGTAGAAGTTGTTCAGATGGGATGCAAAAAAAATGAATAAAGAAAAAATGACCTTCATCCTTTGGCACCTACTTTTGTGCCAAGGCATGTCTGAATCACAATCACTTTAAATTTCCACGAGCCCTTCCCTATATTGCTCTGCTGATAAAAAAAACCTTCCAATAATAAAAACTGCACTGCACCCCCAAATAGAAATGCCATGAAGTTTATTTTGATAAATTGAACTCATTCCACCTCTGGGGGGTCTACTGTGGACAGAGCATACATCAGATGATTACCTGAGTTTCTGCTCATTGGAGACTTCCCACTCTCCAGTTGGTCAGAGGCTGATCAGCTGCTGCAGTTTCACTTTGATTTATTATATTTCATTTTTTCTACAGCCAAAGAACATGGCATTCAAGCAAAAGTGTCATCACCTGATAATAAATATGCTTATGCCATCTAAGCCACCCACTCAGCAGAAAGATATCTGCAGAAAAGAGGATGCTTTAGAAAAAGTTTATCTCATTTTCATGGATTTTCAAGATTGGGAGTTCCCATTTGGCTATGTGTTTGGCTTCTAACTTTGTTGTCTTCAGTGAAGAAAGTTGTTGGGGGGAAGAGGAGAATTTAAATATACCTATTCTCAGGCATTAGAGCGGTAACATAGATAATAGATCAATCAGTTTTTAGATGATTTTGGGTAAATCTCGCAACTTCCCTGGGCTTCATTTTATTTGTCTGTAAAAATTTTTACATCATTCACTCATGCATTCATTCATTCAATAAATATATGTGGAGAGTATAGTATGTGCCAATTTCGATACTGGGAACTCAGTAATTAAAAAATAAATCAGTCATGAAGCTTAATATGCATTACATTTACTCTAAAATTTCACATATCATATGCATATATAGTAGGTACTTTAGCCTGGTCAGAAAGATGCCCATGGGGAAAAAAAAAAAAAAAAAAAAAAAACACTTCCACTGAGATTTAATGTTTAAAGACGTGTTAATTAGGTAACAGAAAGAAGAGTAGAGGTTTTGCGGCAGAGAAAACAGCATTTCCTAAGGTCCTGTGGTGGAGAAAGGTTGGGGAAATTTTAAAAAGATCCAGTTGAATTTAACAGAGAAAACAGCAAAAATAAATAAAAAATAAATAAAGCGGCCAGGCG
>NW_012103537.1:0-586 GCF_000951045.1 Mandrillus leucophaeus
AAAAAAAAAAAAAAAAAAAGGACTATGTATTAAGTTTGTAAATAAAGAACTATGTATTAATTTTGTAAATAAAATGAAAAGACAAGTAAATGTGGAAGCACCGTGAAAGCCATCTGTAAGTGGCCTTGTTCACTGTGCTGTGGGAGTCGGTGTCCTGCAGCTCACTGGGAAACCAGATAACCCAGCCTGACAAAAATGAGAACGAGCACCTGAGGCTTTTCCATCCCATCTGTAGAACCTCTCTCTGGCTCTCCATGTTTCCTCCTGACTTGTGTCTATTTGCTGTTTGCAAGACTTTTTAGAAAGACTAGGCCGGGTGTAGCGGCTCATGCCTGGAATCCCAGCACTTTGGGAGGCCAAGGCGGGCAGATCGCTTGAGGTCAGGAGTTCGAGACCAGACTGGCCAACATGGTGAAACCCCATCTCTACTAAAAATACAAAAATTAGCTGGGCGTGGTGGCAGGCACCTGTAATCCCAGCTACTCAGGAGACTGAGGCAGGAGAATCGCTTGAACCCGGGAGGCGGAGGTTGCAGTCAGCTTCGAGATCATGCCGCTACACTACAGCCTGGGTGACAAAGTGAGAC
>NW_012103537.1:695-1000 GCF_000951045.1 Mandrillus leucophaeus
GTACCAGGCACAGTGTGCAGGCCGGGACCAGACGAGGCAGGGACACTGACTTCTGCTTTCATTCAACCTCCTGTGGACCACCCTGTGGTCTGCGGAAACTGCCAGGGGTTGGTTACCAGCTCACATGCCTAGCTAACTAGAAAATTCACAGGTTGGGGCCGGGCGCGGTGGCTCACGCCTGTAATACCAGCACTTTGGGAGGCCGAGACGGGCGGATCACGAGGTCAGGAGAGCA
Source organism: Mandrillus leucophaeus (assembly GCF_000951045.1). Lineage (NCBI taxonomy): Eukaryota > Metazoa > Chordata > Mammalia > Primates > Cercopithecidae > Mandrillus > Mandrillus leucophaeus. The sequence goes on from NW_012103537.1 coordinate 931, forward strand.
AGACCATCCTGGCTAACATGGTGAAACCACGTCTCTACTAAAAAATACAAAAAATTAGCCGGGCGAGGTG
>NW_012103537.1:5130-6032 GCF_000951045.1 Mandrillus leucophaeus
GCCCAGCTAATTTTTGTATTTTTAGTAGAGATGGGGTTTCACCGTGTTGACCAGGCTGGTCTCGAACTCCTGACCTCAGGTGATCTGCCTGCCTCGACCTCTCACAGTGCTGAGATTATAGGCATGAGCCACCATACACCCGGCTAGCCTATATTTTTAAAAGGCTTTTTAGAAAAATAAAGGAATGTAACTTGTTTCACATCCAAGGGTGGGAGGTCAACTCTTCACCTATTACCCAAGCCTGGGCCCTGAGCAGCTGGTGACCTGGACAGGTCTCTTCCCCTGAGTGATGAGAAGGATCCCAATACTCCCCCAGGTTGTGGAGGAAACTAGATAACGTGGGCAGAAGGACCCGACACCCAGCACCGCCTTCCAGACCCTGAGCTCTAGAGAGGGTTGAGACTTGCACTACACAGGGCTGGCTGCACAGGCAGCTGCCACAGCCTCCCTGATCCAGGCCTCCTCACCTGCCTGCCAGAAACTGCCGGGAATGCTGCAGGGTCAGGAGGAGCCAGAGAGAAGGGAAGGAGGAAAAGCCGTGGCCCCAGGGAGTCATCACACCCATCCCTGGGATAGCCATGGCCCTTCCTGGCTGTACCTGAGACTTCTCAGAGGCCACATCAGTCACTTCCTGTTCCTTGCCTTAAGGGGATTTGGGGAACAGGCCAGGAAGTGACACTGAGCCCCAGCTATGTTCCCAGCCCATATTCTCAACATCTTCCTGCCTTTAGCATTTCTCTGATATCTACCATTCCAAGGTGACTTTCCTGCTTTTTAAAAAGTCCCCATATCGGCCGGGCACAGTGGCTCAAGCCTGTAATCCCAACACTTTGCCAGGCCGAGGCGGGCAGATCAAGAGGTCAGACGATCAAGACCATCCTAGCTAACACCGTGAAACCCTG
>NW_012103538.1:0-1577 GCF_000951045.1 Mandrillus leucophaeus
TTCCACCTCCCAGGTTCACGCCATTCTCCTGCCTCAGCCTCCCAAGTAGCTGAGACTACAGGCGCCCGCCACCATGCCCGGCTAATTTTTTATATTTTTAGTAGAGACGGGGTTTCACCATGTTAGCCAGGATGGTCTCGATCTCCTGACCTCATGATCTGCCCACCTTAGCCTCCCAAAGTGCTGGGATTACAGGCGTGAGCCACCGCGCCTGGCCAGATCTTTCTTTAGTGACGCAAAAATAATATATATATCCTATTATATTAATTTATTGTGTATATTATAAAACATATTCAAAAACACAATTCGGCCAGGTGCATTGGCTCATGCCTGTAATCCCAGCACTTTGCGAGGCCAAGGCAGGCAGATCACTTGAGGCCAGGAGTTCGAGACCAGCCTGGCCAACATGGTGAAACCCCATCTCTTCTAAAAATACAAAAATTTGCCTGGTTAAGAAAAATAATGAATTGTAAGCCTTGAATCCTAGCGTTGTAAAGCAAATGTCCACCTGCTCCAAATAGATGGATAAATGGATGGATTTAAATCTCTATGTGACATGCCCACCAGTCCTAATCCCATTCCTCTTCCCAAGAACTTTTAATGTTAAGGTCATGCTAATATCAAGCTTCTATTTAAATTACATTTCTTGGTTTTTGTCTACTTACAGCAGAGTAAAAGCAGTAGGGGGCTGTGTGTGTGAGTGTGTGTGTGTCCTGGTTATCTCACATTTATTTGCTTTCTTAGGTATTCTGAAATTAACCCACCCTTGCTAGGGGACATTAGTAAATATTTGGTCATAAAGTATCTTCAAAGAACAATTTTCTGAGTTAACCACACCCAATAAAATCCTCTCGCATCACTGAAAGGCTTGTCTGGCTGTCAGGCAGTGAGATCGTTTTATTGAAAAGACTCATGATGTAGTGAACAAAAGCTTAGGAAATAAACTCTAATCCCCAAAGGAACACTCAATACAACTCTACTCACACTAAAATATTCAATTTATGGCCTATATTGAATCCTATGTCTATAATTTACTGCCCTAACTACAAAGGAGTTTTTTTAATACAAACCAATTTCAATATATTTTGCTATTTTCCTTGCCTCTGTTAAAGCAGAAATAACAAATTTTGCTGAAAGCTTAGGAGATAAATGCAATGGCGATTTCCAGGGGTGCCTCTTACAATGACCTTGTTTTCATCAGACTTTAACAGGGTGCCTAGGATTGTGTCAGGTGCCCTAGGCATTGCTTGCTTTTTTTTTTTTTTTTTTTTTGAGACAGTCTCACTCTGTCGCCCAGGCTGGAATGCAGTGGCACAATCTTGGCTCACTACAACCTCTGCCTCCTGGACTCAAGCAATTCTCCTGCCTCAGCCTCCCGAGTAGCTGGGATTACCGGTGTGTTCCACCACGCCCGGCTAATTTTTGTATTTTGGTAGAAACAGGTTTTCACCATGTTAGCCAGGCTGGTCTCAAATTCCTGGCCTCAACTGATAAGCCCATCTCAGCCTCCCAAAGTGCTAGGATTTCAGGTGTGAGCCACCTGCCCAGGCCATATTGCTTTTTTTTTTTTTTTTTTT
>NW_012103538.1:3558-3970 GCF_000951045.1 Mandrillus leucophaeus
AATGATCCTGGCCTTGGAATGATGGGACCTTGAGAAATAAGCCCACTTCACTCTACATTCAGATTTTTTTCCAAAAATAAAAAATATACATAAAATATGGCTGGGCGTGTTGGCTCATGCTGTAATCCCAGCACTTTGGGAGGCCAAGGCAGGTGGATCACTAGGTCAGGAGGTAAGACCACCCTGGCCAACATGGTGAAACCCTGTCTCTACTAAAAATACAAAAATTAGCTGGGTGTGTTGGCAGACACCTGTAATTCCAGCTATTCGGGAGGCTGAGGCAGGAGAATCACTTGAACCTGGGAGGCAAAGGTTGCAGTGAGCCAAGATGGTGCCATTGCACTCCAGCCTGGGAGACAAGAGCAAGACTCCATCTCAAAAAACAAAAACCATATATATATATATATATATA
>NW_012103538.1:8405-9438 GCF_000951045.1 Mandrillus leucophaeus
GCCCAGGCTAGAATGCAATGGCGTAATCTTGGCTCACTGCAACCTCTGTCTCCCAGGTTCAAGCAATTCTCCTGCCTCAGCCTCTTGAGTAGCTGGGATTACAGGTGTGCATCACCACGCCCGGCTAATTTTGTATTCTTAGTAGAGACAGGGTTTCACCATGTTGGCTACGCTGGTCTCAAACTCCTGACCTCAAGTGATCCGCTCGCCTCGGCCTCCCAAAGTGCTTGGATTACTGGCATGAGCCACTGCGCCTGGCCCCTAGGTATATCTTTATATTTGTTATGCTTTTATCCCTATGTAATAGATAGTGTTTTGCACGTTTTCTAAACTTCATACCAATGGATCATTCTGTACTTATCATTCTGCAACTTGCTTTTCCCACCCTACATTAGCCTTTAAAATGTATCCACACTGATGAACCCAGGTCTGGTTTCTTTGCAGCTGCAGTGTAACCTTCCTTTCCACAAGCACAACAAAATGCATTTATTCAGTCGCCTAATGTCGAGTCTTTCCAGTGTGTATTAGGCTGTTCTCACACCGCTATAAAGAAATACCTGAAACTGGGTAATTGACAAAGAAACGAGTTCCAATTGGTTCATGGTTCCACAGACTGCACAGGAAGCAATATGCTGACATCTGTTCCGCTCTGGGGAGGCCTCGGGAAACTTACAATCACGGTGTAAGGCAAAGTGGGAGGAAGGGGTCTCCCAATGCTGGAGCAGGAGAGAGAGCAAGTGGGAAGGTGCCACGCACTTTTAAACGACCAGCTCTCACAAGATCCCGAGAACAGCACAAAACAGATGGTGCTAAACCATTTATGCGAAACCTGCCCCCATGATCCAATCACCTCCCACCCAGCCCCACCTCCAATGCTGCAGATTACAAGTAAACATGAGACTTGGGCAGGGCCACAGATCCGAACCATATCGCATTGTTTCCGGTGTTTGGCATCACATACTTTTTTTTTTTTTTTTTTTTTTTTTTTTTTAGTGGGAGTCTCACTCTATTGCCCAGGCTGGAGTGCAGTGGC
>NW_012103539.1:0-461 GCF_000951045.1 Mandrillus leucophaeus
GCCACATTTTCTTAATCCAGTCTGTCACTGATGGACATTTGGGTTGATTCCAAGTCTTTGCTATTGTGAATAGTGCCGCAATAAACATACGTGTGGAAGCTGAAATTTTTAAAGGAAGGCACAGGAGTACCTTAGTTATTGAAAGGAAGTCATTTGAGCGAAAATCTTCAGAAAGTGAGGGAATGAGCCATGTGTAAAATTCCTAGTTACAGGGAAAATAAAATACTGAGCCATGAGGCAGAAGCATGCCTGCTTGTTTGAAACATAGAAAAGAGACCTGTTCGATTGGAACAGATGAATTGAAGAAGACAGCGATAGGAGGCCACGGTCAGAGGTTAAAATGGGCTGGATTAGGTAGAAGCCTGAAGGTCAGATAAGGACACTGGCTTCTTATCTCAGTGAAACAATAAGCCATCATATGATTTGGGAAAAAGAGAGACATGATTTGATTTAAGTTTTAA
>NW_012103539.1:2916-3977 GCF_000951045.1 Mandrillus leucophaeus
CTATACTGTCTGAAAATGGATAAAATATTTATAAATGAAGATTGTTTTACATATTAAACTAGGACCAAAATTAGATACTGTGTAACAATCCTCTGCCTTTTGACCATTCTTTTCATGCTCTTTTAAAAAACATTGCTAATTAACCAGGCACGGTGGTATTGTGTGTAGTGTAGCTACTTGGGAGGCTGAGGTGAGAGGTGGGAGGAATCACTTGAGCCCAGGAGTTTGAGGCTGTATTGCCCTATAATTGCTCCTGTGAATAGCTACTGTACTTCAGCCTAGGCAACATACCGACACCCCTTTTCTAAACACACACACACACACACACACACACACACACACACACTCCAGAGCAAAAACACTGCTAACAAAGGCAGACCAGTTGTTTGTTGGTAGAGGTGAAAAGGCAAAGCTGTATTTAAAAGAAACACTGTGAAAGGAGCAGTAAAATATGGTACTGGATTAAGTGACAACAGAAACAGAGTCAAGTGGGGAGATATTTCCTGGTTTTGTTTGGGCTTTGTTTCTTCTCTACTTTTCCCATTCCTTGTACTTTTAGTCAAACTGTCAGTAATGAGATGCTTCCTCTTTCTGGTGCAGGTAATCTAGACTTGGGCAATCTGTATGGCAAACAGTAAGTGCCCACGTAATGGGCTTGTGATCTAAGCAAGTGTATTCATTCTCTACTGCTGCTGTAACAAATTACAGAAGTTTCACAGCTTGTGTTTAACACAAATTTAGCTACACAAAATAATTATTTTACAATTCTGTAGGTGACAAATCCAATATTAGTCTCATTAGGCTAAAATTAAGGTGTTCTCTTATGAAGACTAGGGGAGAATCTGTTTCCTTCTCATTCAGATCTTAACAGAAGTCCATTTCATCTGATTGTAACATTGAACTCTCTATTCCCTTGCTAGCTGTCGGTTGAGAGCTGCCCTTAGCTCAACAGACCTCTTTCTAGTCTTTGCACATAGCACCCTGTAACTCAGAATGAGCAAAGGGACATCATATCTTTCTCATGCTGTCATCCCTTTGATCCACTTATTTATCTTCCTCTT
>NW_012103539.1:7662-9186 GCF_000951045.1 Mandrillus leucophaeus
TTTTGTGGGGAATCTGATAAACCCCGTTCCATAAGTATAATGAGATTGTCAGTTAATGTTATATGTCCTCTCCCCTCACCAGGCATGGATCCTAAGATTGGCCAGAGATACTGTTCTGTGTCTTTGGCAATAGTGATTACTCCAAAATGTGAGCACTGGTCCAGGCAGACTGATAATAATTATGAAATAAACTCTATTTCCTTTTGTTAATATAAATAATAGAAATTAAGAACTACTGATGACCATCTTCAGTAGCTGCATAAATGAAATCCATCTGTAGTCAGAGCAAAGAATTCCAACACAGAGAGTGAAGTAGAGCTTAAAAATGGAGAAAGAGGGGGCGTGGTGGCTCATGCCTGTAATTCCAGCACTTTGGGAGGCCGAGGTGGGAGGATCACTTGAGCCCAGGAGTTTGAAAACAGCCTGGGCAATGTAGTGAGACCCTGTTTCTGCAACTTTTTTTTTTTTTTTTTTTAAATTAGCCAGGCATAGTAGCATGTACTTATAGTACCAGCTACTCAGGAGGCTGAGGTAGGAGGATTGCTTGAGCCCGGGAGGTTGAGGTTGCAATGATTTGCGATTGTACCACTGCACTCCAGCCTGGGCGACAGAGTGAGACCCTGTCCCAAAAAACAAGAAAACAAAAAACAATAAAAAGAGAAAATGGACAAAGAGAGGGATCTCCCTTAAGGCATCTTTTGAACTCTAGTTCCAGGCTTTTCTGAAGCCAGCTCCCCCTATGTCTCAGCTAAACAATACCATACATTTTTTTTTTTTTTTATTAAGATGGTCTGAATATCTGTCATTTGCCACTGAATAAATTTTGATTAATACAGAAAGTTATAAATGGTGACCCTAAAACCCTGTGATTGTAAGAATGTCTAGGATCATTTTATTGTTTTCTGTTTGTAGCTTGTATGTGGGAAGAAGTATAGTGATGAGAAAAATTCACCTTAAAGTAGCATTAAGTTAACTAGATCAAGAAAATCCATAGACAATAAGAAAAGTAGTATAGAAAAAGATGTCCTTGATACTTGATCTAGATGGTAGTGGACTTTATCCAGGTTGGCAAGAAAAATTGTCACTGGGAAAACCTACATACGAAAAAAAGGCATAAAGAGATATGAGAAGATTAGAGTTGTTGGTTAGTGGTCCTGAAAGGAAGAATAAGGTTTGGGGGAGACACCAGGAAGTGCATACCTGAGGGTTAAACTCAAGAAAAATATGTTTACTGGAAAGATAAGTGTGAAAAAATGGATCAGAAGTTCAAGTAACAGTTATGTCTATGGTGATGAGAGGTTGGCTAAGAAAGGAATGGTAAAGAAAAAGAAGACAAGTGGCAAATAGCAGAATTATGAGTATATTTTATTCCTGAAATCTCTGTAAGCATTAAAAATTGATTGAATGTGTAATTAAAAAAATTTTTTTGGTAATTTACTCATTGTATTTTTGGAGTAAAGATGTTAATTATTTGCTGCCTGAGTAAAACAATTAAAATTCTGCAACTGGAACAAGTTCTTTTCA
>NW_012103540.1:0-379 GCF_000951045.1 Mandrillus leucophaeus
CCCATAGAGGGCTATGGTGAAAAAGGAAATATCCTCCGATGAAATCAGAAAAGAAGCGTTCTGAGTATCTGCTTAGTGTTCTGTGAATTCATCTCGCAGAGTTACATCTGTATTTCGTGGATCTCTTTGCTAGCCTTAATTCTGTGGAATCTGAGAACAGATATCTTGGATCCCTTTGAGGACTATAGGGCCAAAGGAAATATCCTCCGATAACAAAGAGAAAGAACCTTTCTCAGAAACTTCTTTGTGTTCTGTGAAATCATCTCACAGAGTTGCAGCTTTCTCCTCAAGAAGCGTTTCGCTTAGACAGTTCTTGTGGAATTGGCAGAGTGATATTTGGAAGCACATACAGGGCTATGGTGAAAAAGGAAATATCCTC
>NW_012103540.1:503-1513 GCF_000951045.1 Mandrillus leucophaeus
CAAAGGAAATATCCTCCGATAACAAAGAGAAAGAAGCTTTCTGAGAAACTTCTTTGTGCTCTGTGAAATCATCTCACAGAGTTAGAGCTTTCCCCTCAAGAAGCCTTTCACTAAGACAGGTCTTGTGGAATTGGCAAAGTGATATTAGGAAGCCCATAGAGGGCTACGATGAAAAAAGAGATATCCTCGGATGAAATCTGGAAAAAAGCTTTCTGAGAAACTTCTTTGTGCTCTGTGAAATCATCTCACAGCGTTACAGCTTTCCCCTTAAGAAGCCTTTCGCTAAGACAGTTCTTGTGGAATTAACAAACTGATATTTGGATGCTCTTAGGGGGCTATGTTGTATAAGGAAATATCCTCGGATGAAATCTGAAAAGAAGCTTTCTGAGAAACTGCTTAGTGTTCTGCTAATTGATCTCACAGAGTTACATCTCGATTTCGTGGATCTCTTTGCTAGCCATATTTCTGTGCAATCTGAGAACAGATATTACGGATCACTGTGAAGACGATAGCGCCAAAGGAAATATTCTCCGATAACAAAGAGAGAGAAACTTTCTGAGAAACTTCTTTCTTTTCTGTGAAATCATCTCACAGAATTAGAGCTTTCCCCTCAAGAAGACTTTCGATAAGACAGTTCTTGTGGAATTGGCAAAGTAATATTTCGAAGCCCATAGAGGGCTATGGTGAAAAAGGAAATATCCTCGGATGAAATCTGGAAAGAAGGTTTCTGAGAAACTGCTTAGTGTTCTGGTAATTCATCTCACAGATTTACATCTGTATTTCGTGGATCTCTTTGCTAGCCGTATTTCTGTGGAATCTGAGAAGAGATATTACGAATCCCTTTGAAGACTATGCGGCCAAAGGAAATACCCTCCGATAACAAAGAGAAAGAAGCTTTCTGAGAAACTTCTTTGTGTTTTGTGAAATCACCTCACAGAGTTACAGCTTTCCACTCAAGAGGCCTTTCGCTAAGATAGTTCTTGTGGAATTGGCAAAGTGATATTTGGAAG
>NW_012103540.1:3630-4011 GCF_000951045.1 Mandrillus leucophaeus
CCAAAGGAAATATCCTCCGATAACAAAGAGAAAGAAGCTTTCTGAGAACCTTCTTTGTGTTCTGTGAAATCATCTAACAGCGATACAGCTTCCCCCTCAAGAAGCCTTTCGCTAAGACAGTTCTTGTGGAATTGGCAAAGTGATATTTGTTGGTCCGTAAAGGGCTATGGTGAAAAAGGAAATATCCTCCGATGAAATCTGGAAGGAAGCTTTCTGAGAAACTGCTTAGTGTTCTGTTAATTCGTCTCACAGAGTTACATGTGTATTTCGTGGATCTCTTTGCTAGCCCTATTTCTGAGGAATCTGAGAACAGATATTTCGGATAACTTTGAAGAATATAGGGTCAAAGGAAATATCCTCCGATAACAAAGAGAAAGAAGC
>NW_012103541.1:0-2319 GCF_000951045.1 Mandrillus leucophaeus
GTTTCTTATTGTCATGGTAAATGGAGAATCCTCCAAGTGTTTCTGTGAACCACAATTTTTGGAGCATCTTCTGGCCTTCTGCAATGTTTCCACTCCATCATTTTCACCCCTGGAGCCTTTGCACTCTTTTTCTCCGTGACAAAAAAAGAAAAAAAAAAAAATCCATCATTTAACTTTACTTCCTATGGGTTTTCAGATTTCTTATGTTTCTATTGGAGCCATCCTAATATTGAGTATACTAAATCCCCTAGGGCCCTAGGAACATGCAAGATAATATTTCCAAATCAATAAACTCTTCCCATATCATCATTTAATCCAGGTTGTTTGATCAAACCCTAAGCAATATGCTCCTCAGGATTCTGCCAGTACATTATGGCTAGGTTGTTTTTCTTTTTTTTCTTCATCCCCTTGGAATTTAGTCCCTTCATTCCTTTTATTGGACCCAACATGTACCTAGTGGGGTTATTCAGCAACTGAACAAAAAGTGGATTAGAGATGATAAAACCTTCCAGGGATTAATGAGCAATTAAAGACTGAGTGTGAAAGCCAGAGCTTGCAAAAGAGGTTCTCATCTCCTGTAGGGAGAAACGAAACAAAACAAAACAAAACAAAACAAACAAAACTGAGGACTAGACCCAGAAGTTACTATTCTAGAGTATGTTAAATGCCCAACCAAAGATGTCTATTATACTAAGGTCATGCTCCTAATGAATGAAATGAATGAAATAGCACCATTTGGGAGGATGCTCCAAAATATTTTGAATTGTCCCATATTTCTGAAACTTCTGAGGCTGAAGAAGTGGCTTATCCTTCCCAGTTAACATTACTTTCTTGTCTTGAAGACAACCCCAAAGCCTCTATCCTTCTAGACAATGTTTCCCTCAGGATCTGCTCTGCCATTGAAAAAGGTGCCAATCCACCATCTTTATAGTTACTCTTTGCCTGTACTTTTCAAACGTCTGACAAATTGTACCAGCTAGTGCGTTCCCTTTCACCTCTATGCCATCCCAATTCACTATCAGTTAGAGTTTTTCTTTTTTTTTAAACTTGAACTGTTGTTCCCTTGTGCCAGAGATATCCTCTGGGATCTGCATATCGCTAATGACTGGGTGGAAAGTGATTCCTCTCCATAATCCCATTTTATTACTCGCTTTCCTGGACCACTCTTAGCACCTGCTTCCACGGCTTGTATTCTTCAGAAGCAGGAGCTGAGATAAAATGTGACATGTAAGATGATTTTAAGGAATCAGCACTTGTAGAAAGGAATGAGAGAAAGCAAGACTGAATAGAGGAAAAGATCTAATTAAGTTGCTGAACTAAGAAAGCCACAGCTAACTCCACAGGGAGATCTAGGGCACGAATAGCCCATCAGAGGTGTTCTTTAAACTTTAACCTCATACGGATATGGAAGGCAGTAAGAATACAGCCATGTAAGTTAAATCTATGAGATTACTACTGGTGGAAAAATTTCCCCCGGTTACATATTCTTTTTCTTTTACAGCATCAAGTTGTTAATATTTATGTTTCTGTCCTGTGCTGTATATGGGAAAATCTGTAAATAATGATTACACTCATAGGACTTTATTAAGATATTTACTACAGAATCGAGTGGTGTGCTTCAATTGCATTTACTTACCTGTACGGCACCAAGATTTTCTTCCAAGGCTAAAGTTTCTTGAATCTATCAAACCTGTAGATTTTCCTCATTTACCACACACTTGCTTGAATAAATTCATGCCTACAGGGATCAGTCTCTAGGTAGAGTTCACACCTGTTTTCCCAGGACCTCACTTTTCTAATATCCTGGGTATTCCTTTATTCTGTAGATCTCCTGCCTTTCGGTTTCTTGATTTTCTCCTAGCTTTTTCTGGAGAACACTCTCAAATAATTCCATAAAAAAAGAATATGAGAGACAAAACCTGATAGAGTAGTATCACATTGGATAAGCATATAATTCTAAGTTAAAACAATTTTCTCTGAGAACATTAAAGGTATTGTCCCTATATTTTTAGTTCGATAAAAGAAATATTAATTCGAGTCTGATTTTTTTATGTGAGTCTACCTTTTTCCTGTTAGAGTGCTTTCTAGTTCTTTTCTTTACCTATATTGTTATGAAATGCAAATGCTATAACTAGGTGTGGTTCTTTTTATCATCTTTATCCCTGCCTACCTAATGGGTCTCTAGTCTGAAAATAATGTCCCTTTCAGCTCTGAGAAATTACCTTTTATTATTATTTTGATAATATCTTTTGGTCAATTTTTTCTCCTGTCTCTGATCTTCCTAGTAATAGAATGATTAAAATTTTGGTTTGATTCTTT
>NW_012103541.1:3619-5546 GCF_000951045.1 Mandrillus leucophaeus
CATGAGGTCAGGAGATCAAGACCATCCTGGCTAACACAGTGAAACCCTCTCTCTACTAAAATTACAAAAAATTAGCAGGGCATGGTGGCGGGCGCCTGTAGTCCCAGCTACTCAGGAGACTGAGGCAGGAGAATGGCGTGAACCCAGGAGGCAGAGCTTGCAGTTAGCTGAGATCATGCCACTGCACTCCAGCCTTGGCGACAGAGTGAGACTCTGTCTCAAAATAAATAAATTAATTAATTAATTAAACAAAAAATAACACCTCCAGTTCTTCTATTTTTTTAGATACTTTACCATCATTAACTTAAATTTTATTATGTAATCATCACAACCACCATTTGAGGAACATGACGAACACTGCTATTTCTAAAGAACTTCAAATTGGAATTACATAATTAAATAGGAATAGATTTTATAATGTTATTTATCTTCTTATCTTGTGTATATGTGGGGAAAAGCCCTCTGTTTACCTCTCAGATAAAAATAGTACTTAAGACAAAAATCTAACTGTCACACAATGTATAAACAGAAGCACCTAGGGTCTTCGATATTGGTAAATAAAGTAGAAGTCAGTAAACCACGATTTAGGGACAGGGCTACATATTACTAGTTCATAGTACACAATCCTCACCATACAAATCTTGAGGCTATCGCTAATAGCTGGGCAAAACTGAGGCAAGCTACTTAATTTATCAAATGATCAATATCATTGTCTCGACTATAATGAAACCCTACTGAAATGGTTTGACTGTGTCCCCACCCAAATATCATCTTGAATTGTAGCTCCCATAATCCCCACGTGTCATGGGGGGACCCAGTAGGAGGTAATTGAATGATAGGGGTGGGTTTTTCCTGCACTGTTCTCCTGATAATGAATAAGCCTCATGAGATCTGATGGTTTTATGAAAGGGTAGTTACCCTGCACACGTTCTCTTGCCTGCCACTGTGTAAGACATGCCTTTCCTCCTCCTTCACTTTTTGCCATGATTGTGAGGCCTCCTCAGCCATGTGAAACTGTGTGTCCATTAAACCTCTTTTTCTTTATAAATTACCCAATCTCGGGTATGTAGTTATTAGCAGCATGAGAACAGACAAATATGCCCTACTTAATAGGAGTACTTTAGAAAATCCTGGAAAGACAAGTTTCTGTTTTGAAAGTCTCAGTCAACCATAGGACAGTTTTACAAATACAAGATGACTGGGAGAACTTAGGGTAAATTTTTCACTTGGGGACAAGGGTATTTTTATTTAACAAATGCTTTCTAATGACCTGCTTCTGTTACAATGGGGCAGACTTACACTTAGCTTGACTTCTAGTGACTGGTAAAGAATAGGTAAATAATAGATATTTACAATATTTTATTTACAATAAAAGGCCCCCCCAATACATACACACACACACATATATACACATATGTATATATGTGTGTGTATATATATGATGAAACACCAGTAAAGCAATGATCACATTGTCTGGTACCTAATAGATGGTCAAAGAGGTGGTTTGTCTTTTGCTTTTCTTGCCCTGTCTTTTCTGTCCTTCCACTTTCTTAGAATTATGCTTGCTACACACACAAATATAGGCTAATTGAACTCTCACTAGAGGCTACAGCAGGAAATAATTTTCTACCCTCCCAACCCATGCTCTCTTCCCACTTGGAGCAGACCCTGGTTCCTTACTCAGCAAGTGCTATTGCAGAGGCAGAGATGAGAAGCCAAGTCTCTATTATAGGTATTGTGTAAATAGTTTGATTTTTTTCAGATGAGTTTCACTTTAGGTAGATGCATTGCTTAAACTGTCAAAAATCAATTCAGATGTTAAATACCACTGATGATAATTTCAGGTGACCTTTAGTTTCTGGAAGGCATATTTAACAATATCAACTTTCTAATGTATGTTGGATTTTACCCTTTTGAATTAGGCATA
>NW_012103541.1:9651-11297 GCF_000951045.1 Mandrillus leucophaeus
TGTGGGAATTGCTGAGTCAAACAATTTTAAAGAAGTTTCTTATTCCCAGGGCAACTTCAGACCTTTAATATGTTAAGGTTTTGTAATTTTTGAAACCAGCAGTATGGCTTGTACAGTGTCTGTTATATGGCCATGAAACTACTTTGTAGAGGGAAACCTCCGTGGACTAATACTGCTTGAAATTCAGGATGAAATTCTGCTAAACCTAGAGCTTTCTGAGGATCAGAAGGGCTATTTCCATGGTAAGTATCATTCAGGATATTTCAACATAGATTAAGATAATTTAACTAGAATCAGAGGATACACATTGCATTGTAATGAAATGATTTGGAATGATTTAAAAACTGAAAATGGCTCTCAAGTTTCAGATTTGTAGCCCAAATACCCATCCTTCTGAGTTTGTCTTGAGAGAAGGACGAGAGAATGACTCATGACCTTTGCATTCCTCATGGAACTAAACATGTGCCGTGGGTTACCCAGAGGAGAAAAATTATACTACGTATTGCATTGTCAAAGAATACTTGGCCTGTTCTTGAACAGAGAAGAGCACTACCTGTGTGCTGACTCTCAGACCAAGGTGAACTAAAACGATTCAGAACTAAGATAACCTAATATCTCTTTTTTTTTTTTTCTTTTTTTTGAGTCTCATTCTTTAGCTCAGGCTGGAGTTCAATGGAGCAATCTTGGCTCACTGCAACCTCCGCCTGCCCTGGTCAAGGGATTCTCCTGCCTCAGCCTCCTGAGTAGCTGGGATTACAGGCATGTGCCACCATGCTTGGCTAATTTTTGTATTTTTAGTAGAGATGTATTTTTAGTAGAGATGTTAGCCAGGCTGTTCTCGAACTCTTGAGTTCAGGTAATCCACCCGCCTCGGCCTCCCAAAGTGCTGAAATTACAGGCGTGAGCCACCGCGGCCAAGCTTGAATATATTTCCATATTAAATGGCAGGTCAGTTTTAGGGAAATTACTTTGAAAAGTGAAGTGAATATTGTTGATCTCTGGACACTCAACTTTAACCAACCTTTTCCTATAAGAAAACAATCGTAATAATAAGAAACTTCAATAATAATAAGAAACTTCAATTTCAATAGAGAATGTTTCCATTAAACAAATATATATTGTCTTTTTTTTTTTTCATTCTCTTAACCAATTGCATGTTTAATTTCAAATATACTCAGGCTACACCTAAGATTTTTGAATTGCTTAATGATAAATCTAAACGTTTTGCATCACTCTTTATCTGCACATATTTCTTGAACTGCCTACATTATAATTACTTAAAGGGAACCCCATCAGAGAACTTCTGAACCAGGATCTCTAAGGATGTTATTTGAGAACCTGCAATTTAATAGATGTCCATTGGATCTTATGCACATGATAGTTTTAGAAACACTACACTAGATTTCACTTGTTCTAAGAATACATAATTGCCACTATCATTTTTAAAAGCGCAAAAGTATATGGCAATCAAAGACTCAATTATTCATTAGTTTATTTGACGATATATTATACTCTGTCATATGACGGCTTCAAAGGCACATAAGGCTTTGCCCCTGCTCTAAGCATTTTTGCATTATCTTTCTGTTTTTTATATTAAGCCAACAAATAAAAAGAAAATCCTTGCTGTATGGTGAAATGCAAAAAAA
>NW_012103542.1:0-706 GCF_000951045.1 Mandrillus leucophaeus
AAATCTGGAAAGAAGCTTTCTGAGAAACCGCTTAGTGTTCTTTGAATTCATCACACAGAGTTACAGTTTTCCCCTCAAGACGCCGCTCCCTAAGCCTGTTCTTGTGGAATTCGCAAAGTGATATTTGGAAGCCCATAGAGGGCTATGCTGGATAAGGAAATATTCTCAGAGAAAAACTGGAGAGAAGCTTTCTGAGAAACTGCTTTGTGATGTGTGACTTCCACTAACAGAGTTACATCTGCATTTCCTGGATCTCTATGCTAGCCTTAGTTCTGTGGTATCTCAGAACAGATATTTTGGATCCCTTTGTAGACTATAGGGCCTAAGGAAATATCCTCCGATAACAAAGAGAAAGAAGCTTTCTGAGAAACTTCTTTGTGTTCTGTGAAATCATATCACAGAGTTACAGATTTCCCCTCAGGAAGCCTTTTGCTAAGACAGTTCTTGTGGAATTTGCAAAGTGATATTTGGAAGTCCATAGAGGGCTATGACGAAAAAGGAAATATCCTCAGCAGAAATCTGGAAAGACACTTTGTGAGAAACTGCTTACTGTTCTGTGAATTCATCTCAGAGAGTTACAGTTTTTTCGTCAAGAAGTCGCTCGCTAAGCTTGCTCTTGTGCAATTCGCAAAGTGATGTTTGGAAGCCCATAGAGAGCTATGGTGAAAAAAGAAATATCCCCAGAGAAAATCTGGAAAGAAGCATT
>NW_012103542.1:980-1276 GCF_000951045.1 Mandrillus leucophaeus
ATAGGGCCAAAGGAAATATCCTCCGATAACAAAGAGAAAGAAGCTTTCTGAGAAACCTCTTTGTATTCTGTGAAATCATCTCACAGAGTTATAGCTTCCCTCGGGAAACCTTTCGCTAAGACCGTTCTTGTGAAATTTGCGTGAAATTTGCAAGGCGATATTTGGAAGCCCATAGAGGGCTAGGTTAAAAAAGGAAATATCCTCCGATGAAATCTGCAAAGAAGCTTTCTGAGAAACTGCTTAGTGTTCTGTGAATTCATTACACAGAGTTACAGCTTTCCCCTCAAGAAGCCGCT
>NW_012103543.1:0-7260 GCF_000951045.1 Mandrillus leucophaeus
CATTACTGGGTATATACCCAAAGGATTCTAAATCATGCTGCTATAAAGACACATGCACACGTATGTTTATTGCGGCACTCTTCACAATAGCAAAGACTTGAAATCAACCCAAATGTCCATCAGTGACAGACTGGATTAAGAAAATGTGGCACATATATACCATGGAATTCTATGCAGCCATAAAAAAGGATGAGTTTGTGTCCTTTGTAAGGACATGGATGAAGCTGGAAACCATCATTCTCAGCAAACTATCGCAAGAACAGAAAACCAAACACTGCATGCTCTCACTCATAGGTGGGAACTGAACAATGAGATCACTTGGACTTGGGAAGGGGAACATCATACACCAGGGGCCTATCATTAGAGGGGGGAGAGGGATTGCATTGGTAGTTATACCTGATGTAAATGACGAGTTGATGGGTGCTGACGAGTTGATGGGTGCAGCACGCCAACATGGCGCAAGTATACATATGTAACAAACCTGCATGTTATCCACATGTACCCTAGAACTTAAAGTATAATAAAAAAATAAAAAAATAAAAAATAACAAAATAAAATAACTAAAACAGTATAATTGGATTGTTTGTAACATAGAGGATAAACGCTGTATGGGATGGATATCCAAGTTTCCATAATGTAATTATTACGCATTTTATGCCTATATCAAAACATTTCATATACTCCATAAATACACATACCTACTTTGTATCCATAAAATTTTAAAAAAGACTACAAGAGTTACAAATATATATGTGTGTATATATATTTATATATGTATACATGTATACACATGTATATGTATAGATTTATAATGTAACAGCATTATAATATAAATGATACATAATGCATATCATATGATATATATATAATGCATATCATATGTAAACTGCTTATTATCAGCCACAACTCAGGCTTGTTGATAACATCCTACGCTATTGTGAGTTCAAAGATCATTCAACATTCCATTTGGTACTGTTGTCTGTTACATGGCAAAGACCAATCCCACAGTTCTGCATTGTATATTCAGGTGACCATACTATGTGGTTCATACCTGTTGGATTACGTTGTTTAATAACTTTTCCAGAATTCCTTTACACCAGCTCTGCCTCATAGTGAATGTTTTAGAGGCCAATAGTTATGCCATCATGAAAATTTTTTATTTTTTAAAATTAGCTCATTGTGACATTAAAAAATGACATTAAGAAATGACTTATACTAATGTCTAAGAATCATTCCTGTTTCCATTAAAAGCTGGACTCTTTCTCTCTCTCTCTCTCCATATATATATATACTTGTGTGTGTGTGTGTGTGTATATATATATATATATATATACTGGCGGTTTTATAATTCTTTTTTATATATTCTGGAAATTTTATGATTCTTCATGTTCTACTTTGGAGACAGAAAATACATTTTTTTATTCATGGCCTTTTTATTTGCATATATAATCTTGCATCAGGGATTCATGCACCCTTAGGTGCTCAATAAATACCAAATGTTCAGTTTTGAAATTAAAATAACGGCAAGTTTTCTCCTCTCTCTAGGAATTTCTAGCAACTAGAAGTTGAATATGAAAGGAAAAATAGTATTGTCATCTATCCCCTAAAATGCATCCTTTGGTCTTCAAAATATTCCTATCCCACATTATATAATATATATTTAAAATATTATACAAATTACTATTCTAATAGAAATAGTCATTTTCCAGATCTTCTTTACCACTAAGAAATGCTACCAAGATTTTGCTTACTTTTCAAAATGAATTCTGAACAAAATACTTCTAGCAGTTTGAATACTGTAAAAATGTTGATTTGATATTTACAAACTTTATCATTTGAAATGTTATATTAAATAAACCATGCATATATATAAATAATCCACAGATAAATAAACACATATATACACATATGTAATTGATTTACATTTACATAGCTACAGACGTCTTTTTGCCTGTGTATGGCCAATCATGTCACTTTGCAATGGCGGACATGCCATTACGCATACCATTTCATGTTGCTGCAAGTGGTCTGGAGGTGACAAGAACAAATTGATGGATATAGAAGTAGGAGAATCCCACCCTGACAGAAAATCAATGAGCTGGACTTGCCTCACATGAGCCATGGCTGACACAAGCAAGGTGGAATCAAAGAGTGAGCAACTTTTGACAACCCATGCTCCCCAGCCCTGACCACTGTGGATGGCCGTGATTATCTCTAGATAAAATGACTGTGAGTAAAAGGCTTACATACACTTAAATTAAACACAGCAGGGTTTTTGTAATCTCTGTTTGCATTTTACTTTCTGTTAAGAAGGAAATTGCTTGGACTTGGAACATTTCATTTAATGGCATTTTTAGTTACCTTTTGTACTTCTAATGCCATAGTCTAAATTCACTCCAAATTACCCAGTAAGACATAAGAAAACTTTTGTCCTTTTTTGTTTATTTTTTTAATTGCAGTAGCTTCCTTACCAATTTTACTAAATTAAATGTGTTTTAAAGCATCTCAGTTCTTGAAGCTTAATTATTCCAATCTCTGGGTGAAGTACAGCAAACAATACAAACCCCATTTATGTAATTTATTTTGCAAAAGAAAATAATGGAATGCAGTTGTGCTAATGATACACGCACTTCTGTATTTTTTCCCCCTTTTCGACAACAACTTAGCAAAACCATGTCATTTTGAAACAAAAGCTTTAAGGGCATTTTGAGGTTTTGGTTTGTCTATAGTCAGTTTTGAGGAGAAGAAGGTAAAGTGCATAATATTACATGCCTTTGAAATATCATGAAAGATTTTGTTTTGTTTTCTTCATATTATCCTTCCATCAATAAGCATTATTGATACTTACCCATAATAAACTGTGAATAAAGATCATGGCTTGTAATTGTAATGTGTAAACAAGAAGAAAAATATGTAGGAAGGTACTTTAGTAGTTGAAACACCATTCATTATATCCCAACAGAGTAAAATCTAGTTAGACCACATAGGGTCTAGAAAACTTTGGTATAAACTTCAGTTTAATTAAAAACAAATCATGGTTTTTGTGTTTTAAAATAGAAGAATTTTGAAATCTTGAGGTGCATCATTATATATCATTACGATTAATACTAATGCAATATATTAATTGTTCTAATTTGCTGAATTTCACCTGCTGCATCATTTAAATTAAAGGTCAATTAATTGGTTTATGCTGTACTCTTGGGAAGTGGGTAACCAGACCCTCGTCCCAAGATTGTATTACAAGATTGGACAGGGAGTGATTGAGAGATGCAGTCATTCAGAGGAGGGGAGCACAAAAACAACAAATAAAAATCACTCCCTCCACAAAACAAACCCACAAACAAAGAAAAAAAAAAACAAACTTCAAGTAAAATAGCATAGTATAGGTAAATATGCAGATGTATTTGCTACATATGCACACCTTTAGCCTGTATATATATACATATCGACCTAAAAGTAGATACGTACACAGGTGTAGATCAGTAGGTAGAATGTGAGAATTTTGAATTATTCAAAGGCAGCTGTCTAACTGGCTTATAAATTGAACTTAAGATAGCAGCAGGAGCAAGCCAACTGCCTCCCTCCCAGAAGAAAACCTTAGGAAAGTACCCATCGAGGTTTTGATTGCCACATCTCCATGAGACACAAGTGTGATCCCAGGTCTCCAGCCTCCTCATGATTTGCCAGTGGGAGCCCCGTGTCCCATCCCCTATGTCCGTCTCTTCCTGACAACCTGCCCCCAACCTTAGTGACCCAGCATGGTGGGGCGGCTGCTTGGCTCCAACTCTGAGGGTGCAGTAGTCATGTCCTCAACCTTAGCTACCTGCGGTGGAGCATCCATCATCCTGATATTTCAAGTGTCAGATATTTCAAGTTCCTTACTGCTTCCTAACCACAATTAATTCATTTTTGATCATCAAAATTTCACAGTAGAATTATTCTTTTTTTTTTTTTTTTTGGTTTTGTGTATGTGTTTTTGTGTTTTTGAGACCAGGGTCTGGCCCTGTCTCCCAGACTGGAGTGCAGAGGCGTGATCACGGCTCACTGAAGACCTCCCAGGCTCCAGTGATCCTCCCACCTCAGGCTCCCAAGCAGCTGAAACCACAGGCATATACCACCAACTCATCTAATATTTTACTTTTTGTAGAGAGGAGGTCTCCCTATGTTGTCCAGGCTGCTCTCAGACTCCTGGACTCAAGTGATCCTCCCATCTCAGCCTCCCAAAGTGTTGGGATTACAGGTCTGAGTCACCAGCCACCATGCCCAGCCAATAGAATGGTTTTAAGATTGATTTGAATATACTCTTTCTTCCCATCCTCGATTTTTAAATCCTAATTAGTCGAGAGTTAATTTTACATGTTACCATCCCATCAGTATTGTCCTTTTTACCAGGGCAGTGGAGATGCTCCACACACTGCACATATGAAGCAGGTTTCTGATTCTTTATTGCTGATTTCACAGGGATGAAGTGCTTGCTGGTGATAGAAAGCATAATGCTTTGTATCCCAAGCCTCCTGTTTCCTTAGGGATAGACTTCTTTGCAATACCATTATCAAGAATAGAAATAATATGTCTGTTCCTTAAATATTTATTACAATTTCCTTCCATGATTATAAATGTGGTAATATCCAACATATCAGATATATACGTGTTCATTTGATTTTTCCTGTAGTTTTTGAGGAAGGAAGTTTGACTAAGAAAAACCTGAGACCTCTCCAGCGTATCCTACTGAGTGGATGCCCATGGTACCCAAGATGACTTATATTGTAGTGATGTCTTCTTGGTAATGATCTGTCCTTTGACATACTCACATATTGTTGTCATATAGTGGGATTTCGCCTATCGTTTCACTCTCACCTGACTTGGTAACTAAAACTACAATTGAACAATAAGATTTAAAATATATAATTTTATGGACTGGCTAAACAAAGTAAGAATAGTGCAGATATGAAGGTTGACATATCATCATGCTTATGCTCTCAAATGAAAAGAACAATACATATAATTGTGAGTATAAATATGCATATCTAATTTGTATATTCATTTATATATATGTATCTCAGAATTAAAGATTATACCTAGTGTAATAAATTAAAATTAGTTTTCCCATTAGCTAGCATATGTTTATTTATGCAGAACTCAGAAAATTTGAATTTCAACTTATCCTCTCAGGTTTACAGACATTTAAGTACATTATTAGGAACTGTGATTATTCTGCACACCAACACTCAGGTATCACCCAACTTCATTACTACCTGATTAATTAACCTGTTTAAAGTGTGAAAGTTGGCACCTTGTCATTAGAATCCATGGGAATAACTAATGAGAAACTATGAAATAATTTGTTCCTCAATTAAAAAAACCTGAAAGAAGAGGTTTTATCTCATTATTCTTGTTTCCTGTTATCACCTATACAAAGCCAAGAAGATTTTGCAAAACTTACTGTCTAAAGAGAACAGGCTATATAACATCTCAGGGAACATTTCACAGATCTTTAATAAAATGTGGTGTTATTCAACAGCAAAAGGTAAGCCACGAAGGTTCCTGGAATAATATATTCATTATAGAGCATCAGTGAGGAAACTAGGCACTTTCATCTCATACCTGGTTCAAGTTTAAATGAGGTTTACATACAAGAAAAGAGAGAAGGGGAAGTAATCTAGTTCAATTTAGGTCTGTGTAAAGAGACTTCAGGAAAAAAAAAATATCACAAGAGGTAATTAGTATTAGAGTACTATTAAATTATGACATTTCCATATATTAAAAAATACAGCCCCAAGCCCAAATTTCTCTCAGTGTGATTCAGTGGCTACATCACAGCATCACTCAGATAGGAAAAAAGGCAGTGAGGTTATTAATTTCAATTGTTTCCTTTTGCCTCACATTCATGAGATCATACATATCATATGGCAACACTGAAGTATCAAAGGTTTTTTCCTAACCTAGACTATTTCACAATGTTTGTAGATTTGCCCTCACCCCCTTAAGTTATTTATGGACTTTACAAGTGCCAATTCAGTAAATGTCTATTGTTCAACATTTAAAAAGCCAAAAGTTTTTTTTTGGAGGTAAAATGAACAATCTTTCCTGCACTGATTATTTTACATACATTTCTGTAGTTCGTAAGAGTTTCGTGGCAGGATATAGACTATAGAATCTATCCAATGTAAAGCTAGGCATAAATGAATACAGATGTTAATTAATTGGATATCCCTATTTAAATTCCTTGATATATATTCTGGATCATGTCTCCCGCTTCCGTGTATAAATCTTTAAGCTGAGGCCACCCGCATTTAGTGAAGGAAATGGTCAAATATTTAAAAACCGCATGCATATTTTTCCAAAATCAAGATTTTGTGAAGATAACCACAAAGTTTGAAATAACAAAATTTAATTAATCCATTTTAGGAAAAAGCTCCATACCTGTTTTAGACCCTAAGCTTTATAATTTTATTAAGTTGTAAAATATCTTAGAAAAAAATAAAGAACAAGCTGTTAGTGAAACATTATAAACATCCTTGCTTTTATTTCCTGAAAAGCCTTCTATTGGCAAATAGTAAAAAATCTAGAGTCAAGTCCAGCATATATTTAGTGATAATAACTACTATTTCTTGAATATCTATGGTATACCAAACCATATCTTAGGCGTTTTACATGCAGTATTCATTTATGTCTTACAACTCGCAAGAGTTTATACAGTTATGTCCATTCAGAGATTAGAAACAGAGGTACAGTGGTATTTAGTGTCTTGTCAGACTTTACATTCTGATATCAAATTCTATAACCTCACTCTACTCCATGTTGCCTCAAATCATGTTATATTTAACATGGAAAAGTATTCTCATATAATATAACCTCTTAATTAACAAATGCCTAACTACACTAGAGCATGAGTTTATTTATTTGTTTCTAAAGCTGTAAAACAGAATATCGGAGTAAAAACAGTTTCCTAGAGTCAGTTCTAAAATATAAACAGTAGATAAATTAAAATAAAATCTTAGACTTTCTTCAGAATTTGTATCAAGCATAATTGAGCATTACTTATGGACAGTATAGCTAATATTTAAGTTAGTCATTAAAATCCACCAAAAATAAAGAAAGAAAATAATTTGTTATACATGGAGATATTAGAGAAAAAGTTTATAATTGTTTTAATAAAGTAAATCCTGCCAGAAAGAAAGAGAGAAAGAAAAGAAGGAAAAAAAGAAAGAAGGAAGGAAGGAAGGAAGGAAGGAAGGAAGGAAGGAAGGAAGGAAGGAA
>NW_012103543.1:7590-23682 GCF_000951045.1 Mandrillus leucophaeus
ATAAAGTGATTTTTACAGGAAAATATATCAAGAACAAATATTTAGAGTAGTGGAAGATGACCAATAAATAAATAAATAAATAAATAAATAAATAAGGTTTGAAATTAGAAGATAGTCTTTAAGCCCAGTAACATGTCATGGGGAGAAAATAAATAATAAACACAATTAAAACTTAATAGACTCTAAAGGAAATCAAAGATAAAGGTGTTATCTTAAAGAGAGTAGTAGCAACTCAGTAATAAAAATGAAGAGTGTATTCATAATAGTAAGGTGCTCGTAATCCCTGCATATATTTTGTACCAATGATTTTATTTTCTATATTGTATGTGTCGATACATTTTATGGACAGCCTCTCAAAGTTATATGACCTTTCTCCTATTGTGTTCAGTGTGTGTTTAGCATATAATAATATTCACATATATTGAAAACCATTATTAACTAATATAAAATGTTAAAATAGGAAAAAAATATAGATTTTAAATGATTCTAATTTCCCAACGTCATAAATGATTTTTATGTATAAAATGATGCTCTGCTAGCTTTTCCTCCACCTATAACTCATTCTATAGGAATAATAGTTACATCCTTGCATGTTGACCCTTTCATTCAAAAGTCTCCAAAGTACCAGAAAACGGACGTCTCTATAGGGAGTGTGATTGGGAAGTTCTGAATTGGTGGCGTTCCTCGTAATGTTTTTAATTTATTTTTATGTCAGTAGTGAGAAGCATTACTATTGTGTAATCTTATCTCCACTACAAAATTAAAGGGAGTGTATTATTTGACTTCCTTCCTTTGTTGTCCTCCAATAGCAGGGGTCAAGTTCTACTTTATTCAGCATACACTGGAAAGGAACACAAACAAGAGTAAATCAAGCTAAAAATAGTCGTTGCCTCCTCACTTCACTGAGTCCAGAGCAACCAGGCTTCTCCCACTTCACTTTACTTCACTTCGCTTATATACTAATAAATGCTAGAGACTTTACATGACCATCCCAGGGTTCCTATATGCTCACCTTCAGCAACCACATACGCTGGTGGAAAATCACTGTCTCCACTATCGATTCACATAGAGAACCATGGAGTTGCCCAATTTATATAGAGAGCATCTCCCACCCATTAAGGTATTATGCAAAGAGCACACTGAATACTACCAAGAACACAACCCAAGAAAATGGATCATGATTCTAGGCTTTCAAATCAAACACATAGGAAATCCTTGCAAATGGGATCCTTTAAAAGAGGATTTTACTCTATCAAGCAAATGATAATAGTATTTAAATGAAACAGGGAATATATTTTAGAAGTATTTTAAAATTTAAAATGATCAATAGATTTTAAGTGATGAGAGATAGAAGTTTATAAAACTCTTACTTATATTCAGCTAGCCCAAATTAACTTTTAATTTTATGTAGAAATATGTTTTCCTACTGGAAAATTTATTGTTCTTCTTAATAAAATATAGATAATGCTCAAGAGTTGGTAGCACCCAAGATTGGATCAATGAAAACAGGTAAGACATAACAAATATCTAAATCATTAGTACTCAAATACTATGTATGGTTACAAAGGGTGGGGACAAAGTTGGACCATATCAAGTGGCTTAATGTGTGCTGGATATTTTATGCAGTTCATTAATTTCTCAAAGCTCTTTAAAGGGTAAAAAGTATCATTCCATTACTGGTGAAGATTCAAACTAGAGAGACAGTAAGCATCTAATTCAGGAACATAGAGATACTCATCCATGGAGCCGGTACTTGAACTCTCCATTATTGTCAATTCTAGATATCACGTCTGGTTGATTGGTGGCTTGGGTGTTTGTTTTCTCTCTAAGCCATGCAGTTTCCTAACAGGGTTATGTGAATAGCAGGTTACCTTAAGGAACACTCTCCCAATCAGATCTAGTGGGTGGAAATGGACAAGTGTGACCTGATGGAGTAAAAGTGCTTTGTGGCCATCAGCGCTCTTCCAGGTGCTGCACAGGAACACAGCGGTCTGGAAGTGCAATTAACTACTCCAAAAAGCTTTCTGCCCATTGCTACTCTGACATTTAAGATTTGTGACAACTTATTACCTTTCCTGTCTCTGCTGGAAATGCTGTTTGCCAAAGAAACATAATCCTAAAGTCTCATTCATACTCTATTTACTAAGCAATCATGGACTTGTCACTAAGATATTAATTTGAGTTTAGAAACAAATTAAGCTATCTAGTTCTTGGTGTCAGTGCCTTTACCCATGAACAGAAAGCTCAACTCTTATTTATCGATAAGAAAGTATTTCCAAAGCCTCAAAAGTATTTTTTTTAGTGTAATGTTTAACTCTTCAACAGTATTTATATTTTTTGTATATCAAATCATGGAGATTATTTGTCTTTTTTTATTCCCATTTGTATGTTTCCTTCTGGTGTAATGGGATACCTTTCATTTTAAGTAGTGGAATTTCAAAATAAATAGCAAAACAAATCAATCTCCAATAGATAAATGAAAAATGTGCAACGAAGCTAAAAATATCCTCCACAAAGGTGCTAGTTGGCTGTGTTGCTTAGCTACCCATGACCACACAGGCTGACAGCACCATGAACTCCCAGGCTGAGCTGAGTATAATTACTAACCAGATTTCCATTTCATTAAGTTCCTCTTACAAATCTTGAGAATTTGGAAATGTGCATATTTAGATGATTTCACTACTGTAAATTAGGACAAAATTTGCTTCCTTGAAAAAATAATATTCCACAGTGTGTTTATGAGTAACTTAACTAAACTTGCAAAGGTTGAAATAGTGACACTTTGAAGGCAAAATTTTAATTTTAAAAGAAATAACTAGATTCAAAGAGTTAGAGCCAGATAATATTGTTATTTTTTTAATCATAAAATTGTTTTTCCAGTTTTGCTTTAAGTGCAAATAAAATAAGGAATGAAAAACTTAGAACTGCTTTATTTTCTTGAAAATTATAAAACATTGATTTTTCTTTGCCAACAGAGGTAATCTTTTCATGCTCTTTCCCCAATTCTAATGTTTAAATGGAGGTTCATTTCACAAATATCTTGGACCATTTAGCAGAGTCCTGTGCAGAGAATACAGTAATTCAGTTCATCAGACAACAAAGCCCATTAGCAGATATTACCAAGTCACTACTAAAAGGCAAGGATAAAGGAAATGCAGAGATTCATATCCCTTCATAATTAACACACAAAGCTTTGAGTGAAGATTACAGTAGGATTATGGTGAATTAAAGAAGTACATTTGATGCTCATTTTATAGATTTCTTATTATCATACTTATCTGAAATATATATGCATTCATTTAATTCCATAAGCATATAATTGAAACAAATAGCTGAAATCCATTTATATCTTCTGAAAGTAAAAAGATTATCTTGCAAGCATATTTGCATCCACTTACAATCTAATAAACTGGACAACATTTTACTGTTTCATTTCCTCTATTCTCTTAAGAGAGAAAACTTTATCCCCCTGATCTGGGCTGGATTTGTATTATTTAAAACATTTTTTAAAAATTATCAAAATAATGCATGCATAAGATAACACATAGTGTAAATAAATGCATGGTGAAAATCAACAGTCTCTGGCTTCTTTGCTTACTTTCCCAGTCCTACACTCATTTTTTTTTTTAGTAGTTAGAATTTTTTTTTTTAGGTGAAATTCACATAACATAAAACTCGCCATTTTCAAAGAAACAAGTTAGTGGCATTTAGTACCTTCTCAGTGTTGTGCAATCACCACCTCCCTCTTGTTCCCCCCAAAATTTCATCACTCCTAAATGAAGGCCCATACCCATTAAACTGCTACTCACACTGTCCCTTACTCCAGCCCTGGCAACCACCAAATCACATTTTGTCTCTATAGATTTACCTATTCTGGATATTTTATATAAATTGAATCATACAATATTTGGCATTCTGTGCCTGGCTTCTTTCACTTGGTATAATCTAATACTTATTCATTTTTCTAAAAGGAATTCTTATAATTTTTGATAATACATTTACACCTCTTTCAGAAAAATATCTATTGACTTCATGATATGGAATAAGAGTATTTACTCTGTAGTAACAATTTCCCCTTCACATTCTGTTGTTTGAGTGACTTTATTATTCTTAGTTTTTCATTGGTTGCTATTGTAATTTAAATGATATATTAAAATTCATATTTTTTGTTCCTCCTTCAATAGTTTCTGACTCCACATTTTGCAAATTGAGGGTATTCAAACTACATTTTCCTCTTCCTTTCTTCCCTTTTGTTACATCTTATCTTCTCTCAGTTGTACTTTTCCACCGTTGAAGTTTATGTATTTATTTATTCTTCAAATGTTAATGAAGAGTCACATTTATTATGGACTCTGTGTTAGGTATAGAAGGTATAAGTTGAAACACATTATTTTTATCTTGCAATCACAACCTAGTCTCCCATACCTTGACAGTAGATTGACTCTATTACCGATAAATAGACTTTCAATAATAGGAAGTAGTAAATATTGTTAAACAAGGGACCAAGTTCTCTATTAAGATACTTCTCTTTTGTTACATGTACAGTGTTATTTTCTTGAGCTAACTGAATATAAACGAACCCATATTTAAAATTCAAATGTGTTCTTATTTTAGCTGTTATAAAGCATATTTCATTTTAATTTGCTTTATATTTGGACCATGGCTTTCTTATATATTTTTATTGCATGTTGTTTACCTGGGCATTTCTAATTTTCTTTTTATCTGTCATCTGATATTTTCCTATTCAAAAATTATCCTAACATTTTAATCAGAATTTCTCCTTCTTCAAGGCTCACTTTTCCTTAGCAACCTTTTCACCGAAGGCTATAAGTCTCCTCCAATTGGGAACAATTGCCTTCTAATACGTTGTAGAGGCTTCTTTCAAGCTATTCTTCGAAGATTTGCAGACTTGTAGTCATTGTTTCCTGGATTATTTGCCTTCCTCTTCTGGCATTTATTCTCTCCTTTCACTGTAATTTATCTTCCAGTATTCCCCTGAGAGAAACGTATGTGTGGCCTTGCATGTTGAAAATCTTCACGATTTTATTTTACTTAAATGACAGTTTTTCTGGGTATAAAATTTTAAAAGCATTGTACCTTTTTCATCGAGCAACCATTGGCTTTGTAAGAATTTATTATGACACAATAATTTTATTTTTTATGTGTATTTTGTTTTTATAACTTTTTTCTTCTCTACAAGTTTTTATGGTATTCTGTTTATCGTTAATGTTCTGACATTTTGCCATAATATGTATATTCATTAATCCTTTTATCCTCATTGAGCAGAGTAATCAGGGAAGACCTTTGATGTTGCTGAACATGTCTTCTCACACCCCTTTTTTCATTTGTGGAACAAATAAACATCTAGTTTCATGTGTCTGTGTTTCATATTTTCTAATTCTTTTGCTTTTGAATATTTTTTTCTATTTATAATCATGTTGAATTTTTTAACAGCCTTTTAAAAAAATCTCTAAGAGCTTTTATTTGTCTAATAACGCTTCTTTCTACTACTACATTTGTGTTTTCTGGATGCAGTATAGCCCCAATACTCTGTTAATGCATTTGATTTTTGCTGGGTCTCTTCTCTTGGTGGTGATTCTGAGTGGAAGCCATGAATGGATTCACTCTCCCTTTTTTGCTTTGTGTTGAGCAGTAGTCTTTTGTGCAGGCTTTGGGACTGCAATCCAACATGTGCCAAAATAAAAGGGGCTTTATTTTAAGGCATCAAAATGGAGTAGAGAATTTTTTGGCTATCCCTGGAATTCTTGTCTAATTTGTTTCAAAGATGTTTAGTTGTTTGCCTGGATATATATTATAGCCTGTGATGCTTTCACTCTCTCTGTGTGTAGTTTGTGAATGTGTGTGCGTGTATTAAGGAGAAAATGTTATTGTGGGGATATTGCCAAGTAGAGTTTACCATGTATAATTAACCCCCATATATCACTTGTAAGCCCCCTGGCAGTCCCATTAATTTGGGGCCCACAGATGCTTAGAGATTTTGTTCAGAAAAACTTTCCTCATTATCAATATAGTTCAGACCCTTACATCCTTCTAGTTGTTACTTAGATGTTAGTGTTTCAATCAAGATGATACTCTACCCTCTTTAAAACTGCAACCCATATCCCTTCCTGGTACTCCATATTCCTCTTGTTCTGTTTACATTTTATATTTTATGCACCATCATTTGCAAAATGAATTCAATTTTTTACATTTTTAAATTAATATACATTTTAATGGACTGACAAATGTCTTAGCTATCAATTTTACTACTAGAATAATTTTAATGAAAAACGAACAGCTTATTAACCCACAATTTTGTGAAGCAAGAAAACTTGTTAGGACTTTGCACAGTAGCACACTCTAACAAGAGAATAAGTGGAGCACCTTGGAATTTAGCTACTAGGAGAACTGTAGCTCTTGTTCCTATTAATTGCACATCCTTCAGCTTCCTGTTGGCTCCTGACTTTGCCATAATGATTTTTTGAATTGAACCTTTCTGGTTAATATTTCCTTGGGATGCTAGTTTTCTTGTTTAAATAAATTGCTGTAACGTATCCCAAAAAGAAATATTGGGATTACATCAGTTCAGCAATTAAAAAAAATTATGTGAAGAGAAATTGGATAATATCCTAATGGGATTATATGGAAAACCCCAAAGTATTCATATTTTTAAGAAATCTCAACCTACCAACTAAAATCACCTAACTGGGAAAGTAAGGCCAGTTCCTATACATGTCTATCTCCCTATGGGAAGAATGAATTAATTACAATTCCTCACTTAAAGTCAAAGAAATTGCAGTTCTGTTAAAATATTGGAAGATGTTAACAAAATGTGTAGGCTATCAGTTATTTCCAATGGTTACTTTCTTTTCAAGAAATACATTAGCTACTTTGTAGAGAATCCAGTTTGAATGGGCACATGATGGCGGTTTTAATAAAGATCATTTGTTTCAGTGGGCACATGTTAGATGGTTTCTAAATCTTCAAAACGTTCTTTTCTGAGGAATAAGAAGTCTCAATATTGTGTGTTTATGTGTCTGTATATGAGTGGGTGCCTATCAATGCTTTCAGGAATTTTTTTTATTAATTTTTTTTACTTAGGGAAATATACATATTTTCCCACATAAAAGAGTTGATAGCAAATCTTGAAATGCATTTCTGAAAACACAACTCGATCTAGTATTTCGTAATTTGCTTCAAAGAATATCAACTAACACAAGTAAATGTGACTCAAGTAATTTCTGTATCATTTATTCATTCATCTCAAAACTTCTCTGTGTAAAAAGATTTATTTTGTATGTATTGTGTATGCTTTAAGCAACATGAATTAATTTGGTAACTATCCCATTATGTTTTCTTTGAATGTATATGTGCATATAAGGTTAAGGGGAGGGAGGAGGAAAAATAGTTGAGGGTAAGTTGGTTAAAAAAAAAATGAAATTATTCTGGGATGCTTTCCCAAATGAGAACTTAAGGGAAAGAATAATAATAATGATAATCATAATAATTAAAGAAGAATGGATAAAACTTTATTTAAGTTCAAGAGCAACTGTTAAGAAAATAATGAGGTGAAATTGCTCATATCTCAAGAGAGCAATTGCAATGAATATGAGAAAGTGGTAGGGAAGCAATTCTTTTCCAATCTTCATATCTTAATCACATGATCCTCTTAGGATGACAAAATCCAGTCTTCTTAAATATTAAATAAGTACTTTTTGTGGGCAAATCTATTAGCTGTAGTATTTGGACTTAACTTTTTCTTCAAAATTAAATAGTGTCAAGAAGCTAAGAAAATAGTAAGTTGATAATACTCTCTATCTTGGAAAAGATTTATGTTATGCAATTGTATGCATTTCATAGAGCCCATTGACTTATATGTTTATGACTGGGGTATTTCATTGTATATAAATTTTTTATCGAAACAAGTATAAACAAATATTGAATTCTAGCAAATGATGCGAATGCCAAACTATCCAGGCGGAAGTATAGTAGTATCTGCTACTTACTTTGACATGTAAAAAAATATTAAGATGGATGAATGGAAAAGGGATGATTAGACATGTGATTAAGCAAGTAGAGTAACATGTTAATTGTGCAAACTACACAGTGAATATATGAAACATATTGAAATACATGAAAAATTATTTTAACTTTTCAGTATGTTTGACATTTTGTCATAAGTAAAGTTTCAAAAAATCATAATGAAAACCCAATAGTAAATAAATTAAAACATGCCTTGTTCACATATTTTCATATTAACGAATATTTTTTAGTAAAAAATCTTTAGATATGAAAATTCAAATCCCTGTGTAATAATTTAATATTTTGAATTGAAGGCTGTGGGCTTAAAATATAAATATTTTACAAATGTATTCCTTTGGTTCATTATTATCTATCTTCTAACACAATCAATTCTATATATTGATAAGTCATTGATACTGAGTGGGATGATGGGGTTAAAGGGAGTGCTAGGGACAAAGCATGGCGCATTCTCTGGGGAGAAGCCCCACATGAGGCTGAAGCCCAGAGTCAGCAGGTCTAAGTAGTCACGTGGTGGCATCCTCTCAGACAAGTTGTAACTTCACAGAAACTGAGTTGGTTTCAGTTCAAAGTAGCTTGAAAAAGATTTTCAAATCTATTTTAAAAAATAAAGTTTATTTTAAGGCAGGAGCAACCTCACTATTCTGAGCTAGTAAGTTTTTGGATGTTTGTTCATTCGTTTGTTTTTTTTGTTTGTTTGTTTTTTTTTTTTAAGTGGGAATTCGAGAATCAGAATTGACATCCACATATCACAATAAATATAGCTGCGGTAGATACTACATCCTAAAGTAGATTTCAAATCACACGTAACACATTTAAGAAATACACTTGCTCAGGTTTCTGTAAGACAGACGTATGAGACATAATTTACTAAAACTTTGTATTTGTCTAAATGTATAAATACATTTACCTTCCCAGGGAAATTTCTTTATATTACATAAAGAGTAGGCAATACAGTGCCCTGATAGCTGTGGAGAAATTCACGAGTGTGATCAATGAACTCAATTATGGCCCCATTCCAAGGATTTCCAGCTTTCCTTTACAATGATACATAGTTGCCTATGAACCTGACACTGCTCTCCAGATCTTTTCAATAAATAAGAAGGATACTCCCAAGCATGTGTGCACATTCACTCTGCCTTTCTCTCTCTGTCTCTCTCTCTCACACACACTGGGTCCCCAGCTGATTTTCTTCGCAAGGTTAGTTGCTAATACATTCCTAGCACCCATGCATTATTAATGCTCCCCGCTCTCCAAGGTGGCAGTGACAAATAGGAAGCAAAATCTACTGACTAGTGGGGAATGTACTTTTTAGTCATGCTTGAATTTTTCAATCCATTCTGCTTGTTGAGGATTTTTCTGTAGTGATTCTGAGACTAAATGTGCCTTTATATCCCTCTTCTCCCTTCACCCTTTCCCCACTTTTTGTTTTTCAAATCTAATAGGCATTCAAGTAGACAGAGGAATTATGCACCAGGGCTTTGAGGGGGAGTAGAGCAAAAAGTAATTTTAAATAAAAATTTTGTTAAATACC
Source organism: Mandrillus leucophaeus (assembly GCF_000951045.1). Taxonomy (NCBI): domain Eukaryota; kingdom Metazoa; phylum Chordata; class Mammalia; order Primates; family Cercopithecidae; genus Mandrillus; species Mandrillus leucophaeus. The sequence continues at coordinate 17,165 of NW_012103543.1, forward strand.
TTTGATAATTCCCAAAGCAGGAAGGTCATTGTTTCTCTTCACATGTAGTAAGCAGCAGTTTTTACTCCAAAAGGACTTGCATGTAGTTAAATAAATTGTACTATTTTAACTAGGTTATGCCAGCTTTAGTATTCCCGAAATAATACCAAGTGTGTATCATGAGAAACATTGATTGCTTAATGTGCAGATTTGTTTCTTCAGATATAAAATCATATTCATTCTGTAATACAAGGAAGCAATCTGTGAAGTACATTCTGAGATGGTTCTTGGGTACTATAAATCCCACTAACAGCTCTATTTCATTTGTTTAATTCAGAATTACTTCATGTAAGGTATTATACCTTTGCACATGTGATGAGAAGCTTTTAGAAAATACCTTTTTGATGTATAAAGATTTAATTGATAGAGAACAAAGTAATTGAAATTCCCCCAGCAACTGGAGTTGGGAGCTAATCCTTTTAACTATGTTTCCCCAGTTTGAAGTTGGAAATCACAATCCTTTTTATTTTATTTTATTTTATTTTATTTCTATTTAATTTCAATAGCCTTAGGGTTACAAGTTGTTTTTGATTACACAGATGAATTGTGTTATGGTACCCATCACCTGAGTAGTGTACATTGTACCCAATAGGTAGTTTTTCATCCCTCACCACCTTCCCACTCTCCTCAATTCTACATGTCCAATGTCCATTATAGTACTCTTTATGCCTTTGTGCACCCATAATTTAGCTTCCATTTATAAGAGAAGATGCAATATCTGGTGTTTGATTCCAGAGTTACTTCATTTAGAATAACGGCCTCCAGTTCCATCCAAATTGCTGCAAAAATAAATAAATAAATAAATAACGTTACTTTGTTTTCTGAGGCTGAGTACTGTTCCATGGTGTATATATACCACAGTTTCTTTACCCACTCATTGGTTAATGGGCACTTACATTGATTCTGTATCTTTGCATTTGTGAACTGTGCTGTGATAAACGTATGCCCGCAGGAGTTTTTTGATATTGTGACTTTTTTTCCTTTGGGAAGATACCAGTATTCGGATTGTTAGATTGAATAGTAGATCTACTTTTAGTTCTCTGAGAAATTTCCATGCTGTTTTCCATTGAGGTTGCACAAATTTACATTCCAACTAGCTCAGTGTACATCATATCCACATCAATATCTACTGTGTTTTGACTTTTTAATAATGGACATTCTGGCTTGGGTAGCGTGGTATCTCATTGCAGTTTTAATTAACATTTCCCTGATAATTAGTGATGTTGGGCATTTTTGCATATATTTATTGTCCATTGTATATCTTCTTTTTAGAAATTTCTATTCATGTCCTCTGCCCACTTTTTAATGTTTTTTTTTTTTATTAGTTTGAGTTCCTTGTAGATTTGGGATATCATATGCATAATTTGTAACAATTACAATCCTTTACATCAAATAGTCAATTACCACAATATTCTTGTTTGTGAATTATTAATAAACCACTTAAAACATGCTGATCACTTATTTTCATATCAGAAAAATTAATAATTCTATAAATTAAAAGATAGTAAGAACTAGAAAGTGATGGCAGAACCACGGTCTTTTATGCAGTTCCCCCTTCTCCAAGGGGGAAGATAAAAAAAAAATTTGAATGTATATTTTCTAAGTAATAATTTGCTAAGTGCTTTCAATATATTATCTCATTTAAATAAAACAAAGATTCTATGAGGCAGGTATTATTATGTCTGCTTTACAATTAAAATTAAAAACTGAGGCAGAATAATTTTGGACGGACCTAATAAGTGGCAAATCTAAAATGAAACAATTCAATTTGATGTCAAAGTTCATTTTCTGCCTGCCACACAGAGGTTGCCTTCTTAGACCGCGAATTTCTGCATTACAATGTTATTAGTGTTGGTTCTTATAGTTGCTTGGTAATAGTGATGGCACCTGACCCAGTGGAGTTATTTTTCAGTAGGTATCATTGACTTAAACCCACTTAGAAGAGTTTTCTAACATAGATATTTGGCTTAAATGCATGACTTTTATGCCCAAATTCTATTAGAGTACATTTTGTGCTGGGATCTAACACGTATATTGAGCCATGAAAAAATTAGCTGAAATAATTAGTGGCCTCTTGAAGGTTAAATTAATACCTGTGTATAAGTATAGAATCGGGTATTTAGTAAATAAAGGGAGAAAACTGAGGAAATCTTCTGGATTTCCAAGCATGTGAAATAAGCAGGTTAGGTATTCTAAAATGAATATGAAATAAATAATAGAATAGTTTGTAACATGGTCTAAAAGTTACTGTACTGCTGCTCGTCATGATGATTGAATCCAAGTAACTCCACAAATCTTCCGAAAAGAATACCATTTAATAAGGATATCAAATAAATCCACCCATAACCCACAAATACAGAATAGCAAGGAAAAAATACAAAAACTTCTATTTGTATGTAAGTGCAAGAATAAACACCTGAAATGAGCAGTAATCCCTGGCAGACAGCTGAGTTAGTCTTACTGTGCAAAAAATAAAAAACAAAAAAATAAAAAGGGGACTACAAGCAGATCACGCAATTCAGTAAACCTAACCCTCAGAATTACTCATTCCCATCCTGATGGGAAAAATTACTGAAAGCAGGAACAGGTTTGATACCTTATGGATTAGAACTCTAACAGCTTCAAAAGGAATTGGCTTGAAAATGCATGGGATTAGAGGTTGCAATTCTGAGAAGGTAAAACTCTAGAGCAGATTGAAGCAATTTGGAAGAAAATGGGAAAGTTTGAAGATCTGGGAAGAAGAGAAAAGAAGAAAGCAAACAATCCTTCAGTGGTCCATAAAACAAAACAAAACAAAAATAGATTGTAGAATCAGAAAATGCTCCAACCCATTCCCCACACGTAGAGTTGGTTAAATAAATCAAACTGCTCTATATCAATAAAAGAGAATTCTACTAAACTAAGAAGTCTAGTAACTACCCAAGTCTGTTGTTTCTTTCCATATTTCACCTCTTATTGCTTGCCCTGAAAATTCTATCACATTTAAAAGTGAATAACAACAAAATGGCAGGAACGACTCATGCAAAGTGACACACAAAAAACTAAACAAAACAGAAAGTGGCAATCAAAATTACTCAATTGATTAAGGTGTTAACAAAAACCTCAACTGGAAAACAGAATAAAACTGCAACTCAATACTACAACATAAATTAAACAAATATTATTTGGCAGGTATGAAAGTCCATCAGAATAGAAATGATAAAACTAAACATATAAAATAAGAGTTGACTAAAATCATGAAAAATTCCAAGAAAACAACACAATTATCTCAGAAACATAGATCAGATTACTAGGTGCCTATGGAAAATTAGATTCAACTGAAAATACAGTTATTGCAAGAGACTTCGAAAAACAAAAGCAATCAAGAGAATGAAAATGAAATAATTTAGAAACGTGTAAAAGAAAGTAATAAATACACAGGAAAGTCAAAGAAATTACTTCTAGTATTTCTAGTTCCATCAACTTGCACATTCCAATGGAGATTTTCTCCAAGTCCCACTAGTAAGTGAACAGAGAGTCCTAGTGTCACCACATCAGGCTTTGCTGAGTTCTAAGGGTGGGCCAGGTTGAGTTTCAAAATGGCACAATTATTCAGTTTAGTTGAGTTGGGACATGAGTAGGTAAAAATGATCATCTAAGCACCAATTGCATTGGACCAAGCAAGATAAATAATGCAAAAACATGATTTCACTCTCAATAGTTTCCAGTCTTGCCAGGAAGACAATATGATTGTGCTTGTAAAACACCACACCCAAGTGATTCATTTCTTGTGGGAGATAAAGGTTAAATTGTACTGGAAGCTTAGAGGTGAGAAAAACCATCACCATCTGGGGGCAGAAGAGATCACCTATTCCAAAGATGTTGCAATTGCTTAAAACTTTTTTGCAACTTGAACTTTGAAAATGTTTTTACAATAAAAACAAAATAATGTTAGTCATGTTCTGACCAAAGTTCACATTACCCTTTTTATTAACCCATGCTGTTCACTAGATGAGACTCCAAATATTTTTATTCTGTTCTTAAAAATCAGATTCACTAATCAAAGCTACAAAAGATGCTGTCATTTTAGGTACAGGTACAGACTCTGAAATCCTCCCAAAAGAATGTTTAAATCTGTTATTTTCAATAGTGATATGGTTAGAGTTTTAAGAATATATTGTCTTAGGGTTGTGATTCAGAACACCACACCTCTTTGAATATATACATTTCACATTTTTTTTAATTTGTCAAATTATAGTCATATCTCAAGTGAAATAAGTAAACGATTATGATTGAATTCTTTCTTTAAGAAACCTTTACCTCCCCACAGTCTCTCTCCAGTTGACAGCTAGAATATTCTTTTAAAATATAGATGAGTTTTCTTGTCATTGTGCTTATTAAAATCCTGTAATGGCTTCCAGTGAGGTGTCACAGTTGTAAGATGCTGCACGAGAAATCCCCTGTTCAACATTTGTTTCCATTCCCTCCATGGCCCCGAAGTGACAATTTGCAGTCACACAGCATTCTTGCACTTTCTTGAACAGACTAAGCTTCATCCAGTCTGAGGGCCATCACCTTAGCTCTCCCTGCTTCTCAGAAGGCATTTTCTCCAAATCTTGATGTAGCCACCACCTGCTCTTTCTTTATCAAGCATTAACTCAAAGCCACCTCCACAAAGTGTGCTTTCTCAGTCACCTTATCTAAAGTGATGGCAATTCTGCCTGCCCCTGCCCTCCTGGTCCACAAATCTTTGTTCTTACAGTATCTGCTGCAGGTATATTCAATTAAGTATCTGTTGTCTGTCACCCCAAATGGTAAGTCCCATGTCTCGCTTGTTCAGTGCATAACATTGAACACTAAACAATTTAGTTTATCATCATTTTAAAACTAACTTTTTTAAAAAAAATTAGTCAACTATGGCTAGAACATATTTATTAAATAAATATGTGATTCAATGAATGAGGGATTAAAAGAATAAATAAACAAATGAAGATAGTGGAATTTGATTCATCTCATTCAGCTTTTCTCCTTTCTGATGGTTATAAGGGAATAGTTGCTTCCCTGTGGGAAGGAAAAGAAAGGTGTCCATTATTCCCCCACTTCTTAGGGCTTTATTACAAATAAGTGAGGGACTAAGGAAACTTAGTTTAAAATATAATGATGCACTAAATCTAGTGTTCAATGTTATGTTACCTGACTGCCATGTTCTTCAATCCTTCACCAACTAAACACTCACATAGAGTTTGTTAACCAACATTAAATATGAAAGGGGAAAAATACACAGACATCATGTGCATCCAGTTTCACATTTATTGATAAGTAAAAATACAGGATACTGTATTGTTCTGCTATTGACAAACAGACACAAGAGCAAGGAGGAAATACAGGTATTTCAGAGGAAAATGACAACTGATGGGCAGCTCCCTAAAATGAATGTTTTTGAACTATTTTCAAAGCTATGCTACCTTTTCCCTTCTAAATTATGGAGACTTGGATTTTCCTTGACTCAAAGCAGAGTCTAGAGACCAATGACAGTTACCAAATACAAGGGCGCCATGCAGTTCAAATTTATAAAATACCAAATATGACAATGCATATTTTTATATTTCCTTGTGTGAGTGGATTTTATTATTTCTGGTAGTGACTCAGACATTAGGTAAGATGGGTAAGTATCACTGGACAGGAATTGATAGAAATGGAAAAAAAAAAAAAAACACAACAAAGATCAGGAGCAGAATGAAACTCTATTCTTTTCAGTCCTTGACAGTTTCGTTTATTTAAAGTTTCCAAATATTATCTATGAATGTCACTTTTCAAACCATTGTGATAAAAAGCTCATTATCAAGGCCATCACAAACAAAAGGGAAATTATTTTGTGTGTTTTGAAAAGTAAGGAGTAATTATTATGGCTGAGGAAAAAATCAATTCATTCTTTTTCTTGTTGTTCAGTTCTTACTTTTTCTTTACCTTAGCTTTAAATGATATCTAGTCCAGAGGCATGAGGCCCTGAAGTCCTTTCATGGTGCTTCTCCTGGGAAAAGCAAAAATAAATAAAGAGAAAAAGCTTGGAATGAAAACAGCAAAGATGAAGTCTATATTCAAAAGCGTTAGAGAAGCTAAAATATTGATGCTACCCTACTTATAGGCTATGAATATCTGCATATTTTTTGAACACCAAAGTCATCCACTTTATGGTGAAGGTTTTGTGTGAAAGCGTGCCATGTTACAGTGCCGCATTTCGTTATTATAGGATATTAATCCTCACATAGGATATTATTACTCACAGAGAATCTGTAGCTATATCTTACTCTGGCACTGTGAGTTTGGTTCCTGAATAGATTCACTTAAAATCTAGAGGAGAGGAAGGAGAGAGAGACAGGGAGAGAGGTGAGAGAGAGAGCAAAAGATGGGGGAGAGAGAGAAGGAAGGAAGGAAGGAAGGAAGGAAGGAAGGAAGGAAGGAAGGAAGGAAGAAAGGAAGGAAGGAAGGAAGGAGGAAGG
>NW_012103543.1:23767-81270 GCF_000951045.1 Mandrillus leucophaeus
GAAAGAAGGAAGGAAGGAAAGAAGGAAGGAAGGAAAGAAGGAAGGAAGGAAAGAAGGAATGAAGGAAGGAAAGAAAGAAAGAAGTGGGGGAGGTTGGTTTAAAAATTAACAACCATAAAAGCCACGAGTTCATGAAGCAAACTAGTCAAACTTTTTGGCAAAATGTGATAGTTTAATGAAGAAGTAACATCATATGTTTTTATCCAGATAATCGTAGTCTATAATGGAATCCGCTGTATGAGTCTTTGGAAATGTTATAAAGCATTGGTCTGGTAGCTCTTTCAGAGCCCTGTATGTACAGACTTTCAGTTTATTAAAAAATAAGATATCATGATATTACTTAGAAGGCTGCTAGGTGCATCAGCTAAATATTGTACAGTCTGACTTTTTAAATTTTATTCTAAGGAAATTTTATGAATTATTCTATAACTAAAATAGCAAGATGGGTAATATTACTTTAGACTATACATAACCTATAGAAATATATATTTAAACATAAACTCAACACACACTATGTTACTGCACTTCATTTATTCTTATGCCTTTAGTATGAACCACTGGGACTCACAATTACTATCACAGAACAGAATTAAGTAGCGTATTCCCAGAGCCCAACTCCATTAGAACACATAGACTCTCTGTCACTCTAGGTCAGCTGTGAAAGGGAAGAAGTCACAAGTGCAGAAAGGCTAAGGAAGTCTCCTCTCCCTAGGTAAAAGTTTCAATGCCATTTTTATCATGCATTTTAACCCAATGACTTTGTCATAATCTCTGGGGAAGCTTCCCATTTACTTAATAAATTATTTATTGGTTATGGTAACTACAGTACAAAATAATTTGTTTATACACAAGCCATTCATTGGTGACCTTTAGTTGAGGTGTACTTTCTGGTTCTGTCTGATGTCCGTAATGCAAAAATGTTGAAGAGCAGTGAAAAAATGGTACAGTAAGGTTAGGTGACTTGGTCCAGTTGAAATAGTTATGTGTACTCACAGCACGATAGGCATTTTTAAACTTCAGGCTTCCATTGGCATCACATTCAAAGCATGGACTGTATTTAGGGTAATCATATAATTTATGGTCCTGGCCACAACAATTTTGGAAGTAGAAGAGGGCATTATTAATACACCAAAAAAGCAAGCACTAAACTGGGTATGTCTCAGGCAAATTGGGTATATGGTCACTTAATTATCTCATGATTCTACCAAAGAAAGTTCCATGGTTTCAACTAAAAGTGACTTTAATTACTGAAAAATATGCATAGTTCAGGGGAAAATCTAGGTGGGTCAACATAAGTTCACTAGGCCTTAGGGGAGAGACATAGATGAGAAGATATGTTACATTTATGCTCTTTCTCTTTAAAAAGTTTCCTTTGAATTAAATAAAACAATAAAATCTTAAAATTTCTAGTGAAGTAGATGAGTTTGTTCCTTTACTTTAAATTTGATTCTCTATTTAGAAGTATTTATTAAGCTTGAGAACATTCATTTATTCAATCATTCATGCAATCATTAAGAATTATTAATACTTTACTACATCCAGGCTCAGTTCCCAGTGCAAGGGCTATAAATATGAGTAAGATAAAGTCATTGCCCTCAAAAAGTTACAGAAGAGTGAGAGAGTCTATAACAAAGAGTGAACTAGGTGTATGGCAATAATGTTAAAAACTCATTCAGCTCATTGTGGAAGTTTTGTGATGGCAATAGCTCATGACACCTATGTATTCTGTTAATCATGTAATGAGAACCACACAGATACGGTCTTTCCCTCATGAAAGTAACATTTAACTTATAGAAGGGTTGAAGCAAGAGAACAGAAACCATGATGAAATGAATATATAAAAAATTTTAGGGAGCAATCATTAAAAATATTTATTTTTAAAATGTACAAATATTTTTAAAATGTGTTCATTTTAGAAAATGGACAGTTTCTTCCCTATCCTCTGTATTTTTCAACTCATTGTGTTTGAATTAGCCCAGTGACTCTATGACAAACAGAATGTTGGGGAACCGAAGTTGTACACGTTTTAAGTTTGAGCTTTAAGAGACCTTGCATGCTTCCCCCTGCTCTGGGAACCCCTAATATTGCAGTCAGCTGAAAAAGCCAGGGATAACCTTTTGTCTGATAAAAAAGGAGAGCCATGTTGACCTAGCTGACAATCATCCAATTTGCAGCCTGATGGCAGAGGCATGAGTGAGCCCTGAAGGGACTAGAAAAATGTCCAGCATAACTCAGCACAAATATCCAGCAAAACTCAGCATAAAAGCACCATCACAAGAACAAAAAATCGGGTGAGTGATCACAGTGCCTGGCTTTAACTTTATATTGCTGAAGGAGGCATTGAAGAGGGTAGGAGAGACAGTCTTGAATTGCTGATGCTACCCCTCCCCTATCCCCTGGCAGCAGCCATATGGCATGAAGAGACTGTGCACATAGGAGAGGTAGAGTGCAGTGACTAAGGGTCTTCACATTGTACTCAGTCCCGTCCTGTCACAGCAAAGAGCAAAGCCATGCTGAGTTCAGCTAGCACTCATGCATGGAGAGAGCATTTGGACCAGACCTAGCCAGAGGGGAATCACCCATCCTCATGGCTGGAACTTGAGTTTCTCAGCAAGCCTTGCCTCCATGGGCCAATGTGCTCTGGGGCCCTAAGTAAACTTGAAAGGTGGTCTAGGACACAAAGACTGCAATTCCTGGGCAACTCCTAGTGCTAGGCTAGGCTCAGAGTCAGTGGACTAGCATAGCATGTGACCTAGCGAGACACCAGATAGGTTGGCTAAGGGAGTGCTTGTGCCACTCCCACCCCAACTACAGGCAGTGCAGCTCACAGAAACCAAAGTGACTCCTTCCTTCTGCTTTGGAGAAGAAAGTGAAAAGCAAAGAGGTCTTCGTCTTGCATCTTTGATACCAGCTCAACCACAGTAGGATAGGGCAGAGTCATGAGGCCCCCATTCCAGGCCCTAACTCATGGATGACGTTTCTAGACATACTCTGGCCGTAGGGAACCCACTGCCTTGAAGGGAAGGACCTGTCCTGGCAGGATGCATCACCTGCTGACTAAAGAGCTCTTGGGCCCTGAATAACCAGCAGCAATACCCAGGTAGTACGCCACAGGCCTTGGGCTCTGAGAGACATGCTAACTTCAGATGTGATCTAGGACATTTCTAGCTATGGTGGTTATGGTGAAAGAAATCTTCCATTTTAGAAAAGCAGAGGTAAAAGTAAAGGGGATTTGTCTTGCACCTTAGGGGCTAGCTTAGCCATAGTGGTGTAGAGAAACAAGTAGGCTCTTCTGGTTCCTGAGTCCAGGCCTAGGCTCTTGGACAGCATTTCTGGACCTGCTGTGGGACAGAGGAGAGCCGATTTCTCTGAAGGGTGAGTCCCAGGCCTGGCAGGATTCAACACAAGCTGACCAACAGCTCTTGGGCTCTTCGTAAACACTGGTGGTGGTCTGGCAGAATTCTGGCATGCGATAGTAATGATGAGCCCCAGTGGTTCATACTAAAGGCAAAAGAACAAGTGAAGTGCAGTCACATACTCTATGTTGAGTTTATGCTTAAATATATATATCTTTCAATAGGTAGTTCCTTGCCTAAAGTAATATAACCCATGTCGGTATTTTATTAGGATAATTGGTAAAATTTTCTTAAAATAAAATTTTAAAAGTCAGACTGTACAATATTTAGCTGATCTACCCACCAGCCTTCCAGGTAATATCATGGCATCTTATTTTTTAATAAAATGAAAGTCAGCACACACAAGCCTCGAAAGAGCTACCAGGCCAATGCTTTAAAACATTTCCAAAGACTTATACAGTGGTTTCCATTATAGAATAAGATTCTCTGGATAAATACATATGACGCTACTTCTTCATTAAACTATCACATTTTGCCAAAAAGTTTGACTAGTTTCCTTCATGAACTCATGGGTTGGCGGTGGTGGTGGCCACAGGGAGAGGCTCCGCTGCCTGTGAAAAGGGGAGACACAAGTGGAAAGGACTTAAGACTGTGATTCGAGTGCCAACTTAGCCACAGTAGAATAGAATACCAATTAAACTTCTAAGAATTTTGACTCTAATCTCTGACTTCCAGATAGCATCTCCTGACCAACTCAGGGCCTGAGAGAACTCGTTGCCCTAAAGAGAAGGACACAAACCAGGTTGGCTTCACCACCTGTTGACTGTAGAGCCCTAGGGACTTGAGTTAACATAGGCGGTAGCCAAATAGTGATGACAACAGTCCTTGTGTGAGACCCAGTACTGAGCTGGTTTCAGGTCCGACCCAGTGCAGTCCCAGTGGTGGTGTTCACAGAGGTGCTTGCATTACCATGCCCCTAGTTCCAGGCAGCTCAGCACAGAGTGAGAGATTCTATTTGCTTGGGAGAAAGTAAGTGAAAACAACATGTCTCTGCCTGGTAATTCAGATAATTCTTCCAGATCTTATACAAGACCACCACGGTAGTACCTCCATGAGTCTGCAAAGACTACAGCATTTTTGGGCTTGAGGCCCAACTCCCTTGGAATATGTGGAGAGCCTTCTCAAAAAGGATGGGCACAATGAGCTAAGACTGAGAAGACCACAATATAAACTTAATTCTTCAATGCCCTGACACTGACAAACATAAACAATCATCAAGATCATCTGGGAAAACATGACCTCACCAAATAAACTAAATAAAACACAAGGAGCCAGTCTTGAAGAAACAGATCTGTGACCTTTCAGACAGATAATTCAAAATAACTGGTTTGAGAAAATCCAAAGAAATTCAAGGTAATTCAGAGAAGGAATTCAGAATTCTATCAGATAAATTTAACAAAGAGATTAAAATAATTAAAAAGGATGAAGAAGAAATTCTACAGTTGAAAAATACAGTTGATATACTGAAGAATGCATCAGAGTCCCTTAATAAGAGAATTTATCAACCAGAAGAAAATTAGTAAGGCTGAAGACAAGCTATTTGAAAATACAGTCAGAGGAGACAAAAGAAAAAAGAATAAAAAAGTAATGAAGCATGCTTACAAGATCTAGAAAATAGGCCCAAAAGGGCAAATAGTCAGAGTTATTGGCCTTGAAGAGGAGTCAGAGAAAGAGATAGGGATAAAAAGCTTATTCAAAAGAATAATATCAGAGAACTTCCCAAACCTAGAGAATTGTATCAACATTCAAGTACAAGAAGGTGATAGAACACCAAGCAGATTTAACCCAAAGAAAACTACCTCAATGCATTTAATAATCAAACTCCCAAAGGGCAAGAATAAAGAAAGGATCCAAAAAACAGCAAAAGAAAAGAAACAACTAACATACAATGGAGCTCCAATGTGTCTGGCAACAGACTTTTCAGTGGAAATTCTATAGGCCAAGAGAAAGTGGCATGATATATTTTAAGTGCTGAAGGAAAAGACTACTCTAAAATACTGTATCCAACCAAAATTTCCTTTGAAGCATGAAGAAGAAAGAAAGACCTTTTCAGACAAACAAAAGTTGAGGGATTTCATTAACACCAGACCTGTCCTGTAAGAAATGTTAAAAGGGTATCTTCAATCTGAAAGAAAAGGATGTTAATAAGCAAGAAGAAATCATCTCATGGTAAATAAAAAGAAAAAAAGAAAAAAGAAAATCATTGGTATTAGTAAGCACACAGAAAATCCCAGAATAGCATAACACTGTAATTGTAGTGTATAAACTACTGTTATCTTAAGTAGAAAGAGTTAGTGATGAACCAAGCAAAAATAACAACTACAAGAACTTTTCAAAACATAGACAGAATAAGACATGAAGAGAAACAACAAAAAGTTAAAAAGCTGGGGGACAGGTCGGGTGCAATGGCCCATGCCTGTAATCCCAGCACTTTGGGAAGCTGAGGCGAGTGGATCACCTGAAGTCAAGAGTTCAAGACCAACCTGGCCAACATGGAGAAATCCCATCTCTACTAAAAGTATAAAGTTAGCTGGGTGTGGTGGCACATGCCTGTAATCCCAGCTACTATGGAGGCTGAGGCAGGAGAACTGCTTGAACCCAGGAGGCAGAGGTTGTGGTGAGCCAAGATCGTGCCATTGCACTCCAGCCTGCGCAACGAGAGTGAAACTCTGTCTCAAAATAAATAAATAAATAAACAAACAAATAAACAAATAAAAAGTGGGGGGACAAAGTTCAAGTGTAGAGTTTTTATTAGTTTTGTTTTTGTGTGTTTGTTTATGAGATCAGTATTAAGTTGTCATCAGTTAAAAATAATGGGTTGTAAGGTAGTACTTTCAAGCCTTATGGTAACTCCAATGCAAAAAACATACAACAAATACACAAAAATTAAAAATCAAGAAATTAAAGCATACCACCAGAAAAAAAGAAAACAAAACAAAAAACACTTTCACTAAAAGGAAGACAGGAAGGAAGAGAAGATCAAAAGCAACCAGAAAACAAATAACAAGATGGCAGTAACTCCCTACTTATCATTAATAACATTTAATGTAAACAAATTAAAGTCTCCAATCAAAAAACATAAATTATACAAATGTACATAAAAAAGCAAGATCCAATGATCTGCTGCCTACTACAAATACACTTCACCTATAAATATTGAAAATAATGGGATGGAAAAAGATATTCCATGCCAGAGGAAATAAAAAAAATTGCCAGAATAACAATACGTATATCAGACAAAATATATTTCAAAACAAAAACTCTAAGAAGAGACAAAGAAGGTCATTATCTAATGAGAAAAAGCTCAATTCAGCAAAAGGATATAATGATTGTAAATATATATGGACCAAACACTGGAGCACTCAGATATATAAAGCAAACATTATTAGAGCTAAAGAGGAGATAGATTCCTATGCAATAATAGCTGGAGACTTCAACACCACACTTTTGGCATTGGATAGATCTCGCAGAGGAAAAAAATCAACAAAGAAACATAAGACTTAACCTGTATAATAAACCAAATAAACCCAATAGATATGTACAGAATATTTCATGCAACAGTTATAGGAAAAAAAAAAAAGGAGAGAAGACCCAAATAAATAAAATCAAAGATATAAAAGTGGCATTACAACTGATACCACAGAAATTCAAGGTCCCTCAGGGCTACTGAGAACAACTATGTGCCAATAAATTGGAAAATCGAGAAGAAATGAATAAATTCCTAGACACATAAACTTACCAAGATTGAACCATGAAGAAATCAAAAGCTTGGACAGGCCCAATAACAAGTAATGAGATTGAAGCCATAATAAAAACTCTCCCAGTCCAACAAAGACTGGTACATGATGGCTTCACTGCAGAATTCTACCAAACGTTCACAGAAGAACTGACACCAATCTTACTCAAACTAGTCTGAAAAATAGAGGAAGAGGGAACATTCTAAACTCATTCTATAAAGCCACTATTACACCAATACCAAAACCAGACGAAGACACATCAAAAAATGAAAACTACAGGTCAATATCACTGATAAATATTGATGCAAAAGTCCTCAACAAAATACTAGCAAGCCAAATTCAACAATACCTTACAAAGATCATTCACGTTAATCAAGTGGGATTTACCCTGGGAAGCAAGGTTGGTTCAACATATGCAAATCAATCAATGTGATATATCATATCAACAGAATGACAGACAAAAATCATATGATTTTTTCAATTGATGCTAAAAAAACATTTGATGAAATTCAACATCCCTTCATGACAAAAACTCTCAAAAAACTGGGTATAGAGGGAACATATCTCAACATAACAAAAAGTTATATATAACAGACACACAACTAGTATCTTTCTGAATGGGGAAAAACTGAAAGCCTTTCCTCTAAGGCCTGGAACATGACAAGGATACCCACTGTTACCACTGTTACTCATCATAGTACTAAAGTCCTAACTAGAGCAACTAGACAAAAGAAAAAAATAAAGGGCACCCAAATTGGAAAGGAAGATGCCAAATTATCATTATTTGCAGGTGATATGATCTTATATTTGGAAAAACCTAAAGAGTCCACCAAAAATATATTAGAATTTATACATTCAGTAAAGTTGCAGGATACAAAATTAACATACAAAATTTAGCAGCATTGTTATATACCAATAGTAACCATTCTAAGAAAAAAAAAATTAAGTAACCTGATTTACAATGGCCACAAATAAAATTAAATACCTAGGAATTAACCAAAAAAGTGAAAGATCTCTATAATGAAAATTACAAAACACTGATGAAAGAAATTGAAGATGACACAAAAATGAAAAATATTTCATATTCATTGAATCAATATTGTTAATCCATACAATCCAAAACAATCTACAGACTTAATGCAATCTCTGTCAAATACCAATGACATTCCTCACAGAAATAGAAAAAAAAAAAAAAAAAAAACCCTAAAATTTATATGGAATCACAAAAGACCCACAATAGCCAAAGCTATCCTAAACAGAAAGAGCAAAGCAGGAAGAATAACAGTATCTAACTTCAAAGTATATTACAGAGCAATAATAACCAAAACAGCATGGTACTGGCATAAAAATAGACACATGAATCAATGGAACAGAATAGGGAACCCAGAAATACATTCACACACCTACACTACATTCATTTTTGACAAGGGTGCCAAGAACATCCATTGAGGAAAAGATAGTCTTTCAAATAAATAGTGCTGGGAAAACTGGATATTCATATGCAGAAGAATGAAACTAGACCCTTATCTCTTGCCATATACAAAAATAAAATCAAAAATGGATTAAATATTTAAATCTAAGACCTCAAGCTATGAAATTACTATGAGAAAACACTGGGGAAATTATCCAGAACATTTCTGGGCAAAAAATTTTTTAGTAATACACCACAAGCACAGGTAACCAAAGCAAAAATGGATAAATCAGATCACATCAAGTTAGAAAGCTTCTGCAAAACAAAGGAAACAATAAAAAAAAGTGAAGAGACAACCCACAGAATGGGAGAAAATATTTGCCAATTACCAATCTGAAAAAGAATTAATAACCAGAATATATCAGAAACTCAAACAACTCTATAGAAAAACTGTAAAAATCCAGTTTAAAAATGGGCAAAAGATTTGAACAAACGTTTCTCAAAAGAAAATATACAAATGGTAAATAGGCATGTGAAAATGTGCACATCACTGATCATCAGAGAAATGTAAATCAGAACTACAAGGAGATATCATCTCACCCCAGCTAAAATGGCTTTTATCCTAAAGACAGGCAATAACAATTGCTGGTGAGAATGTGAAGAAGAGGGAATCCTTGTTCACTATTGGTATGAATGTAAATTAATTCAACCACTATGGAGAACAGTTTGGAGGTTCCTCAAAAAACTGAAAATAGAGCTTCCATATGATCCAGCTATCCCCCTTCTAGGTATATATCTAAAAGAGAGGAAATCAGCACATTGAAGAAATATCTTTATTTCTTGCAGCACTGTTCACGATAGTCAGGATTTGGATGCAACCTAAAAGTCCATCAACAGATGGATGGATAAAGAAAATGTGGTACATACACACAATGGAGTACTATTCACCCATAAGAATGAGATCCTGTCATTTGCAACAATATGGATGAAACAGGAAGTCATTACATGAAATGAAATAAGCCAGGCAAAGAAAGACAACACACGTTCTCACACACTTGTGGGATCTGAAAATCAAAACAATTGAACTCTTGGAGATATAGAGTAGAAGAATGGTTCCCAGAGGCTGGGTAGGGTAGTAAGTGGGAGAAGGGAGGTTACCAAAAAAATAGAAAGATGTATAAGACCTAGTATTTGATAGCACAACAGTATGATTATGGTCAATAATAAATTAATTGGACATTTAAAAATGACTAAAACTTCCAATTGGATTGTTTATAATACAAAAGATAAATGCTTGAGGGGATGGATATCGCAGTCTCCATGATGTGATTATTATGCACTACATGCCTGTATTGAAATATCTCATGTAGTCCATAAATACATACGCCTACTATGTACCTGCAAAAATTAAAAATAAAACATTTATTTAAAAAGCAAACTGGATTCTATATAAATCTATACACATACAAATATGTATATACATATATAATTATATTTTTATTGAAATATATATGTGTATGTGGTCCTATTATAGGTTTTATATATGCATTATCTTATATTTACATACACATATATAGACATATATGTCTCTTTTCTTTTTTTTTTTTTGAGACAGAGTCTCACTCTGTCACCAGGCTGGAGTGCAGTGGAACGATCTTGACTCACTGCAACCTCCGCCTCCCGAGTTCAAGCGATTCACCTGCCTCAGCCTCCTGAGTAGCTGGGATTACAGGCACCGGCCACCCCACACAGCTAATATTTGTATTTTTGTAGAAATAGGGTTTCACCATGTTGGTTAGGCTGGTTGTTGAACTCCTGACCTCAGGTGATCTGCCCACCAGGGCCTCCCAAATTGCTGGGATTACAAATGTGAGCCATCGCGCCCGGCGGTGAATTTTAACATGAGACTAGAGTTCTCCATTTACTTTCTTCTAGCAACTTACCAGGAAGAGTTTCTTCCAAACACCCCCACTCCCAAAATAGAAGAGATGAATAACTAGTATTTCTTATGCTGACTATGTGAGACTGCTATTGGATGTATTGGTACATGGAGAATGGACTGTTTAAAGGAGGTACCCAGGTGTTGGTCACTGTTGCTCTCACAGCTCCAGATGATGCACAATTTGCTAAATGGCTATAAAAAGAATAACACAGTGGGAAAAAATGTTGGGGTGGTGGGAGGACGAGATGTTCAGGTTGATACTTCTAGATGAGTTAGGGGGAAGAATGTGCTTCCATATATTGAAATAGCTTCAGATGTATTTGGCTTATGTATTTTTTTTGGGGGGAGGGGAAACTTTGCTACATCTCTCTCTCTAAATTTCTTCAGTTAAAATTACTAGATTCTGCAATTTAAGAAAACAGAACTTTTGACTAGAAGTTTAGGGAGAAGACAGGAGAGACAAATATGTAGAAACATTGTATCTATATAAGTAAAGACACCCTAGGTTAAACACTTCCTATATGTTCCTACTTAGGAGTAAATGAGTCATTGTAAATAGAGCCCATAAAATTGGGTATTTGAAATGTATCATCTAAGATGAATTGAGATGATCTGGATATTACAGACATGAAATGTGAAGTCAATACTGAAAATAAATAACATGTTGGAATTATGGATGGCTCAATTCTGGGCCCTCTTTTCTTCTTACTCTGTTCTCTCACTCCATGAAACCACTTTCTTGCCCATGTTTAATTGACATGCCAACTAACCCTCAAGTTTATATTTTTAGCCAGAGATCTTTTTATTTTTGTACCTGTAAATTCACTTGACTATGTCACTTTTAAATGTCACAAGACACTGAATTCTCACTGAGTCCATAATTGAAATGATGATTTTCTCAGCAAGATTGGATTCCCTTCCACTTTCCTTTATTGGCAAATGTCCCAGCCAGCCATCCAGTTCTGTGACTGAGAAATCCAGGAGTTATTTGTGACACTTGGCATTTCCTCACTCTAGATCTGATATTTATAAGGTCCTATCTGTTTTACTCACTAAAACCTCTGCAAACATCCACTTCTCTCCCTCTCCATTGCCATTTTCCTAGTGCAATGTATTATCAAGGGTTCTCTAGAAGGACAGAACTAATAAGATCTATGTACATAGCAGAGGGAATTTATTAAGAATTGACTCACATGATCACCAGGTAAAGTCCCACAACAGGCCCTCTGCAAGTTGAGGAGCAAGGAAGCCAATGGTGGATCAGTCCAAGTCCCAAAACCGTGAAAGTAGGGAAGCTGACAGTGCAGCCTTCATTCTGTGGCCAAAGCCCTGAGAGCCCCTGGTAAACCACTGGTGTTAAGTTCAAGAGTCCAAAAGCTGAAGAACTTGGAGTCTTATGTTCGAGGGCAGGAAGCATCCAGCATGGGAGAAAGATGAAGGCTGGAAGACTCAGCAATTCTGCTCTTTCATCTTCTGCCTGCTTAATTCTTGCCTACCTGGCAGCTGATTCAATGGCACCCACACAGGCTGAGGGTGGGTCCACTTCCCCCGGTCCACTGGCTCAAATGTTAATCTTTGGCAACACCCTCACAGACACACCCAGGAACGATATTTTGCATTCTTCAATCCGATCAAGTTGACACTCAATGTTAACCATCACATGCAGCTACTATCAATCCTGCCTGGACTGCTTCCACAGCCTCCAGCTTTTCCTCTCCATATCCACTCTTATCCTCTAATCCTCTCTCTCCACTGCAGCTAGCATGATCTTGCAAAAATGCAAGTATGATCATTTTTCTACTCAAAACTCTTCAATAACTTTTAATTTTTTTAATTACCAAGACAAAAATATTTATCATGGTCCAGAAGGTTCTGCACGAACTAACCTGTGCCTGTTTTTCCAGCTGATCCTTCTCTCAGAATTTTGAGTTCAGATGTTCAGGTGATTTAGGCAAAATAATACCTTTGTTTCTAGGTGGAGAACACTCCCCTTTCCTCATTGTTCCATGTAAGTTGCTCCCTTTGCTTCCACCCCACCCTCATCTTCCTCCTCCAGTAATTCTACTCACTTTTCTGATCTTGGAAGTCATACCTTCCTCAGGAAACTAATTCTTGACCATTGTGTCCCAGGCTAATAAGGTCCCCCAGCTTAGCTTTATCATTCACATTATTTTTCTTTCAGAACAGTTGTAATTAGCAATTAAACGCTTTCTTGGTTGTTAGATTGGCTGTCTGGATTTATGCTAGTCAATAAAGTAGCCAGTAGTCACATAAGGCTATATAAATTTAGTTACATATTTAAAAAAAAATGTGTTCTTCAATCAATCTATCCACTTTTCAAGTGTTCAATAGCCACACTGACTACTTATGACTGTATCAGACACTGCAAATACAGAGCATTTCATTACTGCAGAAAGTTCTATTGGGTAGTGTAGGCCTTGACTCTAAGCTGTGTGAAAGTAGAGTCTGCTCAGCATTAAAAGCCACTTTCTAGTAGATGCCAAAAAAAAAAAAAAAAAATACTGTTTGCTTGTTATTGAAGGGAAATCTCAGTCCTTAGATCAAGCTTTTTTATTCTATATTATGAAATGATTTGATTAAAATTCTTCATACTGGATTTGTTTACTTCTTAAAAGATTAATGAATTTGCTCATTTGCTCATGTCATTATGGTTTAATATAGCACACATTGATGGTCCCGTTTTTAATTCAATATTGTCCTATAACTCATAGCTAAAAATTTTCCTAAATCGGATTCTAGGTATGGATGATTTAGCAACATCTCAAGATTAAGAACCTCTGTGGTTTAAGGGCAAACAATTCTCTTCAAGTGTTCCTAAATCACATCGGCCTCTCCTTTTAAATTGCAATATCACCTTTTTCCTGTGTAGATTGATCATGGGCCAGTTGGCTCTCATCCATATCTTTAAATCAAATGTGCACTGGTAGAGCAGGCAGGTTGCAGAAGGAATGAGAAACAAGGCCAGCGAAGCTCATCTTAAGTCATTCTATCACAACCTTGAATCAGGATACCTTCTAGTCTGTCACTTCTGCAGGAGCGACTAGAGGATGGCTTCACCTGGAGCTCTTATTTTTCCCTGTCTTTCCACTAAAATATTGAGGACTTGAAAAAACTGAAAAGAAAGACAATTATTTGTATGAATGTGGGATCCAAATTCCCGACCACTTTGAATTGAAATGAACTGTGAAAGAGGCCCTGGGGCATTTACATCTGATCCACCACCTAAAGCCAAACACAGTCTGGTACCTTCCACAGATTGATGTTAGGGCCTCAGTAAACTTTTTGAAAACCTCAGAGATTCTCTGAGATGACACAATTCTCTAATTGTTCTCTATACAATTAGAGGGTACAAGATTCCATTCAAAAACAGATGATCTTTAGTGAATAAAGATTTAACTCTGTCATAAATAAAGGGGCATCTGAGCTTAAGAAAATGAATTCCTTTGGGCAATCATAATTCAGTGACTATGTAATTCTTTTCAATTAACATGGACTATCTTGATTTTTAAAACTTAGCATCATAGTATAGACAAGATCAGGATTCTACCAGTGTGTAAGATTAGCAGAATATAGGTCATAAAACTTCAGAACGCTGAGTCTAGGCAGAGATAATGCTTTGGATTTTTTGTTTTATTTTACCATTTGCTATATTCTTGGTTGGAAGGATTGAAGGTTAACATCAAAAGATAACTATCTAGCAATTCTAGATTCTTTGTTCATAATTATACATAAGTGTATAATTACTCTATATAGTTTTTTTTTTTTTTTTTTCTAAGATGGAGTCTTGCTCTGTCACCCAGGCTGGAGTGCAGTGGGGTGATCTTGGCTCACGCAACCTCCACTTCCCGGGTTCAAGCAATTCTCATGCCTCAGTCTCCCAGGTAGCTGGGATTACAAGCACGCACCACCATGCCCAGTGATTTTTTGTATTTTTAGTAGAGATGGTGTTCCAACATGTTGGCCAGGTTGGTCTCGAACTGCTAACCTCAAGCGATCTGCCTGCCTCGGCCTCCCAAAGTGTTGAGATAACAGGCATGAGCCACTGTGTCTAGCCCTGTGTAGATGTTATTCTGTAGTGTTAGATCATTTATTATCAGTTAGCTGTATAAAGTTCAAATTAACCAATACTGATAACAAAATAAAATGTAGACAATCTTAAGTATTAGATATATTAACTATTGTCCAAATCATTCAGGGATAAGGGAAAGAAAGAGGAGGGCAAACATGTAGTAGAAATGCATGAAACATGTAGTGGAAAGTCTAGTACCTTTCATATAACCACCACTTTTGCTACATAGTTCCATAAAAAGTATATTTCTTCATTAGTATTTTAATAAAATTGCAAGATAGGATACAAAATGAGGAATGTATAATTTAGAAACAGCAGGTGCTAAATTTAAATTTTTATTCTACAGCTAAGTAAAAAATGATTTAACCTTTTCCACTCTTCGTTTCTATGGTACGAGGCTGCTCATTTTCCAGGATAATCGTCAAGTCTTGGTGATGCACATAAAAGCACCTATCACATTGCAGGTTCATAGTAGTCATCCACTAAATAAAAACATTGTGCTTAGAAAATAAAATTATGTTTTTATTCATAATTTATTAAATAACATAAGCATAACTTATGATCAGATGGCTACTGAAAAAAAATGCAGTTAACATAGTTTAAAAAATACTTTAGAATCAGAAGAAATATCTCCTAGAATACTCTATTCACCAGGCCCCTCACATCTAACTAATTTAGTCAGTATCTGGATATTTCTAAAAGTGTAGAATAAATATGTGCTTCTATAACATTTATTTTATTCTGGGTATTATCTAGACATTTGAAATTCTTGAGAAATTATTTAGTGGCATAGATATGATATATCAAACATGAATGGTGTAATTTTAAGACTAAAGAGTATTTGCCAACTTTAATGAAAACGTTTCTGGATGCAGTTTACTTTTTGACAGCCTGCAATCATTGTTCCTTTTTAAAATTCATGTATTTGGGAAGGACTAGAAGTAAATGAAGTAAAATATTTTGTAAGGAATATCTTCATTAGCTTTTTGGTATTTATTTATTTATTTATTTATTTATTTTTGATGGAGTCTTGCTCTGTCACCCAGGCTGGAGTGCAGTGGAGCAATCTTGGCTCAGTGCAACCTCCTTCACCCGGGCTCATACGATTCTCCTGCCTCATCCTCCTGGATAGCTGGGATTACAGGCGTGTGCCACCATGCCTAGCTAATATTTTTGTATTTTTAGTGGAGATGGAGTTTCACCATGTTGACCAGGCTGGTCTCGAACTCCTGACGTCAAATGATTCTCCCGTCTTGACCTCCCAATGTGCTGGTATTACGAGTGTGAGCCACTGTGCCCAACCCTTCATTAGCTTTTTAAAATTACTAGAGAGCATTATGTTTGCCATGTTTCTGGACTGCCTATCTTTTTATATGTACTCAGAGCAACTACAATAATGAAATGTTTAGCAATAAATTGAGAAGAGCTTCGAAGGAGAATTTCCGTATACGTGCTTAAACTGTTTTTGAGAAAATGTATTCTAAATCCAGCAAATCTTTGTTACGATCCTGATATATTGACTCAAACTGTATTTGGAAAGTTTCTTGGTTGAGGCATATTATGTCCCTAATAGTATAGAACTCAACATTCACACATTTTATAAAAAGTGAATTACAATGGGCCTTATCCATTCTAAAAAATACATCACACCTATTATCTGATTTCACATGAAAAGCATTGTGTGTTTCACTGTTGGAAATATGATTTTACATGAAGCACACAAACTAACATAGGTACCCAAAAATGGCCCTTTAAGAATTCCCCCCTTACAGAGGCCCCAAATCAGATAGGATGAGGTTTTGGCAGAATAATCATTTGTATTTTCTAAATGAAGCCACTTTGTGCCAATCGAGTTTTCCTTCTTTCTTCTTCTTTTCTTGGTAACTAAAGAAGGCCAAATGCATTTCATGGTTTGAAAAATAAACATTGCTACTGGCTTGAGGCCTAGCCCACCAAGTATTGGCTTGTAGTTAGTTCATTTTGTCAGTCATCGGTATACCCAGAAAATGAAAGAATGTTCTGTAATAGGAATGCCAACAGACAGCTAGTGTGATACAACTCTAATGTAACTGTCTTGACTACTTTCTTTTTTTATCTAGTCGTCTTAAGATGATCTAAATCTATCTGCTTCTGGCTGTCAGTCTCCACATATTCACCTTTGCTGCCAATGTAGTGTCACCCATCTATGACTGTGTTTTTTGGTTTCTTGCTCTCGGTCTCTAATTTGTAGAGCCAATTTTCCACTTCTCCAAAGACTCCCACACCAAGCACTCTGCCATTAACTGCTGATGTGGAACTCTGTCAAAAATTCTTTCAAAATGCAAGTGTTTTGTGAAAAAAATGTGTAGTTTGCTACAGAAACATTTTTATATTTTATCAACAATATAATTACTTTTGTGTTTTCACTTGGAGCCATACATTTTAAAGGTTAACAGAGTAAGGATGCACTCCATTTTAAAGATGAATAAAAATAGAGGCTAGAGGATATATCCTCAAATAAAAGGAATAACCAGTAAATATTTCTATAGCTGAGATGAATAAATAGCTAATATCATTAGAAAACCTGTTAAAGATTGTAACATTTGATCAATTCATAAAACAGTAGAACTGGAAAGACTGGGCATTTAATCAGGTTTCCTACATAGAGGAAAAATGTCAAATCACTTATTTTTTTAATACTACCAGGTAAAAGTTTTCTATATGTTAAATGTTCAAACAACATTAGAAACATAACCTTATACTCTCAAGAACAGGTCCTTATAAAATAGTTAACCTAAACATAAATTAAAGATAAAAAGATTAAGTTATTTTAAATTAAGCTGACTTATTGTGAAGCACAATAAAATATTTGATTTGGCAAGACAGGATCCAGACATGACAATGAAGAGAAGCATTTAGGGACCCACACAATTAATTTTAAAAGATTTTAGATAATCGTTTTCTTTCCTCGAAGCAATAACTAGAACAAAATGTCCTAAAATATTAGTAAGTTAAACAAAAGCATTAGACAAAAAATGCAATTCAGGTATAAGATGGATAGGATGTTAAAAAACAAGAGAAAACAAAAATAATTCTAATTTTGCATTTTTACTTCTGCATTACCTATTATTACCTGAAAAACATGTTTCACAATTTTGGTCCACAGACAACCAAGGATGCCATACAATAGAAAAAGCCACTACATTTAAGTATGTTTGGGAAACTCTGAAAGATATATCCCTTTTTTGACTTTTAGATTAGCATATTAACATAAACATATTTAACTATATTAAGAGTGAAATTTCCTTCATATATTTGACCATGGAAGGTTTTTAATACAGTTACTTGTAGCAAGAGATTGTGCAGAATGCACACCGAGAAATATTGGCTCAGCCTAAAGCTCCTCCATTTAGGATGTAATTTGTTGTTAATTTTAACTTCAAGAGAATTTTCTTTTCTATCTTTTTTTGTTATACAACAAAGCTTATCCAAGACTTTTTTTGTTTGAACAGGTGAAAATAGAGAATACAGAGACTAGACATGAAAGCGCATTAAATCATAGTGGGTTTTTTTTCATGAAAACCATATCGACTTTTTCTTATTGTCTTTCCATAGATATTTTCTGAACCAATATTTTCTATAATTGTTTCTAATATATGAATCAACCACATTACAGAAAGACAAAGCAGAAATACTGCACCTGTACAGATGATATATTGTTCAAATCAAATAAAACTTACAACAATGCTAATTTGAAATTTAAGTAATAATAATTATTATTCTTTGGAACTCAGCATAAATTATACATAATTTGAATCACTTAATAAAAATTACCATTACATTATCCTACAAATTCTAAAGCTTTCTTTTCTCCTTATTATCCATTACTTATAAAAATATTACTGGTAGATTTTCCTTACCACTATTAACATTTAACTATTTACATTTGTAAATTTTCTCACACTTGTGCGAAGTAAAACTATTGGCAATCATTTATTTCCCTCGGATACTGCATACATAGTAAGTCCTGCAAGACTACCCATCCTAATAATCTCTATGTAAAGGATTGACTGTGGAACTAAACTATTGTTTAGACACCAGGGAGGCTCGAACTTATCATTAAAAGCCTGTGATTGATAGAGATATTGACTGCTTTTCACTTTTAATAAAGGTGATATTTATTTTTAATAGAGAGAGAGTAAAACCCTCTTATACAACCTAATACAATCACCCATACAGAGTGCCTCTTCTTCACAGAGCTCTCTGCTAGAAACTTAAAACTCAAAGTGCTCTCAGAAATCTCTAAATGCCCTTCAGTGATAGACTGGATGAAGGAAATGTGGTACGTATACACCATGGAATACTATGCTGCCATAAAAAGGAACAAGATCATGTCCTTTGCAGGGACATGGATGGAACTGGAAGCCATTATCCTCAGCAAACTACAACAGGAATAGAAAATCAAAAACTGCACATTCTCACTTATGAGTGGGAGCTGAACAATGAGAACACAAAGACACATGGAAGGGAACAACATACACTGGGTCCTGTTGGGGGACCAGGGGGAGGAAGAGCATCAGGATAAATAGCTAGTGCATGTGGGGCTTAATACCTATGTGATGATTTGATAAGTACAGCAAACCACCATGGCACATGTATACTTACGCAGCAAACCTGCGCATCCTGCATATGCATCCTAGAATTTAATATTAAATTAAATTTTTAAAAAATATTTTCCCCAATTCCAGGCTATGTCCATGTCCTTTTGATACCTTGTCAGGGCTATGATTCACCTGAGATTACTTTTCTCTCATGAGAGTCCAACATCTAAGTGTGGACCTTCTAAGTGTCTACATTCTGTACAACCTACACCTGACAGAAACCACTGCATTTTCCTTAATGAGGGAGTGAGAAATAAAATATGAGTATGTGGGAATGCATGGCTGATGGAAACAGGGACGAGATCCAGAGTCTCTTCTCTGCTGTCACAAAGTTTTCCCCCATTAGATAAAAAAACAGAGATTGTAAACAATATTTTTAAAGGAGGTTTCACGAATCAAGGAAACCTCTAAAAGCAACAATAGCTTCATAAAGTGATGGCAAGGCAGAGAAAGATCAGGAAGGAATGATCACACAAAGCCAATCTATGAAATATTGATACTATCAATTAAAAAAAGTGAATGAAATAAGTTCTTTCGCTTACTTTATTACTTCTTAGCTAATTTTAATCTAGTGAAATCTCTTAGAAACACGATCTAAATTTAACATTTTGTTCCTGCACCATTATTTAAATAAAAGGTTCTGAGTCTTTAATCTTGCTGGCTGGAAAACGAAATTATTTTGTAGAAGCTTTAAAAGCAGGAGCACTGTAACTCTCTTTCATGGAAAAACATGATGTAGCAGAAAAGATCAAAGATGTATAGGGAAGTTCTTTTTCCTTTTTTTGAAAGCTGATGCCCATGGCTTTCACTAATTGAAAATTTTCTTTACAAAAACAGACCTGTAGGCAGTCTATTTGCAGCCGCCAGCATTAACTGCACATCGCTGTAACTTCCTGCTTTTAGAAACTAACTAAGAGATCAATGGAGCTGGATGCTGACAATTTGAGGTGGACTTCACTAATTTGTAATGACATGGGCATGCAGAAAAACAAGTAATTACCTAGCCATTATCTTTCATAATTTCAAGTGATACAAATGACACTATCATTATCCACGAGTAAGGATAAGGGAAAAAAAAAAAAAAAACAAAACTCGGTGGTCATTAACATTGAAAACACTTATGGTTCGTTTTTACTGAGAAGCTCTTTTCGATGTAGTAAATTTCACAAATTAACTGTGTGTGTGCACGCGTGTGTATGTAATCATTGCTATTGATGTTCCAATGCTGAACCCTACAAAGTGCCTTGTTAGAAATATCAAATATGTCATTAGATTAAATGTTTAATAATATTACTTCAAACTACTGAATCTATGATAGTCTTCATGAGTCTCCATGAGACATTAGCAAAAGGATAAAAAGGCTGTACTACTGTTCTTGAGAAAGGATATTGTTTTATTTTTAATTTTAATCTGAATTAGAACTTCAGAATTTGTGAATGTCCACAGTAGAGAAGAGTTGAATCTGTTATTTGTCCAGGTCTATATAATTTTAATCTCAGCATTACTGACATATTTCTAAACCTTTGAAGTAAAACTATATAGTTACCGTATCTTGGCTGATATAGGCAAATTGATTTTTGCTGCTTTTACATCTAAATTGTCCTTTTTCATTATATTCAGATGAATGGGCTTTGAATTCCAGATCAAAGTCTGGAGTCTGGCCTCTTAGGAAAAATGTGTGGGTTAGGGAGGGTGGTTTTGAACTTTATTCAGTTGGCTTAAGTGAATTATAAACTTTGATAAAAAGTCACATTTTATTAGACATATTTAATTAAATGGGAACGTGAGTTCCTTTATTATCTTTTTCTCTCTATCTTCAGATCATATTACAAAACTTACTTTTAAATGAAAGCAATTGTTTAAAACAGTAATGCATGACAGTAAAAAAAATTCATTCAAAAAAGTAATATTTAAAAACAAGGAAAACAAGTCTCACCATTCAAAAATAGCCATAGAAATGTTTTGGTGCAGTTCCTCCCAATCTGTTGTCTAGGAAGAAGTGGGCACCTCTATTCTCTTCATGACAGCTGGAAAAATTCTTGGTACCATATGGAAACACATGAGTCACTCCCCCTTGAAAAACCCTCGCTGGGGGCCAATCACTTGAATCAAACTCCAATATTCTTTCTTCATCCCACAAGGTCCTGCATAATTTAACTGCCTACTCACCCTCTGACCCTAGAACTTCAACAGGAAATTCTGCTTTTATCTACTGATTATCTTATAAACTGTCTCATCAGTTCTTTACACCACGATCTTCAAATTCCTACTTTGGCATTATCTAGGATAACCAAAATTGTCCCACTTTTACACCAGAAAGTCCCACATCCCAGCAACACCTTCAGCTCTCAGAAAACAGGGTACCCCTAGAATAAGGATATTAATTACACTCTTAACATGGTAGTCATGTCAAGTCATTTTAAATGATACTCTGAATAACAACTGTTCTTAAGTCCATAAAGTTGTGTTTCACAGTATGATTTATTGATGTTATATTTTCCCCACTAATTTTGGATGCCATCTTTATTAACAAAGACAAAATAAATAATAAACCTAAAGACTAATTTTATGCTATCTATTCTCATTCATTCATCTATAAGTCTGCACTGGGAATAAGACTGTACTTCCTGAGTACCTCTGACTTTATAATATGCTGTAATATGTAGGAATAGAAGTATCCCTCTTATTTTTTACTTTTAATATGCTATGTTTGTTCCTTTTTTTATATGAATTTCAAAATATGTTGACAAATTATTAAAAATACTGCGTTAAAATAGAAATTTGAATTTCATAGAATGTACAACTTAATTTGAAAAAAATGCCTATAGTAGTACTATGGAAATTCAATATTCAGGAACATATTCATGTAATCCAATTATTGTAATGATTTTTAGTAATATGTATTTATATATAAATGCTAAGCATTTTAAAATTGAATTTAGTTCTATTTCCCATTGCTCATTTTGAGTTGTTTTAGTGGATAATTATGTTAAACAATATATTTTATTTCTAATATTATATTTTTTCTTATCTTATTCCTTTGACTAACATTCCAGAATCATACTATTAAACAATAACTACAATGGACATCCTCCCTTTCCCACCATATGTAATTTAAAATAGACTGAACATACTAAGACTAAGGAATTTGAACAGTTGTGATTTTTCACTTAATATGATTTTTTCCCCCAACTATCGGTTTCAAAACATGTTTTTTTTTCCTGTTTCTAGGTATCCCTGCTATTCTACAAACCGAGGCACCTACTAATCAGCCTATTAAGAAACCCTACACATGCTCATGCTGCCTTCAAGAGAGGCTTTGTCAATTCCAGTTAAAGCCCAGCTGATTGCCACAGCTGCCCACATTTTAGCTGCCACTCACACAAATTCTGCCTATTCTCCCTATGCTCCTACTTGTCATGGCAGAGGGCAGTGTTGCTTCTTTTGGAAAAAGCCCCCCCCCACCACCCCACCTCCCCTTTTTTTTTTTTTTTTTTTTTGGAGACAGTCTCACTCTGTCACCCAGGCTGGAGTGCAGTGGCAAGACCTCCCCTTTTTTTTTTTTTTTTTTGCTACCCTTGTTCTCCCCAGCTCCACTGATTATCCATCTCTGCCACAGGATCCTGGAATGTCTGCCTTTAAATATCACTAGTCCTTTTAAGAGAAACAACTTCTTCCATACTGCCCAATAAACCTCTTGAACTTCTAATCCCATCTCATTGTCTGTTTCTTGGAAAACTCAAACTCATGTAAGTAGTATTGTACTTGTATTGGAACAGGTTCACCCACCAACTGGTTGGCAAAGAGGAAGCCATTAATTCTAAGTTCGCCTTGTACACAGTAATGTTCCAATTTCCAAATATTTCACTGAGGTGACCTGGGTGAAAAATATCCCAGTGGAGGAGAAAGCTCTTGCAGGTATAATGATTCAAAAATATGAAAATTATGAGGGAACAATGCCTATAAAAACAGCAGAGATGGCTGCTTTCCACTAGGTTTTATTGATGCCCTGCAGAAGGATGATGAGAAACTGAGGGATGTTAACAAATAAAGACTAAGTAGAAGAACAGACACAGATGATTTAATACCTAGAGATGCAGAGCCCCCAAAATGTCTAAGGGCTCAGTCAAAGCAGATCTGCTATGCATGGATCCATAGTTGCATGGATGTCTGTGATGATGTTGGCTTCTGATCCAAAGCCTCAGAATTTGCAGAAATTATCCGAACTTTTTCAGAATTATCACTTATTATATGCTGGAAAAAAGCTCTGAAGCCCCTCCTCTGCAAGGCAACAGGTTGTCTGCTCAGACATTCTCACCTCCTCACCTGACTACAAGACAGAAACTAAGGTTAAATTCCATCCTTAAGATGTTCTTGGCCTTGAAAGGGAGAAAAGAGATGTAGAACTGCAAATATGAGCAAGCATAACCTGGCAGGAGTCAGAGGAGCAACACTGGGATTGGCTCTTGAGAGTGCTTGATGAAGGAAGCTGGAATATAAGACTTGAAATGTGGAACTCCAATGACTTAGGGATACTTTCTCAGGATATAAGATTTAATATTCTGGCATCTACCCCTAGGATAGGGAAAACTCTCTTAGGGTGACATTTAGAGGCCTGTGAAAAGTGATGGCCAATGATTAATGCAGAAGAGGTGTCTAAGCTGCCCTAGAAGATTAGAAGATGGTAGAGGAAAGAGTGAAGAGACTGAGTAAAGTTGGCATGGTGGTATATACATACATATATATATAAAATGAGGCCAAAAAATCCATCAGAAGATTATGTCCCACAGGAGGACAAACCTTTAACCAAGACCAACAGGAATGCACTGATGAGAGGGCCACCCAAATTTCACTGGTAGCTCTGTTCCCCCAGCCAGAGCTGGAGATTGGAGAGTCAGGGATAGCTCGTAATATCCATGGGTATGAACGGATGCCAAGTGAAAGAGGCCAGGTGGTCATGCTTAACTTTCAGGTGTCATGGGATACTACTACCATAACAGTTGGCAAAGCAGGGGTTTGGCCAAGGCCTGTGGGGAGTTTTGGAGATGATTAATAGACCATAGTGCTCCTAGGGCCAAAATTTCCAAGACAGTAGCCAACAAGTTGCTGTTTAATATCTATAATCAAAAAACTGAAAGTGTGTAATCACTCAATAAAAAGTAATGATATATTTTCCAGTTCCAGATCCAAGTCAGTTTTCAGATTCAGAAGCTACTGACTGAAGTGGCAGCCCTTAGGACACCTAGCAGCATTATAGATTATGATGACTTCCCTCATTGCTCTTCCACAGGGACATAATAATCCCCCTCAACATTGCACTGATCCATTTTTATTAAGGTGACCATACACTGAGGAAAGGAAATACCCAGGCTTTAGGAAAACTCTAGGACACAGTGTCAAAGTTGACACTGATACCCAGAGACAAAATATCATCATGGCTTCCTCTGTTAGACTAGAGGCTTATAGGGGCTGAGTAATACATGAAATCCTGACTAAAGTTCAGCTTAGAGTGGACCCCAGTGGTCTTCTTCCCAATAAAACTGGAACAGATACATTGGCAATTAGAAAAAAGTTCCATGTTGGATCCTTCCTATGGGGAAAATTGAGTGGAAACCTCTGAAGCTGCATCCCACTCCTGGCCAAGATAGTAATGTAATTCAAAACATATTGCATTCTCAGTGCAGAGGGGTAGGAGATGACAGAAATTAGAACCACTATTGAAGACCCAGAGGATGAAGACTTGGTGGACCTATCATATTTCCACTTAGGTCACTGTTCTTGCCCCTGTAGAAACTGAAGAATAAGTACTTATGGTCTCAGGCCTAACCATGTTGGAGTCCTTTCCATCTACTGAGCTGGATGTGGTATCATTACTAAAGCAGATAAATAAAACAAATAAAGTGCCTGACATAAGGCCTTTGAGCTAGAAAATGCGTTCTTTTCAATCCCAATGAAAAAGAAGGATCAGAAACAACAAAAATATCCATTTGCATTTTTTACCTTAGGAATACATTAATTCTCTTCCTTCTGTCATAATAGAATCTGAAAACATCTGGCCATCCTGATCATCCCTTTGACTGATGACTTACAGTGACCCATTACATTAGTGGCATCATGTTGATTGGACAAGGCAAGCAAGAGGTAACTAGCAGATGACTGGCATGATTTGGTAAGAACACAATCACTCCAGAGAGTAGGAGATAAATCCTAAGAGGACTTAGGAAACTATTGGTCAGGAAGGTTTTAAGGTCCTTATGGGCAACGGATGTGCTTGGATATTCCTCCTAGAGTGAAAGAAAACTGATGCATCTTGTATCCTCAACCAGAAAGAAGAAGACACAGTGCCTGGCAGGCTTTTTGGGATTCTTGTGTTAGCATATTCCATGCTGAACTTATCAATATGTGAAATTATCTCTTTATTTGATAATTTGCTTATTTACCATATAAGCCTTTCACTTACATGTAAGCTTCAAGAGAGAAGAAAATTGCTGTATCTCCGGTATCTAAAATTGCGTCTGGCTCAATGGCATATGAAAGATAGAGTAGTAGAAACCGTGGGCCCAGGATGCAAGAAAGGAAGGGAAATCGTAAGAGAATTTTAAACAAAAAATAAACTACCTACAAGTTGATTTGCTTTTCACCATATACCAGCAATAGTAAGTGATTTGATAAAATAGCCTCTAAAATCACCCTCTAAAAACTATTTTGGTGTAAGTTCTAAAGAACTGTTACAGTTACTATTAAGTATTTCACATAGCTAAATTTTTTTTTTTACTTCATTATTTTATTTTTTTCTTTAATAAACACATAACTTAAGTATGATATAACTTATATAATTGAAGATAATTCTCAGAATTCCTGGTTCCAGTTGGCTCATGACTCGAAAAAAAAAAAAAAAAAAAATGAGGACCAGCTACATGTGTTTAATTAAGACAGCAAGCTTAATAAGGCATAGAATTACTGAACTTTCCTTCAGATTCAGTTTCTGTCACCAAATTCAGGGCTACTTTATATTCCTGCATTTGAACAGTGATTATTAAAAAAAAAAAAAAATGAAACAGAACCTAAGTTACTTTACTTCTGCCATTGTATGTGGCCACTTGGGATTTTCATGTGTGTTTAGTATTCAAGATAGAAAAAATGTGAACCATGGGGTGCAATATTTTCATTTGGTAAGTGCAGATTTTAGTTTATCCATGAAATACATTACTGAATTTAGATATCATTCATATGACATTTCCCCTTCTCTCTTAAATAAATTTTTAGTTTCTCTTATTAGTTACATCTTACATTATAATGGTATATTTATTACAATTAATTAACCAATACATTATTATTAACTAAACCTACAGTTTATTCAGATTTTCTTAATTTTTACCTAAGGTCCTTTTTTGTTCCAGGGTCCCATCCAAAACAGAGCATTACCTTTAGTCCTTGTGTATCCTTGCCTATGACAGTTAGGAAAAGATACTTTCAAAAAATTATCACAAATGTGCTATGTGGACTAATGGTGGCCTGCTGACCAAGAGATATTTTAAGATCTTCCCAAGGGTATTGAAAAAATCTTTTACAGCAAATTCTTTTTTTAAAAAAATCTTTTGAATATTGGAAGTTTAAATATAAACAGAGGTAGATAATAATATAATGAAATTCCATGTGCTCACCACAGGCAAATTCTTTTTAATTTTCATAAATTTAAAAATAAAAATATTAACTGTAGCATATTTGATAGAAACCTTCTGTTGAAATATCAAATTATAAAATTCCATTGTTTTTAGACAATAAAATTCCCTGGCCTTTGTTACCTCCTGCCTTAAGGAAGTTTAGGTCTTTAATGTACTTTTCTTATCTAATTTATTTCTTTTACTATTGTGTTAGGCCATTCTTGCATTGCTATAAAGAATTACCTGAGACTGGGTAGTTTTTAAAGAAAGGAGGCTTAATTGGTTCATGGTTCTGCAGGCTGTGCAAGCATGACACTGGCATCTACTTGGCTTCTGGGGAGGCCTCAGAGAGCTTTTACTCATGGCAGAAGGCAAAGCCGAAGTAGGCACCTCACATGGCAAAAGCAGGAGCATATTGATAAGTTCTGCATGGAATATGCTAACACAAGAATCCCAAAAAGTCTGCCAGGCACTGTGTCTTCTTCTTTGTAGTTGAGGATACAAGATGCATCAGTTTTTCTTTCACTCTAGGAGGGATATTCAAGCACATCCGTTGCTCATAAGGACCTTAAAACCTTTCCTGACCAATAGGTTCCTAAGTCTTCTTAGGATTTATCTCCTACTCTCTGGAGTGATTGTGTTCCTACCAAATCATGCCAGTCATCTGCTAGTTACCTCTTGCTTGCCTTGTCCAATCAACATGATGCCACTAATGTAATGGGTCACTGTAAGTCATCAGTCAAAGGGATGATCAGGATGGCCAGAGAGAGTCATGGTGGAAGGTTGGTGAGGAGAAGACACCACACACTTTTGAACAACCAGGTTGTGAGAGAACTCACTCATGATCTCTAGGACAGTACCAAGCTATTAAGGGATCCACCTCATGACCCAAATACCTTCCACCAGGTACCACCTCCAACACTGGGGATTTAGAGGAGACAACATCCAAACTATATCAATTATCGTTCAAATTCTACTCTAGAATGAAAGATAGACATTTTGATTTCAAAAAAGGGTAATTATGGCCAATCGGCATGACTGTGCACTCATCATTAATGATTACTGTTTATTAGGACTATGTAATAGGGAAAATATGTCATTTATTAATGATAAAAAGTAAGCAGTGCAAAATTGTACACAGTGATGACAAATGTGTAAACATATACTGTGTATGGGTATGTATACTAACGTTAGGGAAATAGGAAAAAACATGAAGTCAACGCTTGTGTCGCATATGTTTTCAGTTTATCTACTTTTTAAAATTAAAAATATTATTTTGTGATTATTGTAGGTTCACATGCCATTAGAAAAAATACAGAGGGATCCTGTGTATATCTTGCCAGGTTCCCTCAATGATAATACCTTGCAAAACCGTATACTATCACGACTAGGATGACATTGTTACGGTCAATATCTTCTTCTTTTAAATGGCAATTGTTTCAAAACTAAAGATGAATAAAGGAAATAATAATTGTTATCTCTTGTTCCATTAGTATTATTGAAATCAATTTTATTACAGCGAAGAGGGAGTTGTATCCACCTGGGTATCAGATATGCCAAGTATGCTGTGGCCTGGCCATTTTGGACAGTTGTAGAAACACAGAAAGCAGGATATTATGTTAGAAGTCAAAATGCATATTTATCACTTTTCTCTTTTCAAATTGAGTTAACGTTTCTTAACTTCTCATGAAAAACAGTAACCTGATGTTCATTTTGTCTTAAGTGGCGTGCTTTCTAATTCTCTACCTCAGTGGTAAATGTTCTGCTTCATTCATGCTGTTCTTCACGGGCAATAGAGCAACTGAACTCTGTCTCTGCCTCTCTTCATCTCTATTTCATTCCATTTCTCTTTAACCTTAAACAAAAAAGTAAAACTGATCAGTTCTCCAAATGAAACCAAAAGACAACCTGTCTCTTATGTACATTTAAGGAATCATATGAAGATTCAATTAATTGGATTCTTGACAATCTGAAAACAGATGGTCTCTAAATAAAAACAGGATATTGCTATATTGTCAATCATATCAATGGAACTTGAAGTTGTTGATTTGCTTCCCACTTAAAAAATGAATATAAATTAAAATGCAAATGAAATGATAAATGCAAGCCCATTTGTAACTTAGAATACTACCCATTAAAAAAAAAAGTAACATATTGAGTCAATCATGAGGAAGGTAAGATATCAATAGGTACTTACTTTTAGCTCACTTTGTCCTCAAACTCATGATCAGGATAATAAGGCTTGAGTGCAGTTGAAAACTGTGACTTTATTTTATTTTATTTTTTACTGTATTTCAGAAGAAAACAGCATAATAGATATTGCACGTTGGGTGAGCTACATTTAAATTAGTCAACAAATTTGGTTGACTAAGAATTATATTTAACAATTGAATGTCATTTCATACATGAATTATCATAAGGCAATTGAAAAGTAGTATCATAAGGCAATTGAAAAGTAGTACTTAAAGTAGTCATGTTTAGAGGGTCCAATTCTAAAAATACAAGTTTCAAGTTGAAGTGGATTACTTGTTGAATTAGAAAGGGTGTCAAAATCCTCCTGTTCCTAGGATGGAGATACAGGAGCCAAAGTTCATCTATGATAAAAAGGGCTAAAGAGTAGAAATACAAAACACTAGAGCTTTAAAATATTTAACTATGATTTCTTAAAAACTTCATAAACTTTTAAAAAAATAAAACTCTAAAAGTACAATTTGGATATACAGTAGTATATTGTCAAGTTTTGTCTCTTAGCCAAGTCACCTAGAGGTAATTTCAGATTTGTAAGTTTTTATCTCTGCTCTTTTATGTGCAAATACATCATTACTGCTCTCCTATCACCTCTAACTTCTTATATTTCTAATCAGACTACACTTTTGAAAGGAAACTCCTGTCATTTGGAACATCTGTCTGAAGCTTTCTGCTTTTCAATAAGTGGAATTTTGGGGAGTTATTTTATTTTTCTTCTTGATCTACTGCATAACTAATAGCATGAGAAACATTTTAAAGCTTCTAGCTTTAAAAAATCCCTTCAAACTTTTTAACCTTATAGTTAATTCATGTTTGAACAGAAGGTTTTTCCTGGATATTGTCAGAAATGCTAGTCTCTAAAGAGATCTAATTGTTAATAGCATAGATAACACAGATTTTATATGATCAACGATTAATTACACACAAACTGTAAACATCTCTATTTACTGAAAGAAGTTTTAATATATAAATGCATATCTCCAACTATGCTTGAAAAGTCTCATTGCTTTCATCTACTAAAAAATGTCTTAACAAATAGCTTATCTGTGAGTCCAAAGCCTCAACATTATTTGCCCTGATTTATAGCTTACCAAAGCTATGCAGAATCAATCATTTCCACTGATACTTTTCCATATGTTGGTTCATCCTATTAGCTAGCCTTCATCAAGTAAAAATCAAACATCAAGTGAATGAGACCCAGGCCTGGAATCTTTTGCTACTGGAAGGAGTACAGATTATAAGGAATATAGAGGCCTCCTGGAGATATCAACTGAGTGAACCTTGCTATTCAAAGAAAACCATAAGGGCCTTGCAATCATAGACTTGGGGTCAGGTGAAAAAAAGTTGCCGTTAAGTGGATGTTGAAAGACCCTGAAATTTTGCCTGGTTCATGACTGTCTAAGGCCAGCCCTAATTGTGAACTTGTTTCACAAAAGAAAGAAAGGTTGCTATGCTAGCAAAGAGAATGACTCCCTGCTCCCCAAATAAGACTGGTCTGAGTCAGGTAAGAAAATCTAACCTCTAACCCAGCCCAATCTAGTGGCAATTTCTTTCAGGCAGGGACTGTTTTTTCTTTATATTTATATTCCCAATATGTAGTACGCTGTCAAAGAATAGATGTTTGATCATATTTGATAATGAATTAATAATGGAAAATTGAGGACTTCTTATTTAATTGTGATGAGAGTCAAAAATTTGAAGACTAGCTCAGGACTACAGTAGCCAGGCTGAGATTTTCCCTTGGGTTAAAAGTTACAGATACTGAATTTGAAGTAGCTAAAATGAAAAGGCAATTTATTATAAGGATCTTGAGATGTCTCAAGAAGTAAAATAAAGTAGGACAGAAGTTTTTGTAGAATTCAGTCACAACTGGAAGAAAGCCTCCCCTTGTAGTCTGTGCTCTACTCGCTACTTCTTCGGGTGGCAGAGGAAGGGCATGGACCAATTTTGCATGATACATGTTCCAGCATCAGAGAGATACTGCTCCTTCTCTCTCTCCTGGAAGGAGGTGTGCTGACCAGCCCTGGAGCAAACGTTCAGCCCTGCATCTGGAATGCAAGGGCCCACTGTAGAAAGAGAACACAGAGATCACGTTCACTGAAGCCCTGAAGGGCAATTCACAGAGAATCAGGTGCTGGGTGGACAAGCTAAAGATGGTCATGACTCTGTTATTTTAAACCCTTACATTTCTTCGAGTAAGAAAATCAAACAAAAGTGAATAGAAAACTACTTGGGATCACTGAGTTGGAATTTGAAGAATAACCAGTAGAGAAATGACTTGCTAAGATTTCAGATTCTGGGAGCTTAGAGATAGATTTCCAAGTCAATATTCAACCTCTTCTAGATTGTGAAACTTGAGTAAGTAACTTGATTCTCTCTTTTAGATCTTAGTTACCTCATACATTAAACAAGGATACAAATCATATGTACACCTAAGTGAGAATTCAATAAAATGAGGCATATGCCAGATATGTAAAAGAAATAGAAACAGTAACTGTGATATTCATAATCATTATTGTCATCAGTGTAATACCCTGTGAAAAAGCTACAAGACACAGCTTCCATGTTCTCACCCCATTATCAAACAACTACCCTCTTAGAGTAGGGCTTGCCGTCTGTACTCAATGTTTCCTCTGATTATGTTAGATTTCAAGAAGAAATATTTGTTTATTTTTTGGTGCTATAAGAAAATTAGATAGAGTATAACATTTTTGGTGCCTTTGATTGGCTAAGACATACATATATATATGTCTATATATATAAAACATATATGTAACATTTAGAAATACTTTGCACACTATTGAGAAATGCACATTTTTATATCTACAAACATGAATATGGAGACAAAATGGACTAATATAAAGGTTAGTTCAAATATAAGAAAGTATGTAACCTTTCTTCTCTTCTCTTTTTATGTGTCACTGTGCTTTAGATATCTTATTCCAGATCTGTTAAATGGGGCAGGGATGAATAGAGGGAAGGAGACAGCAGAGAAAATTCAATTTAGATTGCAATAAAGTTGCCAGATCATGCCCATAATATATCTTCAAAATGTAATCAGTAAAGTCACTTCAAATATACATCACTATGTAATTGTGATTGTCATTTTATATTAAATTATAATTAATAAAATACCCAGTAACAATCATCAATTCATTCCTCATTATACTTCTTAAAATATATCTATTTTGTTCTCCTTTATTTTTCTGTACCTATTTGTGGACTTGACCCGTAAACAATTATAGATAAGGTATAACTCCTGTGGTTCAGTCATGCTCAAGCCAGAGTGTACAGAAGTCACTAACCCTAGGGGAAAACCATAACTAAAATCATAGGAGGTAGACTTATCTTTACCATCAGAGAGAAACACCAGAGAAGACAAGTACAGAAGCAGAATAGTCATCATACAAGAAGAGGGGAAGAAGGGCCCTAGTCTAGCTCTACATTTTCTAAATATTTAAAACTGAACAAATTAAGATCCCAGGGCATCCATTATTTTATTTTGAAAGAACAGGTTTAGCCCAAAGAATCTCTTAGATTTCATCCATATTCCATAATTTGAATGTGTGTATCTTTACTTTAGAAGAGTAGCTCCTTTATATAAACTATAAAAGAAGTTTATGCATCTATTGATTATTATTGAGCCCCTACTTGCTTGGTGCAAGTAAATTGAGCCCTTTTACTTGCTTGGTGCAAGTAACAGGAAGAAGCATAAAATACAAGTCTTTCAAAGTTAATAAGCAATAAGTTATGGATAAGTCTTTGTGGCAGCCACAGGGCATAGGGAAGAAACATTTAAATTTGCTCTATTAAAATCAAGGAAAATTTTATGTAGATGACATTTAAGCTGGGTTCCCGTAATAAGTATTTGCCTCAGTGAATGGATCTACCAGCTGCTCAAGTCCAAAACCCCGAAGTAGTCCTTGAGTCTTCTTTATCTTATCTTGCCTATTTCTT
Organism: Mandrillus leucophaeus; assembly: GCF_000951045.1. Taxonomy (NCBI): domain Eukaryota; kingdom Metazoa; phylum Chordata; class Mammalia; order Primates; family Cercopithecidae; genus Mandrillus; species Mandrillus leucophaeus. The sequence continues at coordinate 56,872 of NW_012103543.1, forward strand.
CCCAATTATCTGATAATTCTGCTCTCTTTTCTCTGTTTCTACTACTCTATCAATGTTCAAGTCACTGTCCTCTCTCACTGGACTGGGGAACTAACCTCTCACTGTTTGTCCTGCTTCCACCCTGATGCTTCTCCAGTTTTCTGACGGTAGCCAAAGTGATAAAGTGGAAACCTGATCACCTCACCTTTCTTCCTTCCACAGACAATAGCTTTACATGGGTATTTGAATAAAGCCAAAGCTTCCTCCCCAGAGTTCGCAATGTCTTGCATGGTCTTGTATCTGTGTATTTCTTTTCTTCATTTAATTATTGCACATCTTCCCTTTTAGCTGTCTCTGGTCCATTGTTTACTCTTCTTCTCAAATGTGTCATGTTCTTATCTGCTACAAAGTTTTTGTCTATGCATTCTCTCTAATTGATATGTTTTTCTTTTCTCTTCCCATTCCAGCCAAGTTATCTCCTTCCCATCTTCATATCTTAGCTTAAGGATCATTTTCTCAGGAGAGATTTCTTGTGTGGACCCTTGTGACTATTAGCATTAGTCAAAGGCAGATGGCCTTGTTAGTCCTCTCATAAGACTTGTTTTTCTTCATAACGATATTTATTTTTGTTTGTAATCACAGTGATGAGGTTGTTTAATAAATATCTATCACCATCAACTAGACCAAACCTCATGCTGACAAGGAATGTCTGGCTCTGTTCACCATTGAATCTCCAGCTCCTAAAAGATTCCCTGATCAAAATTAGGGGTTAGTTGATAATTAAATTGGGGGAATGAATGAATTAATCAGAGACTGAATGGATTAATAGATGAATAGAAAGACAGATGGATAAGGAGATGGATAGATAGATGGATGGGTGGATGAATGGATGAATGGATGGATGGATGGATGGATGGATGGATGGATGGATACATGGATAAATGGATAGATGGATGGATGGATAGATGGATAAATGGATAGATGGGTGAATGGAGTTTGTCAAAGGCATTAAGGAAAAGAAGAGACATCCAGGCACATTATAAACAAAGCTAGAAGGAAATAATAGCCTATGGCCTTGCTCTGGATGGGCATAGAGTGTGTGGGACACAATGCTGGAGAAGATGAGGCCAGAGAAGTGAGTTTGAAAATGACTGCAAATTCATTTTTTGCCAAGTTAAGAAGCTTAGACTTTTTATCCTGTGGGCATTTGAGAGTCAGAGTTGGCTGTTAGGAGGACAAACAGCACACTCACATTTGCTTTTTATTAAGATAACCCTGTCAGCAGGTCGGGGGGCTGGGGGGCGGTGAAGGGGAGGCAGTATCAAATATAAGGAGACTATTCGCAGGAAAATTAGTTGGAAAGCAGCTCTGACAATGCAGAATAGGCATTCAAACTGGAGCAACAAGGGTGCAAAAGCACAGAATACACATCCCTGGCCTCTGTGCAGGAGGAACTAAAACTGGCTCACAGACAGGATGCTGAAGAATCCTAAAGGACGAGGGTGAAAGGAAAGGTTAGAGTGTGAATGCAAAAAGTTGGGAATGACAGGTTAAGTCATTCAGTGATTGTTCCTTATCTTTATGTAGTTTAATCATTGTTTATCCATAGCTTAAGAGAGGCCAGTAACTACATTAAGACCATGACCACATATTATAATACGATCAATGGAGAGAACGTTGTAAGTTACTAGTTTGTGAAAAAATAAAGAGATAAAAAGTTTCCAGGCATATATTTTAATGGGTGAATTAGGGTTATTCATTAGTTATATAGTTATAGTTCAAAATTATTTGTACTTTTTAAACACATTTTATACATACTAAAACTACAGTTCCCAGGGACATGTTAAGTTAAACACTATTTAAAGGAAATGTTATATAATATATTCTTAGTTCATTTCAAGAAGAAATAAAAAACACTGCAAAACTGGGGTGCATGCACATGAAAATATTTTATTTTTAATAGGGTTTGTCAGATATTTTATGAGGATATTGCCTTTTCTTAGCAAGGTGAATTATCTCCCAGAAATGGACCATAGCAGGCAAAGGCTGAGCCTCCATTTGAAAACTGGGACATTCTTGCTATGCAGAGAGCCAATTGGTTAGTGTATGTATTTGCTTGTCACCCCGGCCACCTGCCTCCAACCTTGCTCTTCCCTTTTTTGACCTATTTTGAAATCTAAAATACTGACTCTGGAAATTGCATTACCCAGGCTCCTTTGTGGGCTGGCTTCTAGTAGGGTGCAGCCCAAGGAGAACGGAGGCAGGAGGAGGTGAGAGGGTGGAGAAAGGGAGAGGTCTAGGTGCCATGCCTCTGTCTCTGAAGTAGATCTTTCTGGATGCTTCTCCTACCTCTAGCTCTCACTAAGCTCCAGTAACTATCTTTGATTCTCTTACTCAGTTAGCCCCAGGGATGTTAATGATATGCATTATTGGTCATCTCTACACACCTCCATATCTTTGTGATTCTCTTAAACTTGGCCACAGGTATATAGGTGGTTCCTTTATCAAAATCTTTATTTGAGATGAATCCTGTTTCCTTATGGACCCTACATGTTCCAAAGTCAGATAGAGTTGTTTTCAGTAGTTGCTTTACCCTTGTTAACTATGAAGCTTGAATAAGTTATGAATTCAAATATCTCCACCTGTAAAATATATATCATAATGAGGTGTACTTTATAGAGGACTTATGAAGACTAGATGAACAAATGCATCAAAATTCTTCGCACAGAGATTAGCACTTACTTTAAATGTTAGGAAGAAAATTAATTTCCATGAAGTCTGCCAAGTAAAAAGGTTATATTCTCTTTGGTTGTCCCAAGTGGGTACAGACTGAGTGCTAATACTTTTATCCACCAATAAACCAATGTTGTTTTTAGCTGAAGAAAGAAATTTCAGGCCAAGGTAGTCCAATTCTCTGGAATTTCAGGCAGGGTGTAGCCACCTTCCCCTATCAAAAAGAGCGTAAAGCATGATATTTCTACCAGGACTTTTGTATATCAGGTTTTTAAAAATCTACTTCTTGGCCGGGTGAGGTGACTCACGCCTATAATCCCAGCACTTTGAGAGGCCGAGGTGGGTGGATCACAAGGTCAGGGGATGGAGACCATCCAGGCTAACACGGTGAAACCCAGTCTCTACTAAAAAAAGAAAAAAAATTAGCCAGGAGTGGTGGCGGGCACCTATAGTCCCAGCTACTCAGGAGGCTGAGGCAGGAGAATGGCGTAAACCCGGGAGGTGGAGGTTGCAGTGAGCCTAGATCACGCCACTGCACTCCAGCCTGGGCAACAGAGCGAGAATCCATCTCAAAAAAAAAAAAAAAAATCAACTTCTTGATGCCCATTTGGGGTTATTTTCAGATTTCTTAGTTGCTGTTTTAAATAATAGCTTAAATTTTTAAAATTTTTATTGGCATATTAACATATTGTACTTGAGAGAAATATTATACATTCTTCTAAAATGCCTAGGAAAGCACTTTGAAAATATCACTTAATCTTGATGCCTAGATTTTCTATGGCAAGTTGTAAAAGAGAACAAGAATAACTAACTCATAAGTTAATAGACAATTGATCTGAAATGAAATGGAGCGTTACCACAGGAAGACAAACTTACAGTGAATAAAATGGTGTAAAAAGAGAATATATACGTGATACTAGAATCAAAGTTTGTAGATGACAAGAAACTCTGAGAAAGACTATGTTATATAGCAGCCAGGAAGGCAAGGGAAAAAGAAAGTGCTGTAAGGAATGTATCAGTTCCTCTTGAGCCGTCCATCTACATCGGATCAATAGCTCTTCCAACCATGGGACATTCAAGCTTTCAGCTTGAGAAATTGAAGTTCTCAAAATAAGTCAGGGTTGCAACACAAGTCCATCATGGTGTGTCACAGAAATGAAATGAGTTGTCTCCTGCTCGATTGATGACTGACATCAAACCAGGAGGAAAAAAGAGGAAAATAAACGAGACACGGGTTTTGAAAAGTTGTTTCAGAGACTCCTGTCAAAAAGTTTACACTAAGGGTTCTGTTCTCTGCTTGAAGCACGTGCATAACTCCCTTCACAATAATGAGTGTTCCACAGCATGCCCAAGAAGCAGTGAGAAGAGAGTTCCCAGGAGATTTATTCACTGATATGATGTTTTCATAGTAGATCTGCACATGAAACCCAGAACTTCTAAGACTGGTTTTGGGAAAAACCAGCAAACGCCCAAGGATTGGCAGAAGATGATATAAACGAGAGGGTAGGAACAGGTGATTTTTAAATACAAAGTGATAATATAGATCTTATATAATGACTGGAGCAACACATGCTGTCAATGGCCTATCCTGTAAAACAAACTTCTAAGAAAAAAAAAAAAAAATCAAAGGCTGTTCAGCATATGTCTGTGTTGTACAACTAAAAAGACCCCTGTAGTGCCAACAAACAGGCCAGTGAAATCAATGCTTGGTGCAATTGCTAACTGAGCTTCATGTTGATAAAAGAAAACAACAACAACAAAAATAACTTTGTTGTCCATGTTACAAGTTCTCCTGCTCTTCTATAATCCAGGCTTTCAAAGTGATTGAACTGAAAATACTTTCCATCAGTGTATACAGATACCCCAGATACGTTAGAGACCTGTGAACTGCAATGCCTTAAATACATTGGCTCTTTTTTCTTTAGCTATTGCCTGGAGCAAAGAAAATAGAGTGGGAAGCAATGAGCATCTCTGGCGTCAAAGGTGAAGGATATGATGCTCAGAGGTGAGATGGCTGTATTGCCTCATACCGGCTTAGTCAATGCCTCCTAGTTAACAGCCATTTTCTCTAGGAGGCTCTATACCTTTGGCACTCACTGGGAGGCCTGGATTGAAGCTGCTACAATCAATAAGCTGTGATTTATCTTCCCTTCCTCTTCATGCTCTTGATTTGATGTTATCTTAATAAATCATTTCTATTTATCATTACCTCGGTCAGTTCATCTCTAAAATGGGCCTCTCCCCCCGTACCCATGATAGTAGGAGATGCTGGAGTTTCTCCAATTACGATGTGAAATGATTGACAGGATATTCAAGGATTTGACTTCAAAATATTAATGTATACAAATTCCCCTCCTCTGTGTGCCTGCTGTGCAAAAATCATGGGGCACCACGATGAATACAATGCAGCTATGCAATGTTTACTGAGCCAGCAGTCACTCTGCTATCAAATATATAATTTTGTACAGAATTCCTGAAATATATACAGTATTTACATCAGTGTAGCTAGAGGAAGCTTGAAGTACAGTTGAAATTAGTGCTCAGAAAATTGCAGTAGGAATATAATGGAACACACTTGGAAACATATGCTAGTAACTCTATTCCCCTAATGTGTTCACAGATGTGATTACGTACATGAAAACATAATTCTTTAAAAAAGCATACAGCAAATTCTTCTGATATTTTGCTTATTAGTAGAAATTAGAGCCAGGCGACTTGAGATATTTCTTTCATTGACATAAAATGGATGGGTAGCTATCGTTTTCTTAGCAATGACTCTCCCACTCTGTCCCTCTCTCTCATGTCTCTCTCCATGTCCCTTTCATTTCTCTCTCTCTCTTTTTCTCCCTCTCTCTCTCCTTTCTTATCAACAGAAGGAAATTTTATTATCCTCAAATTTCTCTAGAAGTTAGTATAACATTAATGTAACAGAGAATTTGAAGTGGTATTTCAGATACTGAGTTCATACTCCTAAGTTTACAAATTTTGGCATTCTACTTAAAAATAAGTTGCTTATGTGGATATATTTGAGCCCCTTCTATTGACAAAGTTTTGAATTGATTTATTGATTCATATCATGTGTTTATTTACACATTTCTTTGTAATATTTAAAATATTAATTAAAAATATTACTTTATGATATGCAATAATGTTAATCATTTAATTGCTTGATTGGCTAAAATATTGAGCATGCCTTTAACCCCTAGGATATAATTCCAAATTGTCTCTAGGCTCTGGCTAATTACAAGACACAAATTCTATCTTCAGTTCATGAAGAAAATCCAGGACCGTATTCTGACTTCAGTGGTTCTCTTCGTTTTCTTTTCCTACTGAGTGTTGCCAAAAAGTAGCTAGGACAGAGTCCCATCAGAATAAATTTGAATATTAATAATTTGATGAATTTGCAGGAGGTGGTCACCAGCTATGTGTGTTATATTAGATGTGTCCCCTAAACAAGGGTAACTAGCCTTAAAACTGAGAAATCAATTTTAGGCATATGAGTAAATTCTTGTTATTTTAGTTTATTGAATTAAAGTGGATACAAGCATACCTTGTTTTATTGCACTTTGCTTCATTGTGCTTTGCACATATTTTATTTTTTTTTACAAATGGAAGATTTCTGGCAGCCCTGCATCAGGCAAACCTATTAGTGTTACTCTTCCAACAGCATGAACTTACTTTGTGTCTCTGTGTCACATTTTGATAGTTTTCAAAACATTTCAAATTTTTTCATTAATATTGTATTTGCATTGGTGATCTCTGATCAGTAATCTTTGATGTTACTGTGTAACTATTCTAGGGAACTAAAAACTGCACCCACATGGTGAACTTAATCAATAATTATTGTGTGTTCTGACTTCTCCACCAACTGTCCATTCCCCTCCTTCCCTCTCCTCCAGTCTCTCTATTCCCTGAAATAGAACAATGTTAAAATTATGCCAATTAATAATATTACTATGGCTTCTAAGTGTTCAAGTGAAAAGAAGAGTTGCAAGTTTCCCATTTTAAATGAAAAGCTAGAAAAGATTAAGCTTAGTGAGGAAGGCATGTTGAAAGCTGAGATACGTCAAAAGCTAGGCCTTTTGCACCAAACAGGTAGCCAAGTTGTGGAGGCAAAGGAAAAGTTATTGAACAATGTTAAAAGTGTTACTCCAGTGAACACACAAATGATAAGAAAGTCAAACAGCCTTATTGCTGAAAGTTTTAATGATCTGGATAGAAGATCAGATTAGCCACAAGGTAACCATTAGCCAAAGCCTAATCCAAAGCAAAGCCCTAATTCTTTCTGAGTCTATAAAGACTGAGAGAGGTGAAGAAGCTGCAGAAGAATTTGCAGCTATCAGAGATGGGTTCATGAGGATGAAGGAAAGAAGCCAACTCCACAACACAAAAGTGCAAGGTGAAGCAGCAAATGCTGATGGAGAAGCTGCAGCATGTTATCCAGAGGATCTAGCTGAGGTCATTGATAAAGGTGGCTATCTAAACAACAGATTTTCACTGTAGAAAAAAAACAGCATTATAATGGAAAAAGATGTCATCCAGGACATTCACAGCTAGAAAGGAGAAGTCAATGCCTGGCTTCAAAGCTCAAACGACAGTCTGATTTTCTGGTTAGGGGCTAATGCAGCTAGTGGTTTTTAAGTTGAAGGTAATGTTTATTTACCATTCCAAAGATGTTAGGACCCTTAAGAATTATGATAAATCTACTCTGCCTGTGCTGTACAAATGAATGAACAAATCCTGGAGAACAGCACTTCTGTATAAAACATGGTTTACTGAGTATTTTAAGCCCACTGTTGAAATCTACTACTCAAAAAAATAGATTTCTTTCAAATATTAGTGCTCACCATCAGTGCACCTGATCGTCCAAGAGCTCTGACTATGTTGTACAATGAGATTAATGTTTTTATGCCACTAAAACAACATCCATTCTGCAGCCCATGAATCAAACAGTAATTTCCAATTTCAAGTCTTACTGTTTAAGAAAAACATTTTGTAAAGGCCTGGCTGCAATAGATAGTGATGCCTTTCATGAATCTGGGCAGTCACCTGAAAACCTTCTGGAAAGAATTCATCATTCTAAATGCCATGAAGAACATTCATGATTTATGAGAGGAGGTCACAATATCAATGTTAACAGGAGTTTGGAAGAAGTTGATTCCAATCCTCATGGATGGAATTCAATTTGGGGGATTCAAGACAGCAGCAGAGAATGTAACTGCAGATGTGGTAGACATAGCAAGGGAACTGAAATTCGAAGTCGAGACTGAACATGAATGAATTGCTGCAGTCTCGTGATTAAATGAACAGATGAGGAGCTACAAAGAAAAGTGATTTCTTGAAATGGAATCTACTCCTGGTGAAGACGCTATGAACATTGCTGAAGTGACAACAAAGGATTTAGAATATTTCATAAACTTAGTTGATAAAGGAGCAACAGGGTTTGAGAGGATTCGTTCCAATTTTGAAAGAAGTTCTATTTAGTGGGTAAATGTTATCAAATAGCATCATATACAACAGAGAAATCTTTAGTGAAAGGAAGAGTCAGTTATGTGGCAAACTTCACAGTTGTCTTATTTTAAGAACTTGCCACAGTCACTCCAACCTTCAGCAACCACCAACCTGATCAGTCAGCAGCTATCAACATTGAAGTAAAACCCTCCACCAGTGATAAAATTAGGACTCTGAAGGTTCAGATGATTGTTGGCATTTTTTAGCAATAGCGTTTTGTTTGTTTGTTTGTTTGTTTGTTTGTTTGTTTGTTTTTTGAGATGGAGTCTAGTTCTGTCACCCAGGCTGGGGTGCAGTGGCACAGTGGCATGATCTGGGCTAACTGCAGCCTCTGCCTCCTGTGTTCAAGTGATTTTCCTGCTTCAGACTCCCTAGTAGCTAGGATTACAGGCGTGTGCCACCACGCCTGGCTAATTTTTGTATTTTTAGTAGAGATGGGGTATCACCATGTTGGCCAGGCTGGTCTCAAACTCCTGAGCTCAGGTGATCTTCCCACCTCGGATTCCCAAAGTTCTAGGATTACAGGTGTGAGCCACCACACCCAGCCACAATAAAGTATTTTTAATTAACACATGTCCATTGTGAATTTAAACATAGTGCTATTGTGCACTTAATAGACTACAGTATAGTGCAAGCATAATTTTTATATCCATTGGGAAACAAAAAAATTGGGGCAACTGATTTTATTGCTATATTCACCTTATTGTGGTGGTCTGTAATTGAACCCACAGTATCTCCAATGTATGTCTGTATTCTCTTGTAAGTGTAGCCTACGAAATACTAGAAGTTTGTCATCACAGTGAGCAACTAACACACATTTAATGGGATCTGTACTGTCTGAAGAGGAAATTCTGCATCTTCTTAGATATATCTTTGGTTCTACTAGGAATCTGTGTTTGTAAAATATAGAGGATTCATTCTTTGGACTGTTCTTTCAATTCCCTTGGCATATTTGATACCATACACGGGACCCTCAACATCCAACAACAATTAGCACCTGAAAAATGTTACCTACAGTGAATTCACTTCCAAATGAAAAGTAAAATTGTATCAGTAATATTCACAATTTGACTTTAAGAAACTGTCTGAAAAATTTTACTTCCCAGTATGGGTCTATTTAAAACCTTACCACTATGATTTTTTAGATGCAATGGAACATTTACATTTCTAATAGTTTGTGGAGAAACTTTCTGCAAGTTTTCCAGCTCAAGTTTATTTCTTTTTAAAGTCATCTCAATTACCACAATTTGATTTTAGATCTTAACCTTCCTTAAGACAAGGATGATTTCATTAGCTTGTTATTATTAATTTTATATAATTTCTATGCTGTCAACTTCCAGTAGGGATATCAGTTGGTTATGCTACTCTTTCACGTGCTGCCCATCACCACCCTTAGTTGCTATTGTTTATTTGTGCTTGTTTGTAGCAATGCCAAATGATTTCTACATTCCTGAACATGCCCTGTTGGTGCATTATATGTGCCACTGCTTTCTCTGAATGTTTTCCCCTTACCTCGTCCTCCCTTCGTAATTCTGTATTTTCCCTTCTTAACCCTGTCAGGTTCTACTTTCTCATTTTATAATCTTTTCTAGAAAACCTTCTGTGATTTCTTCTCACCCACCATTCTGGGTAACTTGACCCATCATCTACCATACTCTATTTATATATATATACACACACACAATCTATATATACTCTATTTATATATATATAGTATCATCTAAATATATACTCTATGTATATATTTCTATAGTATCATCTACCATATTCTATTTTGATTATCTGACAGCTTATCTTCCCCAAATAAACAGAGAACTCCTTGTAGAAAGGAACTAAGTATTTGAGGCTAATATCCCATCATGTGCCACTGATCCTTGCTTGGAATAGTCATTCAATAAATGTTAGCTAAGTGAATGAAGGCATTATCCATCTTGTACCACTATTCCATTCCAATGAAATTTGTCTGTCTTAATAAATTGGAAAAACAGATCTTTTGAAGGCAGCCACTATATAAATAAACTTACAGCAGGCAGGCACATAGTAGAGGCTCAACAGTACTTGGTGAATTAATTCAAAATGGAACTTCTGCATTCGGCTGATTTTCTACCCATGTATAAGTTGTCAGATGTGATTATCAGAACAATTGCATAATAAGGCTTAGTAAACTCTTGAGATTTAGAAGTTACAATTGATGTAGTGATTGTATAGAATCATAAGTTAAATGAGGAAGAATTAACCCATTTATGCCTAGTGTTCCATTATTGGAACGCTAAGCATGTGGGAGTTATTTATATCCTGCTGTTCAAGGTCATTGCCAAGGTCTGATCGCAAAAATTCAAAAAACAGCAACCTCCAGCATAAATGGGTTAACAACTTGGCTCTCAATAGGTTAGAATTTAAGCTAACGTAGGTATTTACTTGTTCAAAAGATTAGTTTAGACTGAAATGATCTGAAGTAAAAAGTTACAGGAAGGTATGATGGCTGCAGAGTAAAGGGTTAAAAAAAATTGGTCAATGTGAATTACTTAATTTTTTGCACTTGTCTCTTTGTCTGAAAGATCCTTGTCTAGTGGATCAATTTGTCATCAAGAAGGTAATCTATATTTACTTTACAGCAGGTACTGTAGCTCTTAACTCTGCATTTAGCTGATTCAGCTCCTACCCAGACTACTTTGACCTCAGAAATATTCCCTGCTAACTGTCCTCCTGTTCACTCCAATTTGTACTGCCTAAATGCTTACTGCTGAATGTCCCTCTGGCCATTTTGAAAGGTGTTTCATCACACTACAATAAACGTGAAATACTGATGCACTCAAAATGGCACACACACTCACACAAAAGGCAGCTGGATATCGACATAGAACTGGACAGGGGCATTTATTACACTTTACTCTTACACCATTGCCTACCTTTGGCAAAGGAAGATTGTAAGTGTCCTCAGTGGTCTACACAGATCAATACTACACGGGAGTTAAATTAGACCTCAAGTCAAGCACACATCTACATTGACTGAGATACCTTCAACCTAAAATCCCTGGAAAATTTACATTTTTCCACTAAGTTAACCAGTAATAGAGTGAAATGAGTGAGAAAAAAGCAGCTGTCTAGTTTGTATCTTGCAACCTTTTCAAACAAACCTGGTCCAATATTAAGCCCCTGTTGGTGTATTATAGTAATAAGCCTAACAGCCTTTCAACTTCTCTTAGAAATATTGTTGATTTAATGGCAAACATTCACTAAGGAAGATAAAACATCGCAACATCAAATCTTGAGAATTTGACAAATTCTCTGATATATTATCAATCTGTCCTATATGCTCAGGCTCAAAAATGTCTTCTAAATCTTGGAAGTGGATTGGAAAACAGATGCATTTTTGGATGACAGAAAATGCTCATATGAATTACTTGTGAACCCTGAATTGCTGAGTCAAAGGTAAATATAGGTAAAGTAGACAATTCATACCCCTCAAATTGATATTTCTCCAATTATTTTGATTATTTGTAAGTTTCACACATTATCTGCAAAATATTTCGTCCTCTTCAAACTGCACCATTCATCTTAAAATTTGTTCTGTTCTGCACTGTGTAATTTTTGTAATCAGACTATTTTTATGCTTCAATGTGTCACTTTTACTTCCATTTAATATTCTAATTGTTCTCCACATACAACAGAAGAATTCCAAACGATAGATCAAGTCCTCATTTAAAATGAACATTACAGGAAGGGTTGTGCTCTAACTTTATATAATCAGGGGTAGTTTCTTCTGGTCATGCTGACTAGGAATAAACAGGCCACTAAGTGGGTCAAATTTCTTGGAGTAAACACACACATACATACACACATTGTATTAAAAAATTTTGGCAACTGATCTAATAAGACTATTAATGAAGAATTCCTGAGAAAATTGGCGTACATTTTAAGACCAAAGCAGTAGGTTGAGGCTATTTAAAATTGACTTGGTAGGTTATTTTCTGCGATGTGCTGGTGAATGCTTAATAGCTAGCTTTTGGGATGAGGACAGGTCAGGTTTGTGGTGTTTTTCAATTTCTATGGCATGAGTGTACCCACTCATGGTTGATTTTAATCTGCAAACCTGAAGTTACTAAGGGAAATCAGGAAGAGATGCACATCATCAGCTTTTGTGCACTGATATGCACTGGCTGTAATTCACCATTAGTTATCTTGCCAACTTAACTTTCCAACCCCAGGTTTATACTGAGAAATGGGAAAGCAGCACTGTGAAACACATGGAAAACCTTAAATGAAAAGTGCTATGAAATGCTGGTTTGTCTCCTCTTTTACCCTATACTACTTAGCTAAACAACAGCCACAACGCGTTTTATTTTAAATTTATTTTATTTGTATTTTTTACATTTTACAAATATTTTTATGTTTATTATATTTGCCTCTCTTTATATTTGAAGATAGTAACCTTGTATTGGCTCCCTGAAATATGATCCAGAATTTTGTGGCTAACTCAAGAATAAACATAATCTATAGCATTTGAATGTTTAGTATATGCAAAATACTGTTAAATATATATTTGTTCCCAGAGATCTATGTGGCTATCTCTTTCCCCTCATCAATGTCTCTATTCAAATATAACTTTCTAAATTAAGCTTACCCTAAGTATCCCATTTAAAATTTCTTCTAGCTCTTTCTCTCAGTACTTTCAACTCCTCTTATGATGCTTCTGTTCTTTTTCATCACACTTGTATCCTCTATTACTGAAAATTTTATTTTTATGTTGCTAATTACATACTGTCTATGTCTCTTCCACTGGAATGCATAAAGTCCTTATTAAGTGCAGTTTTTTTCGGTTTTGTTCACTTATGTCTCTTCAGTATCTAGAAATGTGTCTGGTATATAGTAGATAATCAATGAATATTTATTGAATGAATGAGATAATCACCAATGTCCGAACAGAATAACAAGCTACAATGCTTACGAAGAATTTTCTGGCTGTCTTGCATACTTAATTGACCTAGGAGATATTATGATATCTCATTCAGAAATAGATTTTTAAAGTAGCCTCGATTGGCATTCTTCTGAAATTGTTTGGATATGGCCCCACTTAAAAACCAAACATTGCCCAGTTCAGTGATTTTTAGGTTCTTTTGAGAGGCTCCAAAGCATCAAAGACCTTAATCAGAGGCAAAATGGGTGGGGCCAGGCAAATGGGTGGGGCCAGGCAAATGGGTGGGACTTGGGTCTTTACCCAGGCTTCATGCCAAGGGTCCTCCTTTTATCAGCTTCTGAGTATGTTGTTGGGGGCCCAGGGAAGTGTGTGTGTGTGTGTTGGGGGGAAGGGTTAGCATAACATTTTCTTTAAATAACAAATGTTACTTTTATTCAAACCAAGTACATCTTCTAGGATGACAGGTACTTGGAAAACATTATTTTAGATTATCCCCTTCTTAAAATCCTGTGTTTTGTTTTCTATGTTTCTAATTAAGTTCTTATAATTAATTAATAAATAGAGAAACATATCTTTCTTCTCCTTAAAGTAAATAGCAAAATTTCCTTTTATAAAATATCACCTAGTTGGCATGGGCCATAATCTTTAAGTAAGCTCTTCAGTTTTCAAAAATATGAAATGTGTCTAGAATGCACTTGTCCATGGCATTAAAAAAATGGTTTTAAAGGAAATCGTATATAATATTTCAGAGGATATGTTTTAAAAGACAGATTTTTACAGAAGACTAAACAATCTACTACCAAACTGGTATGGAAGAAAATTATTTTGAAACATGAAGCAAGTAGCACCTGATGCCTTCCTCTCTTAAGCAATTTGAATTCAATTTGTGGCAGAAAGTGCAGCCTCTCTCAGATCAATAGGGCACATTCAGCACAGCTGACACACTACACCTGATCCAGAGCCAACCTGGCTGGGGACCTATTAGTCATACCTGAGGGACTTTCCCTAGGTTTTATCTCCAAGTATATCTCCTAGGATTACAGGTACTTGAGGCTAATTAGATCTGCTCTATTACCTGCCATGAGGGCCTCTGTTTCTACAACATCCCGTTTACCTTCCAATTTCAATGAGATAATCAGGGTGTCATAGTGCACTAAAGGTAAAATGATAGCCTTGCATACACCCCTGGCTGGCTTTATCTGTTAATACCATACGCCAGGGTGCACGTGTGTGGCACACACACGCGTGTGCATCACACACACACACTGGCGGGCTAGAAAGATAATAACTGGACTGACCTATTACAATTTTACCTTGTTTGCTTTGTTGCTATTCCTCAGAAGTCAGTCTCCCTTCCAATGTAATTATGTAATTAGAGCTAAAGACTATAAACAAATAGAGCTTTGTCCCCTCCCTCAGAGCTCTGAAGTCAACCCTTTTAAATGCTGAGACTTTGGAAGCCTACACGTCGCTGACACATGGAGGCAGACCTGAGGCGTGGAAAACACATCACATTCCTGACTTCTCTTTTCTCCTTCCTGGATTCAGGACGCAAAGGAAGCACAAGTAGATAGCAGGATCTGGCCTTCATCTGGCATTTGTTCAAATTTGAGAAGATAAATGGGTAGGGTTTTGTTTTGTTTTGGTTTGGTTTTTTTGCCCTTCAAATTAGTATTTTATTTAATTCTTTGGCATATTTTTAATATCATAACAAATTAAGACCATGGATCAAAATGGATGCTTTAAAGGTATTTACCACTTACCTATAATATTCATTATTTGAGTAACCTCCTTGCTTATTATTTGTGCTAATTACAGGGGAAATATGTTTGAGTAGATGATAGGATACCTACAGAGCATATTATATTATGATGCACTTCTGCGAGGCCAGACCAAACCAGATTTTACCCTGAACATAATTCTCCAAGTTGATAGGGGAAAGAAGAAACTGAGCAGAAAATGTGTGGGTCCATTGTACTCTTTGGGCAGGAATGCACCTGCAAAGATAACAACAATTAGCAATATTATTGTGTGTTCTGGCTTTGCCAACTCTTTTGTCGTTAGAAAACATCAAAGACATTTATTTTTGGAGAAATTTTGTAGTCTGATTTTTTTGTTTTGTTTTGTTTTGTTTTGTTTTGTTGTTTTGAGATGGAGTCTCACTCTATCACCCAAGCAGGAGTGCAGTGGCACAATCTCAGCTCACTGCGACCTCCGCCTCCTGGATGCAAGCGATTCTCCTGCCTCAGCTTCCCAAGTAGCTGGGACTATAGGCATGTGACACCATGACTGGGTAATTTTTTGGATTTTTAGCAAAGACGGGGTTTCACCGTGTTAGCCAGGATGGTGTTGACCTCCTGACCTCATGTTCCGTCTGCCTCAGCATCTCAAAGTGCTGGGATTACAGGAGTGAGCCACAGTGCCTGACCTGTAGTCACTTTTATGTGCTTTGTTTTGACCATTGTTTTGCACTTCCTTTGATTCTCTTCTATGTCCAGCTCCAAATCTTCAGCACTATCTCTGAAAGGATCCCTTGTAAACTGCAGGCGTGAACACATAAGTCAGAAGTTACACACTCAAAATCCTACAAGCAATAGGCAGGTGACATGGGTAGGTAAAGTGGGCAAGTTGTGGCATCATTGTGTAATCTTGTAAAGGCAATTTTCTCACTTATTTAAATTAAAATTTTTGAGATATTTGTTGATTCTCATGCAGATATAGGAAGTAATCCAGAGAAATCATATGTACCTTTTCACCACCTTTTCCCTCTAGTAACATATTGCAAAACTGTATTATAATCACATAACCAGCACATTGAGGTTGCAAGTCTGTCATTCTTATTCACGTTTCCCCAATTTCCATGTACTTCTATGTCTATGCAATTTTAATACATGTGTAGATGTGTGTATCTACAACCACAGTTAAGATGCAAAACTGTTCAAAAAACCCAAATATCTCTTATCTTGCATATAATTAAACTAAAGCATTTCTCCATAACAAAATAAACTATCAACAGAGTAAACAGATAACCTATAGAAAGGGAGAAAACTTTTGCAAACTATGCATCCAACAAAGGTCTAATATCCAGTATCTATAAGGAGCTTAAACACATTTACAAGAGAAAAACAAACAGCCCTATTAAAAAGTGAGCAAAGGACATGAACAGATACTTTTCAAAAGAAGATATACATGCGGCCAACAATCATATGAAGAAAAAGGGCTCAACATTTCTGATCATTAGAGATATGCAAATCAAAATTACAATGAGATACCATCTAACACCAGTTAGAATAAATACTACTAAAATGTCAACAAATAACAGAGGCTGGCTAGGTTGAGGAGAAAAAGGAATGCTTATACACTGTTGGTAAGAGTGTAAATTAGTTCAGCCATTGTGGAAGACATTGTGGTGATTCCTCAAAGACCTACAAATAGAAATACCACTCCACACAGCAATCCCATTCCTGGGTATATACCCAAAGGAATATAAATCACTGCATTATAAAGACACATGCATGCATATGTTCATGGTAGCACTATTCACAATAGCAAAGACAGAGAATCAACCTAATATTATCAATGATAGACTGGATAAGGCAAATGTCATACATCTACACCATGGAATACTATGTGGCCATAAAAAAGAATGAGATCATGTTCTTTGCAGGGACATGGATGGAGCTAGAGGACATTATCCTTAGCTAACTAACACAGGAACAGAAAACCAAATACTGCATGTTCTCACTTATAAATCAGAGCTAAATGATGAGAAAACATGGACCCATAAAGGGGAAAAACACACACTGGGATCAGTTGGAGGGTGAAGGATGGGAGGAGGGAGAGGATCAGGAAAAACAACTTAATGAGTACTAGGCTCAATACCTGGGTGATGAAATAACCTGTACAACAAACCCCCATGACACAAGTTTATGTATATAACAAACCTGCACTTGTATCTCTGAACTTAAAATAAAAGTTAAAAAAAAAATCCCTCATGTTGCCCCCTTATAACCACATCTGTCTAGATCCTGTACCCCACCTTTTTCCTTTTTCCCTAATTTCTAGCAACCACTAATCTTTTGTTTATCGCTATAATTTTGTGATTACAAGAATGCTATATGAAAGGAATTATGCAGTATGTAACCTTTTGGTACTGCGCTTTAGTTTATTTAGTATAAGTCCTTTGAAATTCATCCAAGTTGGTGTGTGTACCAAGGATTATTGCTTTTCATTGTTTAGTAGTATTTCATGGTGTGGCAGTTTGCTTAACCATCCATTAATTGAAGGGCTGGGTTTTTTTAGTGTTTGGCTATTACAAATTAAGTTGCTATAAACCTTTGTGTACAGGTGTTTGTGTCAATATAAACTTTCAATTTTCTTTTTCCCAATTTTGGCAGAGAGAGAGACTCAGAAAAAATATCTTTACTACTAAAAATGAACAACATGAATGCCACAAAAATTGGCAAGTGACACTTAGTGTGATTGAACAGTATTAGTGGCTACTGTCCTAACTGAAAAGCATGTGTCCCAGGAAGAAGTCACTTCCCAGATACAGAAAGGCTTGCAATGTGTAAATATAGACCCAATTATTTCAGATCTGTCTATTTTGAAGAAAATTCTGATATCTGGGAATTTATATGAAACGTTCTTGCTTATATACTTTATATTTATGCCTGCAAGTTTTTAAATATTGTGACAGCCAAATAAAATTAGACTACAGGACAAATTTTTAAACCTTGCGCTACTTTTAAAAAAACTTCATATAATCAAACAACTCTGGTATTAACTTTCTGAAACCCATGACTTTATTGCATTTATCCATTCATTATTGTTTCTCCCATTGTTTGAGTCTCACTTTTGAATTTATGCTGAGCATAAGATTAGGGGAAACAAAATACTTTTAATAAGTTACTGAAACTTTTCATTCTTTCAGTAACAATGGAGGGTCTATCACGCGTCAGTCAGTTTTCACTGTGGACACACAGTGAACTGCAGATGAAGCTCCATTTTTACTGAGTGTATAGACTTGTGCAAATTTTACAGACTGACAGCTGAAGGTAAGTCTGGCCTTGATGTTGTCAATTTTCTGACCACAAACTGTAGCAATAATAAAAATTGATATATGAAATGATATTTGATTTTTTAAAACCTAGGTTTCTGGCTTTTGCTAAAAAGCTAGAAAATTAGAAGTAACTGAGACCACATTTCAGCATGGACAAGTCAGATGGAGATGAAGCACAGCTGACCCATTAGACAGAGCAGTCACCTCCAGTCAGCCATAGTCCCCTCAGCCAGCCTCACTGGTCAATGTGACCTGCCTGACCTCTGTAAACATGGGAGTTTGCTACCTCTGCTTGAGTGGGAGATAAAACATTAAGCAAACAATAAACATGCTAAATCTTGGCTTGCCCCAGTAACCATTTACTCCTTCCAGGGAAATTACTACTGAACTTGAGTTAGTCAGTCATCATGGATGGACATGGAGAGACCACGGTTGTAAAATACATTTTGTATGATTGCATTTACCTACTTCTATATATGTCTCTTCATTTTTCAGTAAAATATCAGACTTAAGATTCACAGTAAGACCTGAACACTCAGAAAACTAAAAGAAATGTCTGATATTTATATTTATTTTTTCCAGCTTTATTGAGTAATATTGACAAATCTCAATTGTACATGTTTAAGTTGTACAGCTAGATGATGTGGCACATATAGACATTATGAAATAATTACCTAATTAACATACCCATCACCTCACATAGTCACACCTGGCTTTTTTGTGAGAATATTATGATCTATTGCCTTAGCAAATTCAAGTATACAATACAGTATTATTAACTATAGTTACCATGTTGTACATTAGACCTCCCAAAGTGCGTATTAAAAACTTAAGTTTGCAACCTTTGGCCAGTATCTCCCCAACACCACTATAACCAGGCTTCTAGTATCCAATATTTTACTATGTTTGCATGTATTTAACTTTTGAATATCATGTAGTATTTCTCTTTCTGTGCCTGACTTATTTAAATAATGTCCTTCATCCATGGTGTTGCAAATGGTGGGATTTCTTTCTTTGTTTAAGTCTGAATAATGTTCCATGGTGTGTATGGGTATATCTATATACACATGCGCATACATATAGTGTGCATATGTCTGTATGCATATCTATACCTATATACCACATTTTCCTTATCCATTCATCCATCAGTGGGCGCTCAGATTGTTTCCATATCTTAACTATTGTGAATAATGCGGCAATGAACATGGAACTGCAGATATCTCTTTGACATAACGGATTTCATTTCCTTAGAATATATACCCTAAAGTGGGATTGCTGCATCATAAGGTGTTGTATTTTTCATTGTTTAAGAAACTTCCAAACTGTTTTCCATAATGGCTGCACCATTTTACATTCCCACCAATAACATGTAAGGATTCTCTTTTCTCCATCTCCGTTTCAACACTTGTTATAATTTGCCTTTTTTATAATAGCCTTTCTGCAAGGTGTGAGGTGATATCTTCTTGTAGCTTTGATGATTAGTGACATTGAGTAACTTTTCATATACCTCTTGGTATGTATTCTTTGGAAAAATGTCCAGTCAGGTCTTTTGCCCATTTTTAAATTGTATTATTTGTGTGTATGTGTTGTTTTTGGTACTTGTTTGTTTTTTGCTATTGAGTTGTGTGAGTTCCTCATATTTTTTGAATATTAATCACTCATAAGACATATGTTTGCAAATATTTTCTCCCATTCCATAGGTTGCCTTTTCATTTTGTTGTTTCCTTTGCTGTGCAAAAGCATTCAAATTTGATGTCCCACTTGCTTGTCTGTGCTTTAGTTAGTTGTCTGTGTTTTCAGTGTTTTATCCACAAAATTATTGCCAAAGCAATGTCAAGGAGCTTTTCCCCTATGTTTTCTTATAGGAGTTTTATGGTTTAAAGTCTTACATTTAAGCCTTTAATTCATTTTGAGTTGATTATTGTGTATGGTGTAAGATAAGGGTCAAAATGTATTATTTCACGTGTTTTCCCAACACCATTTAATAAAGAGATCATCTCTTTCCCATGGTGTATTATTGTTGCTTTTGTCAAAGTTTAGTTGACTATATGTGTGGGCTTATTTCTACACTCTATTCTGTTCCATTGGTCTATATGTTTATCCTTATGCCAATACTATACCGTTTTGATTACTATAGTATATTAGGATAATTTAAAATAAGGAAATATGGTGCCTCTGGCTTTAATTATTTTGTTCCAAATTGTTTTAGCTATTTGAGGTATTTTATGGTTCTCTACGAATATTAGAATTGTTTTTTCTTATTTAAGTAAAAAAATGCCATGCTTTGAATCTGCAGATCACTTCACATAGGGTGGACATTTGAACAACATTAATTATTTCAATCATTAACACAGGCTATCTTTCCATTTAAGTCTTCTTCAATTTCTTTCACCAATGTTTTATAGTCTTTAGTGTAGAAATCTTTTACTTCATCAAGTAATTTATTTCTAAGAATTTATCCATTTCTTCTAGGTTATTCAAGTGGCTCATGCATAGTTGTTAATAGGTAATAGTCTTTTATATTTCATTATTTCTATGGTATCAGTTGTACTGTTTCTCTCTTGTTTATGACTTTGCGTATTTGCATTTTTTTCCTTATTAGTCTAGTGAAATGTTTGTTAGTTTTATCTTTTCAACTAAACAAATCTTAATTTGTGGATTTTTTAATTGTTATTTTTTGTTTGTTTGTTTGTTTGAGATGGAGTTTTGCTTTGTTCCCCAGGTTGGAATTCAGTGGCACAATCTCTGCTCACTGTAACTTCCACCTCACAGGCTTAAGCAATTCTCCTGCCTCAGCCTCCCGAGTAGCTGGGATACAGATGTGTGTCACCCGGCCCACATTTTTTTTTTTTTTTTTTTTTTTTTTTTGCTATTTTTGTATTTTTTGCTAGAGATGGGGTTTTGCCATGTTGGAGATTTAATTTTTTCCCCTAGTTTCTATTTTATTATTTCTGCTCTAATGTTTTTTATTTCCTTCCTTCTCCTAAATTTGTGTTTAGTTTATTCTTCTTTTTGTAGCTATTTGAGGTTTAAAGTTAGGTTTTAAAATTTGAGATCTTTTCTTTTTTCTTCATGTAGGTATTTATTGCTATAAACTTCCTGCTTAGAACTGCTTTGCTATATCACACAAGGTTTGTGATATTGTATTTCCATTTTCATTTTCCCTAAGATTTCTTTTTTATTTTCCTTTTGATTTATTTTTTTTTTTTTTTTACCTATTGGCTGTTCAGAAGTATATTGCATAATTTCAACATATTTTTGAATTGTCCAGCTTCCTTCCTGTTATTAATATCTAGTTTTGTGCCACTGTGGTTTGAAAAGATACTTGTTAAGACTTCAATCTTCTTAAAGCTGATAAGACTTGTTTTATGGCCTAATATATGTTGCATCCTGGGGAATGTTTTGTGTGCGCTAGAGAAGAATGTGTATTTCGCTGCAATAGACATAATGTTCTGTATATATCAGTTAAGTTCATTTGGTCTAAAGTGTGGTTAATGTCCAATATTTTCTTATTAATTTTTTATTGATGATCCATTGTTGCCAGTGTCATATTAAATTCCCCTACTATTACTGTATTGCTGTCTATTTCCCCCTTTACATCTGTTAAATTTGCACTACATGTTTAGGTGCTGTGATGTTCAATGCATATATATGTATATATACACACATATATATACACATATATACACACACATATGTATAGTTATATCCTTTTGATGCACTGACCCACTTATCACTGTCTAGTGACTTTGTCTCATTGACAGTTTTTTGCTTAAAATCCATTTTTCTGACATAAGTGAAGCAATCCCCATTCTCTTTTGGTTTCTACTTGCATGGATTACTTATTTCCTTCCCTTCATTTTTAGTTTATGTGTCCTTAAAGTGAAAGTGAATTTCTTGTAGTCAGCATATTGTTGTCTTATTTTTTATATGCTTTAGCCACCCTATTTTTTATTGGAAAATTTAGTTTATTTACATTCACATTGGATAGGTGGGGACTTACTATTGACATTTTGTTAATTGTTTTTTGGTTACTTTCCATTTCTTTTGCTCCTTTCTCTCTGGCTGTCTTTCT
Source organism: Mandrillus leucophaeus (assembly GCF_000951045.1). Taxonomy (NCBI): domain Eukaryota; kingdom Metazoa; phylum Chordata; class Mammalia; order Primates; family Cercopithecidae; genus Mandrillus; species Mandrillus leucophaeus. Next base: position 79,150 of record NW_012103543.1, read on the forward strand.
TCATGATTTGATGATCTACTATGGTGGTATACTTTATCTTTTGTGTAGTTGTTATAGTTTGTTGCTTTATTCTTACCATGAACCTGACATAAAACATCTTATTGCTATAGCAGTTTATTACAGGTTGACAATAACTTAATTTTGATCACATATGAAAGCTCTAAACTTTTACTTCCTCCCTCAATATTTTATGTTTACTTTGTCATAGTTTACTTGCTTTTATATTGTATATACTTTGATAAATCATTGTACCTATAGTTATTTTTTAATACTTTTATCTTTTAACTTTTATACGAGAGTTAAAAATATATTATATACACCATTACAGTATAAAATATTTGGAAGTTTACTATATACTTGAAAAGTGCATTTTGTACTTGCATATGTTTTCATGTGGCTAATTAACATTCTTTTATTTCAGCCTGAAGACTTCTCTTTAGCACTTTTTTTATAAGTCAAGTCTAGTGGCAATATGCTCTTTTAGCTACTGTTTTTCTGGAAAGTATCTTTCTCCCTCCATTTCAGAAGGATAGTTTCTCTGGGTAACATATTGTTTTTTGGCATCTTTTTTTCAGTGTTTTGAATATATTATTCCACTCCCTCATGGCCTGCAAATTTTCTACTCAGAAATCATTGTTGCTGAATTTGGAGGGGGTGGGTCTTTTTTTTTTTTAATATACTTTAAGTTCTAGGGTACATGTGCACAACATGCAGGTTTGTTACATATGTATACATGTGCCATGTTGGTGTGCTGCACTCAATAACTCGTCATTTACATTAGGTATATCTCCTAATACTATCCCTCCCCACACCCCCTACCCCACGACAGGCTCCAGTGTGATGTTCCCCTTTCTGTGTCCAAGTGTTCTTATTGTTCAATTCCCACCTATGAGTGAGAACATGTGGTGTTTGGTTTTTTGTCCTCACGGTAGTTTGCTGAGAATGATAGTTTCCAGCTTCATCTGTGTCCCTACAAAGGACATGAACTCATCCTTTTTTATGGCTGCATAGTATTCCATGGTGTACACGTACCACATTTTCTTAATCCAGTCTATCATTGATGGACATTTGGGTTGGTTGCAAGTCTTTACTATTATGAATAATGTCACAATAAACATATGTGTGCATGTGTCTGGATGGGTCTTTTATGGGTGACAAGTCTCTTGCTGCTTTCAAAACTTTGCCTTTGTCTTTAATTTTTGATGATTTCTTTATAATGTATCTTAGTAAAATCCTCTTTTGGTTGATATTACTTAGAAACTCTGGAACCTTGTGCACCTGCTTGACAATGTCTTTCCCACAATAGGGAAACATTGTAGTCTCTCTTCTGCTTGTGGAGCTCCCATAATGTACATATCATATTCCTTGATGGTTCTCATAAATCCCATAAGATTTTCTTTTTATTTTTTTTCTCCCCTGACTGGATAATTTCAAATGACTTGTGTTTGAGTTTGCAGATTATTTTATCCTGCTTGTCAAGTCTGCTGTTGGAGCTCTCCATTGCATTTTATATTTCATTCATTGTATTCTTTAGCTCCAAAATTTCCCACTATTTTAAGAAATAATTTCTGTCTCTTTGTTGAACTTCTAGTTTTGTTCATGTGATTTTTTTTTCTTCATTTCATTGAGTTGTCTGCCTCTAATCTCTATTAGCTCATTGATCTTTCTTAAAACAATTATTTTGTGTTCTTTGTCAGGCAGTTCCCAGATCTCCATTTCTTTGGGATTAGTTTCTGGAAATTTTTGTGTGTTTTTTTTTGTTTGTTTGTTTGTTTGATGGTACCATATTTCCTTTTATTTTTTAATGTTTCTTGACATTTTGCATTGCTGCCTTCGTATTTAAAGAAACATTCACCTCTTCCAGTATTTACTGATTGACTCAGAAGAGAAACACCTTTACCACTCAACATGGCGAAAGAATCTGAGACTCTCTCAATCCTTTCTATGTATTTGCCCACTCTACCTGTTTTGTTCCCTCTTGTGTGGGATTCTTAAAATTATATGCCTTCTCTCAATTTCCCAAAGCAAGGTTGTGTGCTGAGAGTCTTCTGTTCACTTTGCCTAGAGTGGTGGCCTGAAATGATGAAGTTTGTGTGCCTTTTCCCAATCCCACTGAATCTA
>NW_012103543.1:81320-128660 GCF_000951045.1 Mandrillus leucophaeus
GGTGTTTGGTTTTTTGTCCTCACGGTAGTTTGCTGAGAATGATAGTTTCCAGCTTCATCTGTGTCCCTACAAAGGACATGAACTCATCCTTTTTTATGGCTGCATAGTATTCCATGGTGTACACGTACCACATTTTCTTAATCCAGTCTATCATTGATGGACATTTGGGTTGGTTGCAAGTCTTTACTATTATGAATAATGTCACAATAAACATATGTGTGCATGTGTCTGGATGGGTCTTTTATGGGTGACAAGTCTCTTGCTGCTTTCAAAACTTTGCCTTTGTCTTTAATTTTTGATGATTTCTTTATAATGTATCTTAGTAAAATCCTCTTTTGGTTGATATTACTTAGAAACTCTGGAACCTTGTGCACCTGCTTGACAATGTCTTTCCCACAATAGGGAAACATTGTAGTCTCTCTTCTGCTTGTGGAGCTCCCATAATGTACATATCATATTCCTTGATGGTTCTCATAAATCCCATAAGATTTTCTTTTTATTTTTTTTCTCCCCTGACTGGATAATTTCAAATGACTTGTGTTTGAGTTTGCAGATTATTTTATCCTGCTTGTCAAGTCTGCTGTTGGAGCTCTCCATTGCATTTTATATTTCATTCATTGTATTCTTTAGCTCCAAAATTTCCCACTATTTTAAGAAATAATTTCTGTCTCTTTGTTGAACTTCTAGTTTTGTTCATGTGATTTTTTTTTCTTCATTTCATTGAGTTGTCTGCCTCTAATCTCTATTAGCTCATTGATCTTTCTTAAAACAATTATTTTGTGTTCTTTGTCAGGCAGTTCCCAGATCTCCATTTCTTTGGGATTAGTTTCTGGAAATTTTTGTGTGTTTTTTTTTGTTTGTTTGTTTGTTTGATGGTACCATATTTCCTTTTATTTTTTAATGTTTCTTGACATTTTGCATTGCTGCCTTCGTATTTAAAGAAACATTCACCTCTTCCAGTATTTACTGATTGACTCAGAAGAGAAACACCTTTACCACTCAACATGGCGAAAGAATCTGAGACTCTCTCAATCCTTTCTATGTATTTGCCCACTCTACCTGTTTTGTTCCCTCTTGTGTGGGATTCTTAAAATTATATGCCTTCTCTCAATTTCCCAAAGCAAGGTTGTGTGCTGAGAGTCTTCTGTTCACTTTGCCTAGAGTGGTGGCCTGAAATGATGAAGTTTGTGTGCCTTTTCCCAATCCCACTGAATCTAGCTAATTTTCTGCACAGGCTCACTATCTGTCTACAAAGGCTTGTACTCACCATTTAAGGTGCATATGTGAATGTGGAGAGCCAGCCATGGGATGGTGGAGGTTTGTGGGTGAGGCCCTTGGAATGTTGGGGGAACCCACAGGCCTGTTGGCTGAAGCTCACGAACAAGGAATCCCATGTGACTCATTGTTGGACCTCCTGATGAAGTCTAAGAAGAGGTTGGCAGTATATGTAGTCCTCTATTGAGTTTCAAATTTTGGCTGCTGTAAAAACCTGACTCTCTTCCCTGCTCTCAGCCTCTCTTAGACATTTAGCTCTGTTAATACACACAATATTCTTGGTGGTATAAGAAAGAAGTGAGCCTCTTAGGCAGCTTCCCACATAGATGGGTGATATGGTTTGGCTGTGTCCCACCCCAAAATCTCATTTTGAATTGTAATCCCCATAATCTTCATAATCCCCACATGTCAAGGGAGAGACCAGGTGGAGGCAATCGAATCATGGAGTCAGTTTCCTCCATACTGTTGTTATAATAATGAGTTTTCACAAAATCTGATGATTGGTTTTGTAAGTGTTTGGTGGTTCCTCCTGTGTTCATTCTCCTTCCTGTCACCTTGTGAAGAAGGTGACTTGCTTCCCTTTTGCCTTCTACCATGATTTTAAATTTCCTGAAGCCTCCCCAACCATGGAGAAGAGTGATTCAATTAAATTTCTTTCCTTTATAAATTGTCCAGTCTTGGGCAGTTCTTAAAGCAGTGTGAAAATGAACTAATATAGTAAATTGGTACTGGGAGTGAGTCACTGCTGTAAAGATAACTGAAAATGTGGAAGTGAATTTAGAACATGGTAATGGGCAGAGGTTGGAACAGTTCGGAGAGATCAGAAGAAGATACAAATATATAGGAAAGTTTGGAACTTCCTGGAGACTTGTTGAATGGTTTTGACCAAAATGTTTATAGTGACATGGACAATGAAGTCCAGACTGAGGTGGTCTCAGATGGAGGTGAGGAACTTCTTGGGAACTGGAGCAAAGGTGACTATTGCTATGCTTTAGCAAAGAGACTGGCAGCATTTTTGTCCTGTCTTAGAGATCTATGGAATATTCAACTTGAGAGAGATGATTTAGGGTATCTGGTAGAAGAAATTTCTAAACAGCAAAGTGTTCAAGATGTGACCTGGGTACTCTTAAAAATGTTCAGTTTAACGCATTCATAAAGAGATGGCTTGAAATTGGAACTTATGTTTAAAGGGGAAGCATGGCATAAAAGTTTGGAAAATTTGCAGTCTGATGATGTGATTGAAAAGAAAAACCCATTTTCTGGGGAAAAAGTTAAGCCTGCTGCAGAAATTTACATAAGTAATGAGGAGCTGAACATTATTCACCATGACTATGGGGGAAAATGTCTCCACGGCATGTCAGAGGTCTTTCCAGCAGCTCCTCCCATCACAGGCCCCGAGGCCTAGAAGGGAGACATGGTTTCATGGGCTGGGCCCAGGGCCTTGCTGCTTCACAGTCTTGGGACTTGGTGCTCTGTGCCCTACCCAAGGCTAAAAGAGGCCAATGTGCAGATCAAGCCTTTGTTTCAGAGGGTTAAAGCCTCAAGCCTTGGTGGCTTAGACATGGTGTTGGGCTTGTGGGTACACAGAAGTCAAGAATTGAGGTCTGGGAACCTCCACCTGGATTTGAAGGGATGTGTGGAAATGCCTAGATGTTCAGGCATAAGTTTGCTGCAGGGGTAGAGCCTTCATTGAGAACCTCTGCTAGGGCAGTGTGTAAGGGAAATGTGGGGTTGGAGACACATAGGAGTCCTCACTGAGGCACTGCCAAGTGGAGTTGTCAAAAGAGGGCCACCATCCTCCAGACCCCAGAATGGTAGATCCACCAACAACTTGGACAGTGTTCCTGGTAAAGCTGCAGACACTCAATACCAGTCCATGAAAGCAACTGGGAGTGGGACTGGACCTTGCAAAGTCACAGGGATGGAGCTTCCTAAGGCTATGGGAATCTACCTCTTACATCAGCATGAGTTGGATGTGAGACATAGAGTCAAAGGAAATAATTTTGGAACTTTAAGATTTAATGACTGCCCAGCCAGATTTTGAATTGTGTGAGACCCGTAGCCCCTTTGTTTTGGTTAATTTTTCCCACTTGGAATGGGAACATTTGCCGAATGCCTTCACCCTCATTGTACCTTGGAAGCAACTAATTTGTTTTGAGTTTATAGGCTCCTAGGTGGAAGAGACTTCCCTTGTCTCCAATGAGACATTGGACTGTGGACCTTTGAGTTAATGCTAGAATAAGTTAAGACTTTGGGGTAACTGTTGGAAAGGCATGATTGTATTTTGAAATGTGAGGATGTGAGATTTGGGATGAGTCGGGGCAGAATAATATGGTTTGGTTGTGTCACCACCCAAAATGTATCTTGGATTGTAGTTTTCCTAATCCCCATGTGTCAAAAGAGAGACCAAGTAGAGGTAATTGAATCATGGTGGTGGTTTCCCTCATGCTGTTCTCATGATAGTGGGTGAGTTCCTTTGAGATCTGATGCTTTTATAAGTGTTCGGTAGTTCCTCCTGCAATTATTCTCCTTCCTGTCCCCTTGTGAAGAAGGTGCCTTGCTTTCCCTTCACCTTCTGCCGCGATTGTAAGCTTTCTGAGGCCTCGTCAGCCAAGCAGAACTGTAAATCAATTAAACCTCTTTCTTTTTAAATTACCCAGTCTTGAAAGTTCTTTATAGCAGTGTGAAAACAGACTAATACACTGGGGGACCTGAGCACCAGGTCATAATGCTCTCATTTTTTTCCTGAAAGAGAAATCATGGGCCGAGGGGTCTCTCTTGCCACTCAGCTGTGTAGCCTTGCAGGAGTGGTAAAATGGGCAAAGTAAAGCTATTCTTTTTATCCTCTTTTGCGTGTTTGCTGGTAGAATTTTTGCTCCAATGGTGTGCTGAATCTTCTTTGCTAAACTTGCAGATTCCTACAAATGTATTCTGGTCCATGGGTCATTGCCAAAATCAGCGCACTTTGGAGATTGTGACAGAAAACTCTTATCCCACCATCTTGCCAATGTCACTTGTTTCGGAATGCTAGGTGAAATTATCTTCCTTTTTGCATATTTCTTCTTTCAGAGGAAAGACTGGAGTAATTATACCAACCTGTGCTTTTGCCCTCTTCTTCTGGGATGTTTGTATTTTTAAGCAGATCGAAACAAAATGGGAAGAGCTTAATTAAATAGAATCATAGGATTTCAGACACTTTTTGATCCTTTCCTTTGAGTGGAAGATGCTCTGTATTCCTGAAACCAAATTACAGAGGCCTGAGGCCTATTATGACCATTGGAAATGAGTGAAGTTTTTTTAATTTTATTTTTATTTTTAATTTACATAATTAGCTTGTTATGTCAATGAATAGCTACAGACTAGGATGGGTTAGAATTTAGAGAAGGCTTCTTAAACAAATACATTGAAGTTCAAAATTCCAGACATCAAAATAATTAAAACAGTATACAATGGCTATGTCTTTAGATTTACCAGTAAAACATCCATTGCTATAGGTTAGTATTTGGAGCAGGAGGAGCAAGTAATTTGCCAAAGTGGCTGTAGCTTTAAAAAAGAAATCACATAACTTCTTTCAAAGATAGGAAATTTTAAGGCATCATTGGCACTGTAGAGTAATGCTTTTGGAAGAGACACCATAATGCCAATATTAACACACACTTTTATTTTTTAACTGTTACACTGCTTGCTAAGACCATCATAAAATATTAGAAAATTATCAAATCCGGGGACATCATTCATGAACTTTGCTCCAGATTCTGTGGCTAAATTTCTTTACGTTTCGTAACATTCTGAAGGTTATAAGAGTATATTACGGGTCTTGGTTTTTTATTTTCTTTAATATACAGTAACTAGAAGCAGAAAAAAAGTTTAAGTGTTTTTTTCAGTGAAAGGCTACTTGAAATGCATTGCTTTGTTCACACATAAACTACTCTTGTAAGAACTATTTGTTCTTTTTTGTTCATAACCTGGCCTTATGACAAGGGTAAGGAAGAAGAATAAGTTGCCTAAGGCATTTACAAACCTTACAAAGACTTTATTAAAAAGAAAACTACCCACAAATTTACTGCCAATCCATCTAGATCTTTTACTATGTTGTGTCAGCTCTCATGAGGAACCCATAACTTGAGAAATTTAAACACAAAAAGGTACAAAAGCAACTACAAAATGCAAAGAGCAAACCGTTCAAAGATATATTTTTTTTTCTCATACTTACTTGAGTAAAAGATCAGAAGCTTCTGAAAAATGGAATCCTCCCCTACCAAATTCAATTAATGTTCAGTTTAGCTAAACCACTGAATATTTACAAAATCACTACTTGTGTAACATATGTTTTATAATCATGAAGTATATTTATGATATCAGTAAGCCTACCAAACAAAGAAAATAAAGTTAGAGAGGTTTAAATGATAAAGGAAAAGGCATAGGACAACTTACAGTTTTAAGTAATATTTTATGACTTAATACTTTATGGTTCTTTATAACTTTCTTGCAATTAGGTTGCTGCCTCAAAATGGAAGGTGAATGAGACCTGGCACTTGCCATAGGTGTTTGCAGTAAAATCTCTAGACTGTCAATCCAGAAAAATGTAGTAATACTTTTAAGCTTTCCAAGAAAACAGAGTTCTTCTGGTTAAATTTTAACCTGTTTTGAAATAACTATTCCATAATAAAATTTGTTTGAAATGCTGAAAATACCAAAGGCCTGAATTGGGCAGGAATCAGTGATGGACATTGGGCAGGTGACTAAAGAACTATTAAGGCCCTCCCGCCTTATGAAAAGGAGAAATTAAATTGTTGCAGTGACGATAAAAGCATATCAGACAGGAAGAGAACCGATATTAAAGATCTAGCATTGTTCTTAAATTGTTTTATTGAGTATATTACTTTGCCACTTTTTCTAATCACTGAAATGAAAATGATAGTTTCCAAAAACCTGAATGAATTCTAAGGGATAAACAAATGTGCTTTGAAAAATATGTAACATAAGTAGTTACATACAGATGATAAATCTAATGCAGCAATGCAGTTTACATAAGTGCAGCTAAAATTTGAAGAATCTTGACATTGCTTCTGCTTAGAAATGTTGAGAGCTGGAAAGAACATCCCAATAACAAAAATATTGGGGCAAATAGAAAACGTATGCTTTTTTTCTTAAACTCACTGAAGTGCTCAGGTTTTAGTGTAACCAACTGACCCAAAGTCAGTGCCAAATGCCTGAAGGGAAAGATAAGACATGAGCTCTAGTTTGCTCGGGCAACATAAAGCCAGAGACCAGTAAGTAGGGTTCAACTGTGATGATTGATGAGTTGGTGGAGGGAAAAGAGGGTAAAGTACTTGAAAGCCTCAAATTTCTATCTTATTTTGAGATTTTCCTTCACACGCCCCACTGCATGCTCATAGAAAATACTGGAAGAGACCTGAGAAAGTCCTTCTCATGGACAATAACTGAGGAAGAAAGCTATAACTATTAAGAAAGGGGCATCAAACTCCACTGAGATCTTTCTCCCTATCTCCTCTATAAGACCATGCCTTAATTTGTGGGGGAAGGGCAATGACACTGCTACCTTTTGGGTACCTATGGAAACTTATTGAAACTTGGAAAAGTAACAATAACAAAACCTTGTATCTCTGAGGAGGGAGCAAGAACATATGCCAGGGGCAGAATATAGATTTCAGGGAAAGAAGGAATACTGAAAAGGCAACATTTATGAAACCCAAAGACAAGGATTGTGTAAGATGTCTACCACTGAGCCTTAATTGGAATAACAGTGAATATGCCCCCACACTCCGCTACCAAGCTGATATGTATCATGTTACAAGTAACCTGGAAGAGTGAGTACCCTCTCTGACATTTAGCAAAAAAAGATAACAATAAAGCTGTTGGTAGAGTAAAAACTGAAGAAAAAAAAATTCTGACACACCAGCCTCTATCATGAATGCAACATATTGCTAGAAAAGAGGATGTTGAAGCTTTTGATGTACTGAGGTAACCACAGCAACTACAAAACTCATACTCAGCTCCACTTTCAATTAGATTAACTCAACTTTCTCACCCAACGCCTAACAGAATGAACAGGTACGTACAACCTGGTACCTCAGTCTCTACTATCCTATATAAAATGCCTAGCTTTAAACAAAATATAAAACATATAAAAAAGTCAGGGGTGAAGGGGCAAGCTTCTAAGAGACAAAGCCATCATTAAAATTAGACTCAGATATTATATAGATGTTAAATTATCAGACATATAATTTTAAATAACTCTGATTAATGTGTTCACAATCTAATGGGAAAGTCTGACAATGTGCAATATGTAATGGGTAATTTGAGCAGAGCAATCGAAACTAAAAAGAGACTCAAGTTATCATGCCAGAAATGATAAACACAGTAACAAAGATGAATACCTTTGAGGAGCTCATCAACAGATGTGTCATGGTTGTGGAAATAACAAGCGAAACTGAAAACAATTGCAAAGAGAAGTATAATGGAAAAAAAACACACATACAAACATACAGAACAGAGCCTTCAAGAGCTGTGATACCATACCAACTTGTCAAGTCACATGTCCAAGAATCTCAGAGATACCAAGAAGAAAACAAAAAGAGTTTTTAAAAGTCTAGACATATCAAATTCAACGTGCTAAAAACAAAAAAACAAAAAAACAAAAAACAAAAAATACAAAGAAAACATCTTGATGGCAGCCAGAGAAAAAAGTCACATGATATCCTGAAGAATGAAGGTAAAAATTCCACAGACTGCCCTTCAGGAGTCATGAAAGTCAGAAGACAATGGAATGACTTACTTTAAAATGCTAAGAGTCCACACAACCAAAATATTCACAAAAGCATAATTTTGGCTGTCAGTTAAGTCTGATTGGCTACACTTGTTTACCACTTCTCCCGTCTGCAAATTAATTAAAATAATGCAAAGGAATAAAAAGAACATAAATCCACTACAACAGACAGGCTAAGAAAAGGTTCGTTAGAGAAACAAAGATATTTGGCAATGTATTAGAAAATGAAAAGTTAGTGGAGAAATGATGTGATAAATTAGGAAGGAGGAAACTCTGGGTCACAGGAAGAAGGATGTAGCTAAGATGGGTGATGATTCTTACCAATATCTGGAGACATTTGAGTCACAGATAGGGCATATAAAGTAAAGAAAAATAAGAATATACACAATATCAAAGATAAATAAAAGTGTACCAATAAGTGGAATTTTTAAAAAGGAGAACAAAGAAAACAGAAGAATTGAAATTATCAAAACACTGATAGAATACAATTTCTCAGAACGGGGAAAACATACATATTCAGGTAAAAAAGACCCAGTGAATTCTAAATAAATAAATAAAAATATAAACATAACAAAGCAATTGTTGCAAAATTTCAGTTCAGACAAAGTAATATCGGTTATCATTTTGGACCACAGAATTTTGGCAGAGGAGCTGAAACAGTGACCAAGTGATACACTAAGCCTCAGACTAGTGCTTGGGTAGTTAAATATCTACCCAGAGAAGTGAGAATTCATTAGTTCTTTCACACACATCCTTCCTCATATATACACACTTTCCAAGACCCTTCTGGGTGCTGTAGTTTAAAGTGAGACCTGAGGATTTTAATATAAACTTTCAATACATAAATTTTGCATTTTAACATAAACTTTGAGGTAATTTCTTTAGCCTCTAAAATATCCAAGTTGAAGACTGCCTTCGGGTTTTGTGCCTAGAAGTTAGAGTCAGGCGACAGCATCTTTTTCTATAAACAGCCACATAAGAAATATTTTAGATTTGGCAGACCATGCAAAGATTCTTCTTCCTCCTTCTCCTCCTTGTCTTTTCCCTACACCACATCGTCCTCTTTTTCTTCTCCTTCTTCTTCTTCTCTTTTCTTTTTTGTCTTTCACAACCCTTTACAATGTAATGAAAAAATCCCAGCTACAGGTAAACTATAGACATTATCAGAGTTTTTAGGAAGAGTTGACAAGATGTCTCAAGATTATTAAGTCTACTGAACAGTAGGTCCCTTGCACTCTCATTTAAATGCTAAGAACATATAACTCGTTACAATGGCTTAAATATTTGAGGTACTTATCACTGGTATGTGTGTACGTGTGTGTGTGTGTGTGTGTTTTCCAAACTGGCATTTCCAAAATTATTTCACACTTGATTTCTTCAGTTATGTTGTTCAACTAACCAGGTTCCCAACACACTATGTGAAACCACTCCATGTTGCATTGTTTCTGTCACCATGGTATGCAAATTCTAAGACGGTCCCTGAGATTTCTACTTCCTTGTGTACACGAACCCCCTGTGAAATCCCATCCAATTGAATGTGTGCACAATTTGTAAAAATGATTGAATTTTACTCCCAATACTAGTTGGGTTGACTCATCTGTCAAATTTGAATTAATTAAAAGGACAATTACCATGGGTGGACTGGACTTGATCAGGTAAACCTTTAAAAGAGAGACTAGGTCCTTCCTGAAGAGGAAGGTTTAAAGCAACAGACACTCTCCTGCTTGCTTGAAAGAAGGAAGTTGTCATGCTGTAAGAGGTCTACGGAGGGTGCCATATGGCAAGGACCTGAGAGAGACCTCTGGCAGCTGAGAGTGCTCCCTGGACATCAGATGGCAAGAAAATAGGAGCTTCAGTCATAGAGCTGCAAGGAGTTGAATTCTGCCAACAACCATGTGAGTTTGGAAGAGAATCCTGAGTTCCAAAGAGTACTGCTGCCTAAATGACACCTTGTCTGCAGCCTTGGGAGGCATGGAGGACAGGTCCCAGTGTAGCCAGACACCAGACCTACAGAAATGAGAAGGAATGAATATGTGTTATCTTAATCAGCAAAGTTTGTGATAATTTGTTTTGCAGCCATTGGAAACTAAAACAATCACCACACCCAAATGCCCTTTATTGTCCTTTTTTACCTGTTAATTTCATCTTTCTAATCTCACCTTCTTCATGAAGCTTTAAATACAAACAGTCTCCTTTGCATAGTAATCCCACATGTCTTACTAGCTTTAGCACATATTGTCTGAGCAAGTGATAGAATACGTAGCATCTGCAACGTTTTCTCTTTGCATCTTATCTTCCCAGTTGAGAAGAGAGTTCTTTCAGTAGAGGAACCATCTTCTACACTTATTTATATACCCCACAGTCCTTAAAAGTGTCACTAGTTATAAGAGATACTCAATAAATAATTAACAAATTACTCATAACTTCACTTTTACAATATTTCATGGTCATTATATCACTATTCAAATCATCTCTTACGAATTCTGAAGCAAATGGTAAGGAAAAAATGAAGACTCTATAGACACAGAGTTAACTGGTCAGATGACATCTTGGACTTCAAAGTACTGCATCAGCAGACTCCAATTTGTATCAATTCTACATAATATTCTTCAGGAAAAAGTATAGCAAAACTTCTGAACTCAAAGCCCACAGAACTTTATGTAACATTTTCTGGGTATTATATTTGCCAATGGACAAGGAGATTTGTAGAATACAAGTTTGATGCACACAGACTCAGAAGACAGCACAAAAGAAGCTAAGACAGAGCACATATGTGCTGTTTATAGGCTGACACGTGCCACATCACCCACTACCCAGGTGGACATGTCTCCTCTAAAGCTGTAATGGCGAGTCAAGTAACCTGTTTAAAAACCCCACAATCTCCTAACCACAGCCACCTGGCTTGTAATTATAGAGTTTATTATAAATAGATATAAGCTTTGAGTGATTAGTTATTGTGTACAAAGTATTCAACCGTGGACCACCTGATTTTCACATACTGCTGTACCTTCTCCTTCCTTTGATGCATCTTAGCTATTAATAGAAAAACACCTGTTTCCTGATAGTTCTATGAGCTATAGAGACATACATGTATATAGAAACAGCTGGGAGAAAGGTCCTCGTGAAGGACAACAAAATCCAATTCTTACCATCACAAAACTTTCTCCTGGAGCTGCTGATGGAAGCAGTTAAGCCTGCCTTGCATCACTCCTACACATGCTACAACAAACAAAGTGAAGCTAGGGAGAGTCTTTAACTACTTTGGGAGGATTAAGAAAATCCTACAGCAATAAGGCTAGGATTTCCATTTGATCCTAGAAACAGAAAACATTTCTAAACCCACAGGTGAATGACATAAACGGAAAGCCAGGAGCGAGGTTGCAAGTGTTTACTGCGTTCTTCTCACATCTTTTTTCAGCACCTGCACATACCTACAGTCTTTCCTCCCCAATGCCCAGGAGCATGGGACATCCAGCTACACTGATAAACTAGCAGCAGCTCAAGAAAATGAATGATGACAGGAAATGAAAGTGACAGTGACAGTTTGTGGTTGTTTGATTTCTTAAATGCAATGAATGGTGGCCACAGAGTTTCCTGTCAACAAGTGTCCGGATAGAAAAATAAAAAAGCAATCAAAACAGTAACTGACATTTCAAGGCATTTCAGGGAAGTCCAGGGCTCACTGTGCAACAAAACCACCTGCTTAGTGTTCTCCATGGGAACTACCACTCACCCCGAGGGGAATTATCAGGCTAAAGCCAAGGTGGGTGGGTGCAGTGCCAGCTCAGTAGTTCAATCTCCAAGGAAAGGTGGACCAAATGATAAAAATCTGGACTAAATGACTTCTCTGGTCAAATCCAGTGCAATTCTCTGTGGTCAAATCCAGTGCAAGGATTCTAGAAATAATACAGAATGAAGGGGTAGGAAATGTGGCCCTAATGCAGATACCATTAGTAATTTAATTATAGAATCTTCAATCAATTTACTTCTCTCTGCCTTAATCCCTCTTCATGTAAAAATGCTACCCTTCCTTTCTGTCTTTAAGCCAGAAATCTGCTAGTTGTATGGGTTACAGGAAGAATATTCACAATATTAGAGACACAGGGAATTAATATACAATCATATACAAGTAAGTATCTGGCAAAAGAGGAGAGCCCTGAATGTGATATTGAACACATGTTCTTGGCCTAATGAACACAATTGCATCCCACCATATTTTCTTCTCATCTCTCCCCTGTGACATCCCACTGTCAAGCCAGCATTCTTGCCATTTTCTGCTTTGAATCTTGATCTAGTCCGACTTCTTAACTTTATCCCAGTCTGATTTCCACTTCCATCAACTCTAGCTAAGTGCCAGCTCCCCGTTCTCCAGCAAGTGACCCTGCCCATCGCCTTCACCCTGATAGTTTCTTCTCCACTCAGAGAAATGTGAACCTATATCGCATGGTGTAGCCTTTCTCCTTGAAATTCTTCCTTTTTTTAATCCTTAAAAAAGAAAACGCTTTAGAGAAATATGACTGTAATTAACAACTGACAAAAATATCTGGGCTTGAGCTGAAGTGGGAAATCACAAACGTTAGTTACTTACTTTTTCATGCAGTTACCATTTGTTCTCTTTTCTCAGGGAAGTTCAAAGACCTGAGGTTCAAACTTAATAAGGCCCCATACTGTTTCTAAGAGTATTTGCAACATGTAAAGTATAAGTCAGTTCATTGCTGATATTTAAATTTGTTTTCACTCATCTGAGCTATTACACAGTATGCAATCCCTAAACCCTTCATAATAAAGAACACACATTTCTCAGCCACGAAAGAGAATGAAATGTTCAGCAATTTAAGCTCTCCGGTACTAGAAAGGTGACAAAACATTTATGTGTATCCAATCCATTCCACCGATTTGGCTCCAGCATTAGGAGGGACTGCCTTGGGCAGAGACCTTTTGCTATATACACATTCTTGGGAATTAGCAGGTGAACCAAACGGCCCATGGTGATGACAGCAACATCTTTCAAAATACTCAACTTGACTAAATGGATTTTGCAAATACATTTTCTCTTTCTGAACAATACTTTTTAAAGTCTAACTGATAGTACAAATATTTGTTGCCTTTTTAAAAAGAAAATTCCAAGAAACCTAGGAGTAAGCTATAAACAAATCATTTTCACTTGTGTAAGAATGACTGTGTAACCTGTGTTCTACCAGTTATTTTCATGTTTCTCATTGATTTTTACAATCCGCTGTCCATGGTAAGTTACTCTAGGAAAGTGATGTGCTAAGGAGGTCATGACATGGAAGTTAGTATTTAAAATACTAGTCTTTACATACCAAATAAGTAGGAAAAATTCACTATCTGAATCATTTTTCCTCCTCGAATGGGGTGTAAAGATCTCTGGAATCTGGTCTCAATCTTGTAAATAAGCAACTTTGACATCTAGAGTAAGTCACTTAGTTTTTCTACCTCCAGCTTTCCTTAATTGTACCATGAAGATATTATAAAATAATCCTGAGATCTTTTCACTAAAGTTTATTATTGCATCATTTGAAAATAATTTCATAGCACATACTGAAAAATACACTTCCAAAGTTTAAAAGTATGTACTTTACTTTTAAATTATGCTTAAAATACTTTTTGGGTTACTTGCATGTTCATAATATTATTACTGTCACTACTCATATAAGAAAACATTGTTTAATTTTAATAAAAATGAAATACTACTTCACATTCAAATAATATATTTTGATTTTTAACAGTATTTTACACCCATTATTGTACAGACTAGCTTTATATGGTTGATGGGTCCAGAATAATTATTCCCATTTCAGAGGTCACTTGTGTCCAAAGACATGCAAGATTTTAGTGGCAAAACCTAGAAATAGGAAATTTTTTGAACTTTGAGAACCACACTCTCTATGTGTAATTTGTATACCAATCAATGTATCTTTCAGATAGCAGCCCTGGCAAAGGAAATTTAAATATACATCATCTTGAGCCATTCATTCACTTTCTGCCATCATCAAGAGGTGACCAAGAGGTGCCTTTATGGCATTTTCTGCCTCTCCGTTTCTCATGAATCATGACTATGTTTTTCCTAGTTTCCAAAGTGAACATATGTGTATGTAGTCAATGAAAATTTCCAGAGGGAAGGTAGTGCTTCTTTTAACGCAGAGATGCCTTTTACTTTACATAAATTTAGAAACAGAAAAAAAGCTGAATATTTAAATTTTAGTATGTATGAAAATGCCAAAAAATAACAAAAAACAATGTTATAAAATAGCTTTCATGTTTTCATTGCCCAGCAACGAACCTGCTCTTCCCCATTGCCACTCACAGTTCAGCATCGTGAACTCCTGGACAAAACAGCTGGATATCTGTGTCTGAATTATCTTCCAGAATGATCCTTGGGTAGATACCCGTATCCCTGGATCAAAGGACTGCTTGTAAGCAATTCAGAACATATGGGATTGTATTAGCATGTGTTGTCCACCTCCCTCATTGAGCCTCCCTAAAATCTTGGAAGTAGCCTGACATAATTCATCTTTGGTCTTAGTGGCCAAATAAAAGTGAGACAGATATGGAATTGGCCAGAATGCTTAGTTTACTCTATGAAGTGTTAAGAATCAGATTCATCCATTCTTTTATTCATCCCATAAATATTTATTGAGCTTTTAATATGTTCAAGGTACTATTTTAGGTGCTAGAGATATACTGTGAACATTATGGTTGAGTGGAATAAAAAAATAGCCAAGGAAGCATGAATAAACAAGACAATTTCAGAGTGGAAAGACGCTGTAAAATGTGATAATGTGATAAAGACTTATTGGGTTGTAGAGAGGCCTACATTATTGTGGAGAGTGAGAAAGTCCTCTGTAAGGATGCTTAACCTTTCTGAGAAAATAAAAATAAGTCAAACTTCAACATGTCTTGATTATCCAATCAGGAAATGGAGAAATGGTACTAAGAGCAGTCTCAAGGAATCTTCCCTGCTCCCAGAACAGTCTATCCTGAGTCTAGCAAATATCTCAAAATCCACTATCAAACGAATTTATTTTCTGTTTTGTTATTCCACTAAAATTCAAATGCCCTTGAGGAGAAGAACTATATTAAGTCAGTTCTCTTGTTAGTCTGAATTGGCTTAACAGACTTTGTTTCAACCATCAGCCATACTTATTTTTGTAATCATAATTTTTTATTCATTGAGGTAAAACTTACATGTATAAAATATTACAGATCATTGTTGTATAACTGGCTAAGTCTTAAAAATGTATACAACCTTACTGCTAATCAAACCAAGGAACAGAATATTTGCATCACCTCATAACCCTCCCCATATGTTCCTTTCTCTTTGCTTTTTCCACACCTTCAGGAACAACCCCTGTTCAAATTTCAATATTTCTGGGATAGTTTTGCCTGTATGTAAATGTAATTGTACAGTACATGTATTCTTGTGTCTGGTTTTAGCTCAGCATAACACTTCTGAGATTTGTTAATATGATTGTACGTATAGGTAGTTTGTCACTATTTTTTAATCGTTGAGTACTCAGATAGCATTTGATATGGGAAGAGAAGACATGAAGAGTATGGAGGGGAAAGTTGAAAACAGAGATGCATGGTGGATCTCAAAAGAGGTACTCTGGACCAGTAGCATCAGCATCAACACCACTGAAGACTTGTTAGAGAGGTACATTCTTGGGTCTCACCACAGGCTCAATGAATTACAAACTCAGGAGGTAGATCCCAGGAATCTGTTTTGTTTGTTGTTGTTGTTGTTTTAGTTTTGTAAAATAAGGCCTCCAGGGAATTCTAAAACATATTAAAGCTTGAGAACAAATAACTAGGAGAAGACACAGACAAAGAGTAAATTTTACTTAAAAGGACATGGCGGCCATGGAAGATGAAAATGTATTTGCTTGCCTTTCCTGCTTCTCTTAGAACTCTTGAGATTGCAAAAAGGTGAGAGAAGGTTTCATGAAGATAAATTTTGAAAATCATCTTTAGTATTGATTCATACTTTTGCTTTAAGTAGCTCAGTGACCAATTCCGATTTAGACTCTGAATTCTCCTTCTGTAATGCAGTCCTAGAAGTTATATGGGAGACTTGTAGTAATTAACAATAGTATCTAATGAAAGGGTGGTAAACTAGTCCTCACTAAGGAAAACTCCACTGTACTAATGTGAAAATGAGCAAGCCAGCTCATCTGGGCTTTGGAAATATTTTATGTTCCTTAAAAATGATCATTAAAACTCTGTAGTGTAAGAATTGTTTGAAAATTATTTTAAAATATAGGCACATTTTTGCAACTAATTCATTTTTCAAATCCATGTCCAAAAGTAAGGGAATTAACCATAAGAGGGAAAGTCTTGCAAAAATATTAATCAGTGTCTTCACATTAGAGAAAAAGACCAGCAATCATCATGAAGCTTTGAAAGAAAATTTCACCCAATTCAAATAAGCACAATCAAACCGAGAGCAAGAAAATTCCAAGAAGACACTTTCCCTACTGTATGGAGACCTTGACTAAAGCTCTGATACCTTAGTTGTTGTTTGGTTTAATTAAATTATATTGGAATTAGTTTTAACTGTAGATAGTCCCCAAAATAAAGACATTAAGTAGTCACAGCATAGTGTTTTAATCAGGAATGATAGATAAATGACAGATAGATATAGCTCGCTAGATAGATAGCTATATATATATATATATATATATATATATATATATATATGCACAATACGACCACCAAGTTCAATTTCAACATAAGGGGCTTTGCTGTCTGAAATACAGCCATTTTACATTTGCAGCCACCCAAAGTAAAAGGACCAGACAATAAAGCAAAGCTAGACAAGAACCTGGTTTCGATAAATGAACTTTCACAACATTCATTTAATGTCCATCACCAACCTTGAGCTACCAATTCATATACTGATCAAATAGTCATTTTTTCTGTAAATTGAAAGACAACAAACCAGTCAACTGTTTTGTTTTATACTGTATGTCATCCAACATGTCACAGAAACCTTTTCCTGGAGGATACTTCCTGAGTACCTTAAAAATCCATTCATCACGCTGAACTGAAGGACATGAAAAGCAGATGATCAATTTGGGAATACTTGAGTCAACATAGAGAGTTTGAGTCAGGAAGCTGTGCTTATGGAGTGAGAGTCACAGACATCTCCAACATCTAGAGAGTGATCATCATCAAACCAAAGTATAGTTCTATGTTCACGTGAACTAAAAGGGAGAACCATTTCTATCCCTTCTGCAGATATAAATCCCAAGACAATAACAAAGAGAATGAGAAAGTAGGTCAGCTCCTATGTAAAGCACTAAATATTCATAGAATCCTTTTTTCAAAGAAAAAGGTTTTCCAACACACATAAGACACACCTGTGAAATACTTTCTCTTTCAGTTGCTCTGAATAGGCTACAATTTTATTACTCAAAGACATTTATGAGCAATCAGTATTACCTAGGTGCTTGCTTGAAATGCAAAATCTCAAGCTCTAGTCCAAAGCTCATGAGTTAAAACTTGCATTTTAATACGATAACCATTGATTCATATATACATTAATGTAGAGAAGCACTAGAAAATGGAATATTAAGCTATTGGTTACTCTCCATGCCATTGTTTTTTTCCAGTTCATATTATTAGATTCACCTGGGACTTTAAGTCTATCAGACCCTATCTCAGAATGACTTAATCAGAATATCTGTGTTTTTACAAATGTCAAGTTTTCTCATGACTATATAAGTTTGGGAAGTTGCTGATTTGGGCAATCAGGAGAGGGCTGACTCCACATGTTTGTAATGTAAAAAAAAAAAAAAAAATTCAGTTTACATACAAGTTAGTATTTTTGTTTTTGTTTTTGTAAATTTTGAGTATATTTAGATGTAGCAAAATAAGTAAGTGCTAAATATAAGGAATAGAGAGAAACAGGAAAATGGTAACACTGGTAAGATAAAACAATGAAAAGCATGAAGCAGATTGTGTATGTACTTAGGTGTGTCTTTAATGCTTTGTGTACATAGAGAACGCCTAGTAAAATCACTCAAGCAAATCCATCTGCAGATGACCAGGTACCTTCCAAGGTGTAAACAAGGTTGAGGCAGATTTCTTACTTTCAAATAATTATATTACTCTTATAAAACACACAGCCTACGTATTGATTTTGTTTTGTTTTTCAGTATGAATGTTCATCCTAGGTTGAGCTTTCCAGGGAACAGATTCTGACTCTGAGATTTGTGTGCAGCTTGTTCAACTGGGATGCTCTCTGGATCAGCCTTGTGGGGTGGGTTGAAGGACATAGAACTGGGCACAGGGAAAAGAGGAATTTGATGTAGTCACAACAAAAGCTATACCAGAAGAGGGACTCATCTGAGAGCTGTCAGCCACCAACACTTTGCAGCTGCAGAAATCAATGCCTTAGTCCTGTGGGCAGCACCACACAGCATTCATTACAGTGGAGCCACTACTGTGGTAACTACATTTTCTCTTTTTAAATCTCTAAGAGTCTGTCAGAAATGCCTCATGTCTGTCTTTATCTCAGAATTTTATTTAAAGAATAGTCAGTGTAACTTTGTTTGTATTCTCTAGTTTCTTCTGGTTGACAGTTTTAAAATAAATTCCTCCATATCTTGATTGTTTTGGGAACCACAAAGTATAGAACTAATTTTTTTAACCTACTTTATTAACAGATGAAGATTTTGTCTTTATAGTCTGAAAAGAAATCCTCAAAGGTGTCCAAAATTAACTAGGTCATTAACCAAATTCCACATCATTTTGCTTAATTTTTTGTAAAATTATATGATTCATGTCATAATTTTCTGAAGGTGCTCACGTTCTTGATTGGATTATTAATTTGTGTTTATTATAGGGACTGTGGTATAATGTTCTATCTTAATTAGTATTTTTATGTTTATGATTTTAAATATGCATATAGCCAGTTTTTATGTTGTTTGCCTTTCTAACATAACTAAGGTTAAGTGTTTCCTTGCAACAAAGGGAAATTTATATTGGAATTAAAAGTAATTACGGTAGCTTTATCAAAAGCAAAGCAATTGGCAGTTGTGTGAACAGACGTCTTCACAGTAATAAAATGCGGACTGAGCAACCTCTGAGTTTATGTTTCTGATGATATTTCTTTTACAGGAATAATAATGGTAAGTTTTATGTATAGAATATATTGCAAACAGAAAAAAAAATCTTTCCTTAATTCCTCATGTTATCTTTCTATTTTTCAGAAAAGTTAACCAGCTTTCATACTCCTAGCATATCTAGAAAGTAGGCCTGAATTATATAAGCAGACTGTAAAATTATGGATATAATTTTTCTTTTTTATTTACTATTTTCACAATAAATTGAGCAGTTTTAAAACTATGCACACATCTTACATGTATTAACTACCCTCCTTTTACTAAATACTACAACATTTGCTAGAATCACGAAGATTAATAAAAAACAATCATGGTCCACTGAGAGTTCAAATTCTAGTGGACAGGTTGTGTTGAGGTTCAATGATTAAGACTATCAGCAGAACTAAACAAATGTTCTAATTTTCATTTATTTCGGTTGTCAAGAAGTAGCTACTGCAGCAACTAGAGCCTAAGAGATAGTTGTTTCAAAGAACTGATGAACAGTTTATTAGATGGTGTAATATTCACCAAAAAGAATTTGTAATCTCTATTTAATTATTTAAATACCAAAGAAAATAGCTTATGACATGAACGACACTTTACTTTTAAAAAAGTAAGAAAGAGCATGCTTGTCTTCTGGCTCTGACTCTGTATATGAAGTGTTAGGAATCTGAGATACAGGTTAGAAAATGGGGCCCAGATCCCACACTCTGGTTAAAGTTTAGCAATACCTATACTCTGTGCAAGTGCAAAACTTTGCATTCAAAACTACCCTCATAAAATGAGTCTTTGAATTACTGACTGAGGAAGGACACCCAAAATCTACTGTGTAGTATCTTTTAATTTGCTCTGATGGCCTTAATTTTTACATCAGAAAAGAAATGGGAAGATCATTCACTTATTTATTCAAAAGTATTTGTGGAATATGTGCCAGGTATTAGGCCGTGCACTGAGGATACAACTCAAAACCAGAGTAACACATTGCCTGTTCTCACAGAGCTTGCAGTCTCGTGGGATCTACTGATGTTAAGGTAGGAAATTGCAAGATGATGCCATCAGTACCATCTGGAGTGGCAAGTCATGTGTTAGAAGATCACATATGATGGACGGGCAACCTGGACTTTACAGTTTAAGAAAAGCTTCCTGGAAGAAGTGAAGTTTAATCTGAGGCCGAAGAGGTAACCAGGATTGCTCTGGTGGGTGAGTAAGGGGAACATGATTGTTAGTGTTAGTCATAGGAGAAAAATTGTGTAAAGGTTCATTAACATGGCTGGGACAAACACAGCGTGAATGCTGGGGAGACAGAACTGAGGACCTAGAGGATGAAACAGGAGAGATAAGCAGATCCTTGAAAGGAAGAGTCACTAAGAAAAATTTTCCTAATGGAGAGAATTACATGATGATACTTTGATTTTAGAAATATAATGTAGCAATGTAGAAAACAACTTGCAAGCTATGATATTAATTTAGAAGGATAATTCCTCACTAAACGGGGAATGGAAAGAAATTTAGGGATTTAAGAAATGGTTCAAATATATAACTCATAAGACTAGTCAATGGTTAGATGTGTAGGATGAGGGAAGAGAGAAGAGTCAAAATGATGCCTGGGTTTCTGTAGTGATTGAGAGAATGCTCTTACCATTTACTTAAGAAAACAGAAGAATAAGTATATTTAGTGTTCAAGATGATATATTTTCTTCTGGCAAGTTTTTTTTGGGTAAATCTCTTAGTAGTATGTAGGCATATTGGCATATATATACCTAGATCTCATGAAAAATATCTCAGTTGGCAGCACAAATTTTGAAATTATGTGATCACATGAGGTCACCCGGTAAAAATATGTGAAATAGGTCTTCTTGCCTCTATATAACTGGGAATGATACCAAGTTTAATGAGCAAGGAAAGGTAGTAGATGCAGCAAAGAGGGCTTCAAGGAGCATCCAGAAAGCTAGGAAAATAATATGGAGAATAAATAACAGTGGCCAAAGGAATAGAACATTTCAGGAAAGAGTAGTGGGCAACAAAATCAAGGGTTGCTGAGAAATCAAGTTGAATAAGGGGTAAAGGTTATCTGGAAGATGCATTAACAAGGGAATATGTAGCTACCACACTGTGATCAATTTTAGCCATGGGAAAGGTAACAACAAGAGTGGGTAATGAGGAAATAAAATGGGAAGCATGGAAGCAGTGCGTCTAAGAGTGCTTTGGCGATGTTTGGGTTGTAAAGAGAGCTATGAATAAAGGCTGCAGGATAATGGGGGAATAAAGTGTCTTTGATTTTTATTTTAATATGGGAAATATTTAACCATAGTTAAGTACTTCTTGGAAGAAGACAGTAAAAGAGAAGGAGTTGAAGATGAAGGAAAGAGGGGAGGGAAGTCGCTGGAATAATTGGCAGGGTGTGGGAGGAGTTTCCATCTGGTGGCTTCTATTTTTGCTCTGAACTGGTAGTCAAGTTGATCTGCTGAAAGAGGGATTAGGTTTCTCAGTCAAAGGATTGAGAAGAGGAGAGTAGGCTTAAAACATTTGTGGAAAGCAAGAGAGAGTGGATAAGGAAATCCTTGATTTCTAAGCAGGATGTAAGACCATCTGAAGTTGGAAACCATGGGATTATAGTTGTGATCATCAACATAAGGTAGATAGGGTGCAGTCAGATAGATGAGTTGATTCATGGTAAACATTTTTTTTTTTTTTTTTCCAGAGGGGTCAGAAAAAGATGAATGAGACTTGAAGATAGGACTATCTGTAAGAATTGAAGTAATGGAACATGCCACTTTAAGCTAGATAGGTAAGCAAATATTCTGGTTTTATATATTGCTGTGTAATATGCTACCCCAACAGTTAGCAGCTTAAAACAACATGTTCACAAATCTGGAGTTGGAAAGAGTTCATCAGTTTCACAGGTCATCATCTGGAGAATCCATTGGAGCTGAATAAACCACTTGTACGATAGCTCACTTACAAGGTAGTGCTGAGAAGTCAGGGCTGGCTGCTGCCTGGGAGCTTTGCTGGAGCTGACAAGAAGCAACCCAGTTTTCCTCCATATGGGTGCCTCAAGGAGCTGCTTTGGGCTTTCTCACAGCATGCTGGCTGGCTCCAGAAACACCTATCTCAAGAGACAGGAGATGAAAGTGGATGGTCTCTTAAGGCCTGAGCCCAGATAGTGACATGGTATCATTTTTGCTTTATTCTTTTGGTTAAGCAGTCACCGAACGTGCCATGATTCAAATAGAGAGGATGTGAAATCCTCTGGTTGGTAGGAGTGACAAAGAAATGTGCTGCCATCTTTAACCCACCTCAGCGAGGAAAGGCAGAAGGGGCTGAGAAGTGACTTCATGAAGCAAAAGGATTAACAGCTGTAGTGTGTAACACGGATTCTCTGCTGAGATCCCTTTGGTTATGACACGTTTTTATCCTTTTTTGTGCTCTGAAGGTTACCTTGGAAGAAAGAACGCTACATGAAAGCACATGGAATTCAGAAGGATGAGAAAGTTTTACGCAAGAGAAGTAGAGAGTTTTCTTGGAGGAGTACCAGATTTCTGATATCAGAGAACATGGGAGACTGTTGCATAGAGAGGCTGAGGTGGAGCTGAACTTGTTGATTCTTAAATGGGGGGTCTGAAGGACATAAAGGAAAGTTTTAGGAGAAGGAATAGGATTATGTTGTGTGGCTGGAGAGCAGAGAGCTGGGGGAGAGATGGTAAATATCCAAGTCGATAGCTGAATGAAAGGTAATGTGTTTCAACTGGCCACTTACTTGCCTCTAAAGAAGCCCCTGGTGGATGTGAGTGAGGGAAGGCACTTGGATTTCTTCTTCAGAGTCTACCAGAGCCTGGAAGGAGTAGGTCTATCTGAATAAATTGTCTAGACTTCCAGAGGATGTCAGCTGACATCCATTGCTGATATCCAATGACACCCGTGTATTCCTGCACACGTGAGTGCATATATGTGTGTGTGTACATGAGTGCATGCACATGAGTGCCTGTATGCACATTTAAACTGCTGTGCAGGAGCTGGCTGAGAGGCCCAGAGTGTGATAGGAGGTTTTGCCTCTGAGATCTTGGCAACACCCTGTCCAGTGCAGGTCCTGCTGACCACAGTGGCCACTAATCGTAAGCACCCCCTTGTCAACAGTCCTGGGCAGAGATATCTAAAATATGTGTGGTGCAGGGATAAAGATTTCAAGAGAAAATACATGACATATGATTTCAACATCCCCTTCAGCTAGAAAGGACAATGAATTAATCTCTTATTGATAAATGAATTCAGGAAATTTTAGACCTCTACCGTTAACTCCAAGTAGAATACTTGTTTCTTCTACACTTCGAGTAAGTAATCTGCCCTTCCCAGGATTCCTGAGTATTCAAACTAAGAAGCTTGTATTTGCCTTCCCTCCACTCTCTTTGTCCCCTGCTGTCTCACACACTGCCACCAACAGATGCCTTAGGTTATTCCTACTATAGGAAAGTTGATAACTTTTAGGATGGAAGTGCTTTCTCAACCCAGCAGTTCAAGAAGAGGCATGACTACCTTTTAGATAATGGGAATTTTTAGTAGTACATAGACATAGGTAGTTTTAAGGGATCAATTTCTAGCTATTCAAATTCCATCTAAAGTTTCTTCCAGAAAATCAAATTGCCTGAGAATGACCCTCTTCAAAATAGTCCCTTTACCCATTTTACAGAAGAAATAAACATCTCTCCTCTATCCCAAATTTTAAGATAGTGCATTTTCCAGATATATAAAAATATTCTAGTACTAGTCAAAGGGAAAATCAAAACACTGGGTATGAGGCGCCTGTCTTTACAGATTAATCAAGGCTCTCTGCCTTTCCTTGTCTTATGCATATTTCCACTAAAAATGAAGATCGGCCTTGAAAAAAGATTGGCCAGTGTTGGAATGTCCCAAATTCAAACATCCCAAGTAATATGTTAGTGATATTGATTATTCTAAATGTAACTGGAGTGTTTTCCAAAACAATTTGTTCCAGGTAATATTGAATAAAGCCAAAGATATGAAAGTTTTATATGATTTCTTTCAGACTTTGTGTACTTTATTTAATAAGATAGTTAACATCTATTTTATCAATATATAAAATTTTTGTTCCTATTATAGTCAAACTTCATCATATTTCATTTTCCAAAACTGTGCAATATTTTAACTTTCTATTATCCAAAACTAACCTTATTTAAACCTATAACAAAATCTTTCACGTGTCAGCTTGTGAATATGCAAAGAGAAATACATACATTTCAAATTTATTTTATGAGGTACATAAGTAAAAAAGTTTGAAGTTTGCAGTTTTTATTTGTCATAATTTTCCTTATTTCTTGAAGACTTAGACCCGTGAGCTGCTGAGCAATGGGAGATTCCCAGTGGTTCTTTTTTATTTTAACTAAGTATCTGTGTTGTACTGAATATAGGCACATGAGGCACATGCAGATGGTGGCCTTGTGCTGTTTTATTTTGGTTTTGTCCTTGGTGTATTTTCCTTAGCAGTGGAAATTAGTTTTCTGCTATTTCTTGGGGTAGAGTTACCTATAAGGCATTCATTTGCAGGGCCCTATTCTAAGCTCTTTGGGTTTACCCTAGGTAAGAAATTCTGTTTTGGGACCAAAAAGAGGCACACTCCACCTCTTTTATTTCTATTGGCAATTAAGAGAGAATGGGTACCGGCCAATAGATGACATGCTGGCACAATCTGATGATTTTAACTCCCCTAAGTACCCAGGTAGTGATGGACAGGTGCAAGTAATCATTACAGTTGTACCCTCAATCTTCCTAATATTTCTTCATTCCAAGAGATAGTTTGTGATATTATACAGTCAGTCTTTGGAAGAAGAATTTGACTCACTAAATCTGTTGTAAATAGGAACAAGTTAATTTGCTGTAGCTCTCTTCTCAAGATCAACTAGGAGGAGTTTCGGAATATTAATTTTTGTACAGTATGACTTCACTAAATATGGGTGTGTGTTAATGCAAAATTAATAATAATTAGACAGGGTTGGACTAAAGTTTAACTTTTTGCAGGTTGCATAAAAACAAACACAGTGTGAACACAATTACATTAGAACCTTTGGAGAGCATTTTCCTCTATGGATTGACAGTGCATACACTGGTAATAAAGAGCAATTATTTTCTACTTGTTTTTGTAAAGGCCCTGATAAACCTCTCTTTGTAAGCATATAGACTTTTATCACAAGCGTTGAAAGAAAATTGTCCTATGTGTGGTCTTGTAGTCTTAGTTCCTGACCAAAAAGAAAACAAAATGAAAAAGTAAAATATTCAAAGTGTTCTAAAATTAATAATTTTATAATTTTCCTCTAATTATAAAATAAATTGAAATAATAATAAGCAAGGACAATTACAACTAATAATATTTAATGGTTTACCTATTGCTTTTTTTTATGAGGGGCAAAATCATATAGTGATTAAAAGTAAGGACTTTGGAAGTCAGACATCTTAGGTCCGAACTGGATCAGTCTGATGATTCTTCAGTCCTCTTACTGCCTGTGTAGTGAAGGAGAGGTACAAGTAACCATTATATTTATACCCTCAATCCTCCTAATATTTCATCATTGTAAGAGACAGTTATCAGCTGAAAGTACATAAAAGCTGCAATTAATTTTAGAAAATCGTTGATAGCACAAAATATTCTACCTACTTTTTCTTTATACCCGTATTCATTTTCTATAAAAATGTCTAATGTGCCTAATTTTGTGCTATTCTAGTAACAGCCACAGCTCACCTGGCAACTTCATTTTTCTCCATTCCTCAGGCCCGGTTGCTTCCCTCCCCCAGTTTCAGGATGGATTTTCTCTTAGTGAGCCCATAATCTTTTCATCCATTCATCTTTATTTCCACAGTTTCACTAGAGATACGGATATACATCTGAGCGTCAGGAATTAAAAATGTTTTAATTATTTTCTCGGGAGACTTCTTAACTCCCCTTTTAAACCAGCCAATGTCAATAGGTTGAGGAAGAGGGAGAGAGCCAAGGGGCAGAAGGAAGAAAAGGAGTCATTTCTAGGCTCACAACCATAATCCTGGTTGATACACAGAAGGGGAACTGAACAAATATAGTTCAAAGAGGAAACAGCAATTTTTTCTTTATTATGAGATTATTAGAGATTAGGCATTTTTATATTCTCCAAGCCTCTTAAAATGGTCATATAGTTGACTAATAATTTATTTTTTTCCAACAAGGTATTAAATGATTAATATTCCCTTTCCATTCCTCTAACATCTGGATGCCTCTGCCTCTCCTTATTCTTCTTACTTCTCTTGGCCGTTTCTGATGAGAAGTGAGCAGATCAAAACTGCATCTGAAATAGCTAAACTGAGATTTTCCATACATATGTGTATGTGCAGATGTATGTGCGCGCATACACATATAAATATATATGCACCATCAAGAGACTCAAAATTTATAGGCCAATCAAACAATATGATAAAACCATATTTTTTTCTAAAACCACTATATTGATGTTTTAATAGGAGCAAAAAACAAAGGGGGGGTTATATTTGATGGTCTCCAACTGAGCTGCAGAATGAGAAGAAAGAGTTAATATGAATAAAACCCCAAAGATAATATTATAAAGGCTTTCCACAGTTATCAGACAACTGGAGAATGAGAGAAAAAAAGGACAAGCATGGAGAAAAATTTTCCCTTTCCCAAAAGCTCTTTTTGAAAATTACTTGGAGACTTAGAGACTCTGTTGACTTTAATTAAGTGCTCATTAGATTGACAAACTTTTTAAAAAAGTGATCCTGCTTGCCATGTGGGTTTTCATATGCTCTCCCGGCTTTCCCTCTAAATTACTTTAGAACCCTTTCAGAATAACTTGCTTGTTCAAGGGAAATTACTCATAACCCTTTAAAGAATTCAGATAGACTTTTATGTCCTATGGTTACTGCTGTATTATTTTTACACTGTTTTATAATTTTCACTGAAATCTCTTAACTTCTCCATACAAAGTCAAAGTCTTCCTAAATTGGACTTAATTCTTCTGGTACCAATGGGGAAATAAGTTATAATCTGTAAAATCTCCAGAGTCAGATGTCAAATCATACCTAATTGAGTAGGTAAAGTGCTTAGAAGCTGTGGCTACACCCAAACAAACAACCAAACAATTATTCCAACCCTTCATTTCAACAGAAAAAAAAAAAAACAAAAAAACAAACAAACAAACAAAAAAACACAACGGTTAAATTGGTTGTTTATAACTATGTGGCCACATTGATACCTGTACTATCTTCTGACTGAATATTTTACTTTTGAAATAATTTTGATAGACTTGTCTTAAACAGAGGCAGCTTACCAAGGTACTCAGAAAGTGTAACATTAGAGATATTGTTCTGAAAGGATTAGAATTAGGACATAATTCCAGCTCTGAAATAAAAATGACTACTTGGAGGGACTACCACTTTAAAAAATATTGACATGAATTACCATGGCAATTGTCTATTCTCTGGATCTTCTTTTCTTGTTTTATACTTCATTCATTGTAGTATTAAAAGTTGGCATCATCATTAGCATTAAAATGGCACATTATTTAAAACCAGAGCAGTTAATTTTTTTTATTTTTTATTTTTATTTGTAGATACAGGGTCTCACTCTTTTGCCCAGGTTGGTCTCAAACTCCTAGCCTTAAGCAATCGTTCTGTCTCAGCCTCTTGAGTAGCTGGAATTATAGGCATGAGTCACTGCACTCAATCTAAAAGCATAGAATGCAGAAACCAGAAGGTATACTGATAATTACATATTTCATACTACTGCCTTTAGATCTTCTGACTAGCATCAGTGTTAATGTCTTCTTTATAGTTTTTCAAATTTTTTATTTTATTTTAATTTTTGTATTTATTTTTAAATAGTAGGTGTATATATTTATGAGGAGCATGGGGCGTTTTGATACAGGCATTCAATGTGTAATAATCACATCATGGAAAATGGGGTACACATCCCCTCAAGAATTCATCATTTGTGTTACAAAGAGTCCAATTATACACTTTTAGTTATTTTTACATGTAGAATTTAACTATTTTTAACTGTAAGTCACCCTGTTATGCTATCACGTACTAGCTCTAATAGTAATGTGTTCTTGATTTAAGGGTTTGAACAAGCTGAAGATAATGTTCAGTTTCACATTGCTTGGTATAGTATCACTAGTGGCATAATGGTTTTGCCTGCATATATAGTTGAAATTGTTCTTAATCTTGGTGATTTATTATCTAATTCAGAACTATAGGAAGCTCCTAATAATAAAAAGGGAACCATTAAGTTGAAATTTTTCTAATAATAAGGGGAATATGTATTCTGATACTCTTAAAATGCCTAAAATGTTCTATTCCATATTTGTTGTTTACACTAATTTGATTAAAATTCCTCTAGCACATGTGATGCCATCTTTCATACTTCAACAAAACAAGGTTAATAAAAACAAAAATGCAATACCATTTCATATCACCTAGAATGGTTAAAATATAAAAGACTGACGACACCAAAGATTGGTGAGTAGTGGTAAGGATTGAAGCTTTCATATGTTATTAATTAGAGTGTGAAATGGTACAACCAGTTAGCAAATGTGTGTGCAGTTTCTCATAAAATTAAACATGTATCTGCTCTATGAACTAACAAGTCCTCTTATATTTACCAAGAGAAATATAAGCATATGACCTCTAATAAATGTCTACAAGAACGATTTGTAGCAGCTTTTTAATAGCTCCAAACTGAAAACAATGAAAATGTCCACCAAGAGGAGAATGGATACACAAATCGGGGTAAATTCATGCAATCAAATACTACTACTCAGCAATAAAAATAACGTATGTTTATGTGCACAATAGCATGAGTGGATTTCAAATGTAAGTCAAGTGAAAAGAGCCATAGATGAGACAACATACTACATTTTTTCATTTATATAAAGTTCAAGGACAAGCAAAGCTTATTTATGGTGAGAGAAGTCAGAATTACTGTTGCTTAGGAGATGGGAATTGACTGGAAGAGGTATGAGAGAACACCCTGGGGTGTTGAAAAAGTTCTCTGTCTTGATTGGGGTGATGGCTAAATCGGTAGATACATTCACCCGCTAACCCTCTGAGTTGTACGATCGAGTACATCATTAATTCATTGAATTATACACTTATAATCAGTGAAATCCTTCAAGTATATATTTAACCATATAAAAACGTGATTATTATACTTAAACTGGTTTTTATTTTCTAGAAATGCTCTTGACATCCACAGCATTGAAATGCTTTATAAATACAATCTGAAATAAATTCCCTTATTTTTATTAATAAATTTGAAATATTTATAAATCACTGATTTTAAAGCTATTAAATAAATCATTAATTTTAAAGCAAGTCAGAATTCTGAGTATCTGGTCATGAAAGGCTTTTGTTTGTTTTTGACAAAGCTGTAACACAGATTTAAATTTCAGTCTACATTTTACTCTACTATTCAGTCCTAAAACCAGACCCAATACCTCATTTTAATATAGTTTCTAGCAATCATTCATCTAGTTATGTGATTAATTTAAAATTAATTTAACTGTGTATGGCACATGTTAGTTTGTAGAATGATTTAAAATGTCTTTAGTACATCATAAATATAATTAAAATTGGTCTTTAAGTTATATTTAAAATGCTTCTTAAAATATATTGATCTAAAATTAAAAATGTAAATGCAAAATCAGTTATTATATTGTATCCTAAATTATGCACATTATTTTAAAAATTTAATTATTTGAGTATATGTTGCCATGAGATGAAACAGTTTGGATAACCCTGGTATAGTGAATTGAATACATTTCTTTTTTGATTTTGCCCATTTTTTCTGCTTAGTCCCAATGTTTCTTATTCCTATTTCCTGAAAGTACGCTAATGATTTAGTAAAGAAAATTGTAATACTCTATAGCAATGCACTAGTTGTGTAACTTTTCAGATTCCCAATTTCCTCATCAAAGATATTGAAATTTAATTCTCCTGAGCTTGTAATTCTGAGGCAGAGCTTCCAGCAACTAGATCAAATTAGATGTTCATGGCGAAAAATGGCTTGATGTGCTGTCCTCCCCAATAATATTTTTATCTTAACAGAGGCTCTCATTGCCTT
This sequence comes from Mandrillus leucophaeus, assembly GCF_000951045.1. Lineage (NCBI taxonomy): Eukaryota > Metazoa > Chordata > Mammalia > Primates > Cercopithecidae > Mandrillus > Mandrillus leucophaeus. The sequence continues at coordinate 111,628 of NW_012103543.1, forward strand.
GGCCTCAGGCATAAAAATTTTGGAAATGCTTTTGGAGAGATTTTCCTTAATAGAAGATTTTTAAAACATAAAACATAGATAGCGCTCTTCTACCTACTTCAAATTGCAAATAATACCACTGTAATACTACTTTAAGCAAACACATCAGCCATAAGATTGTTCTGGAACTATCTGTTGTTTCTGGTAGTTTACACCACCAGGCTAACTTTCCCAAAGACCAGCATTCACCCATTCATGTCCCTACTTGCTTTGATTTCGGTGGCCACCAGAATTAAAGTCATCTCAGCTTCCCAATTAGCTTAGGTCCTTACTGCTTAAGACCTGCAGCTTCAACTGTGTCTGAGTATGTGTATATTTTGATATTTTCTCACAAAAATATAAAGATATCAGAAATTGAAAGAATAAAATATACAAACACAATGTGAATGATCAAATAATGTGCTTTTTCTACAATGGACTCTATTATTTGAAGGCAGGTTCATATTTAGTCTCTGCTCACATTTTGCTATTGAATAATTGATTTTGTTTCTTAATTTTTCTGGATTAGAAACTGGTTATTATTACATTGTCAGGCTTTAGAATTCAATCAACTGAGAGCCTCAAGTCAGCTCCTAAGATGGCTAAAGTAGCCAGATCAACCATTTTGTGGCTATGCCAAGTTTGTATGTGTGTGTCCTTGCCTAAGGTATAAACGGATAAGAAGTTTAGATGAGATTTCCACACTGACAGCTACCACTGTAGGGACTGGGGGAGAAGGTGGGTAATAGCTTATGCCAGCATGCCTGGTAGACAAAAAAAGGGCCCGTTTTCCATAATTCGCTCAAACTCCAAACAGCAACTTAATTTTCTTTCAGTTTTCAGTTTGAGATGCACGGCAGGGATCTCCTCCCCAAGCAAAAGGCAATATGAGGTGAGAAGAAGAGCCTGCTGCCAGCACAGGTATAGGCCTGCATAATGGAGCTGTGGCACTCAGAAAGAGGCTCTTCATTTTAACAACTGTGATAGTGAGGAAGGAAGCATAATGAAGATGGCATAATTGAAGTGGGAGAAGGAAACATTAACCATGTATTGAGAGGAAGGCTTTGGGGACTAATTCTGACTTCTTTGCTAGATCAAACATTAATGCTGGTCTACAGGTCAAGAGACCCACAGAAGGTAGCATCTATGCCAGAAAAAACAAAACCCTGAATTCTCAAAAATTAGTTTTATTTTATTTTTAATTATGTGAAACCAAAACTGTTCTGAACTGTTTTGTGTTTTCTTTTTTTTTTTTCCTTTTTTTGAGACGGAGTCTCGCTCTGTCGCCCGGGCTGGAGTGCAGTGGCCGGATCTCAGCTCACTGCAAGCTCCGCCTCCCGGGTTTACGCCATTCTCCTGCCTCAGCCTCCTGAGTAGCTGGGACTACAGGCGCCCGCCACCTCGCCCGGCTAGTTTTTTGTACTTTTTAGTAGAGACGGGGTTTCACCGTGTTAGCCAGGATGGTCTCGATCTCCTGACCTCGTGATCCGCCCGTCTCGGCCTCCCAAAGTGCTGGGATTACAGGCTTGAGCCACCGCGCCTGGCCTGTTTTGTGTTTTCTGATTTCCATATTTATATTGACTCTGGGATACCAGACGAAGATTCAAGTTAAATATGGGCCTGATGATGCCCAAACATGTAATTTTTCTAATGCCTGTGTCTCTTTGCCACCAAAGAGTTCCACAGTCTGCACAGAAAAACCAGAAAAACTTAAGCAGGGAAAATTTGAAAATATGAAACAGAACACAAGGAGAGTGAGGAAATTAGAAAAGATGAAAGAAGAACAAAAATATTCCAAGTTCCAAAAGAGCCAGACAAGCAGGTAATAGGCACATGATTCCAAAAAAGATTAAATTCAAAGAGACTACAGAATCTTACTACTGCATTTACAAATGATACACAAAGATAAAATCATCAAAGGTTGTATTTAATTGCTGAGGTCAAATAACTTCTAATATAGACAAATGTCACATAATCATGAATAGTCCTTATGATTGAAACTCTAAAATAAAATATACATTTTTAAAGTATCTGTTAAATTCTTTATTAAAAGAAATTCACATAAATATGTTTAATATTTTTCTATCAAAAACTTGTTACTAATTATTTAGACTTCTAGCCAATTGGTTTCCTGAAACTGCCCTACCCTCAACAATTCTTAGGAAAAGCAACCAATACATTGAATGCACTGTGGACTTTACTGGTGTTAGAGAATTCCTGAGGCATGTTTAATAGGAATAAACAGAATATCTCTAAAGGAAAATCATATTTATGTTCTTACCTACAGGAAACTCAGGAAAAACCCATTGAGAATAAGAAAGATAGTGTTTACTTAGATTCTTGTGTCTTTCACTCTATTGATCAATATCACCCCGAATAGGTTACTATGGGATTGAGACTTTGCTTGATTCGATAAACCCCAAGTTTCTTAGTCCCTCCCATTGTTTTAAAGAAAGGTGAGCAAAATACTTTTAAAATAATGCTTTATTTTTTATTTATTTTTGTTTTAGTGCCTTGAGAGATTCCTCAGCCATACTTTAAAGGTATGTGAATGTTTTGAAATGCATCATATGCTGATATAGCCATAGGCTAGAAAGAATTTGAAATTATTTGTTTAGCCCTAAAAAAAATCAATGTAAAATATGGCATTAATGTTGGTAGCAATAAATAAATTCTATTTTGTGCTGCAATATATATTTAGAAGCAAATATTTTAAATAAAATAAAACAGAGCATATGTTGCCCACCTGCAAATCTTGTCCACCTGCAAATTTACTGAAGTGCTTATGTACATGCATAATTAATTAACTAATCCAATCACTTTGAATATCTTTTTCACCAGATTCTATACTAGTACTAGAAATATGTTCTTTTCACATGAGATTAAGTCCTAAAATTCTTGGTATTTTATTATTTGATAGATCCCATGAGACATAATACCTGAGGATTGAGAATGAGATGGTTACTTAAAACTTAAAATAATTAACATGTAATTTTTATTTGAAAATATAGAAACTAATTAATCAAACTCTTAATTATAGCATTAAGCATTTTTATTGCATTCTAGTCATGGGAATTTGGTAAGCCATATAATTGGTAAGCCATATAAGTTATATAGAATAATAGAAATATTAATCGAGCATGCTTTTCTAAATTATCATAGATTAAAATGGAGTAAAACAGTATTTTTACCATTTGTTGAGTACCCACTATTTGGCAAACTATGTCATATATTTTGTACATCTTTGTACCACATATGATGTTAGTATCCTCTAGTCAGTAAAGAAATAATACAGTAAGTATTATTCTGAACATTTATTAAATTTTCTGGCTAGCCATATGCAGAAAATTGAAACTGGACCCCTTCCTCACACCATATACAAAAATTAACTCAAGATGGATTAAAGACATAAGTGTAAAACCCAAAACTATAAAAACCTGGAAGACAACTCAGGCAATACCATTCAGGACACATGTAAGGGCAAAGATTGCATGACATAGATGCCAAAAGCAATTGTAACAAAAGCAAAAATGGATGAATAGAATCTAGTTAAGCTAAGGAGCTTTTGCATGGCAAAATAAACTATAAACAAAGTAAACAGACAACCTACAGAATGGGAGAAAATATTCTCAAACTAGGCATCTGACAAAGGTCTAATATCCAGCATCTGTAAGAAACTTAAACCGATCAACAAGCAAATAATAAACAACCTCATTAAAAAGTAAACAAAGGACATGAATAGACATTTCTCAAAAGAAGACATACATACGGCTAACAATCATATGAAAAAAAACCTCAACATCACTGATCATTAGAGAAATGCAAATCAAATACATTTAGTATATAAAATGCAAAGTGCATTTTATATAAATACTAAATGCAAATGGTATCAATGAGATACCATCTCATACCAGTCAGGATGGCTAGTACTAAAAATTAAAAAATAACAGATGCTGGTGAGGTTGTACAGAAAAAAGAACGCTTGTACACTGTTGGTGGGAGTGTAAATTAGTTCAACTGTTGTGGAAGACAGTGTGGCAATTTCTCAAAGACCTAAAGACAGAAGTACCATTCAGCACAACAATCCCATTACTGAGTATACACCCAAAGGAATATAAATCACTCTAATATAAAGACACATGCATTTGTATGTTCATTAGAGCACTATTAACAATAGCAAAGACATGAAATCAACTTAATGTCCATCAATGATAAACCAGATTTAAAAAATGTGGTATATATACACCATGGAATACTATGCAACCATAAAAAAGAATGAGATTATGTCCTTGAAGGGACATGAATGGAGCTAGAAGCCATTTTCCTTAGCAAACTGACTGAGGAATGCAAAACCAAATATTGTATTTTCTCACTTATAAGTGGGAGCTAAATGATGAGAGCACATGGACACACAGAGGGGAGCGACACACACTGGGGCCTATCAGAGGGTGGAGGGTGGGAGGAGGGAGAGGATCAGGAAAAATAACTAATGAGTACTAGGCTTAATACCTAAGTGAGAATATGTACAACAATGCGCCCCCAACACACATTTACCTACGTAAGAAACCTACACATGTACCCCTGAACTTAAAAGTTAAAAAAAAAGGAATGGGAATGCCAGTATTACAATAGGAGTCTCATATTTAAAAATTCCTATATTGTATTTATTTATTGCATATACATCATTCACTGACTATAGAGAACATCCATAATAAATTTGTTATCAGTCATCCATTTTGATGGAAATGGTACTATATCACAACTAGATAATGGACTTATCATATAACACTTCATTGAATCCTTAAATAACATTTAGAAAGGGGCTGCATTTTTTTTGACAAGTCTTATACCTATGGCTGGATGTTTTGCTCCAGTCTTCTAAAAAGGGCCATTTTACTTTTCAGAGTCACTTCTAAAGCCATGTGGTCATTGGCCAGGCACAGGGGCTCACACCTGTAATCCTAGCCCTTTGGGAAGTCAAGGTGGGCAGATCACTTGAGGTCAGGAGTTCAAGACCAGCCTGGTCAATATGGTGAAACCCCATCTCTACTAAAAATACAAAATTTAGCTGGGCCTGGTGGCGGGCACCTGTAATCCCAGCTACTCAGGAGGCTGAGGCAGGAGAATCACTTGAACCCAGGTGGCGGAGGTCACAGTGAGCCAAGATGGCATCATTCCTGCCTGGGCAACAGAATGAGACTCCATCTCAATATAAATAAATAAATACATACATACATACATATTAAGTCATGTGGTCATTAACTTTGGAGACTGTTTTGCATATGAGTGTAGATACAAATTAAAACACAAGTAAACCTCATTGCATGTCACCCTGTACATGTTGACAATGGAAGGAATACCTTGCCTGTAGTGGACTGTCACTTCTGGACTGAAAAGCTGAGAAAGACACTAACTTTTCTTTTTTGCATGATTCAGAAAAACTTACAGCTAGTGTGACCAGTTTCCTCGTTGACCTCAGCAGGTGAAGTGAACAAATCGCGTTAATTCAGATATAAAAAATTATCTGAATCTTGGTTTGTATGAATTTACAATCTACATGCAACATTAAATCCGATAACTTTTATAGTTTTGCATTGCATGCATAGGTTCCCTCTCAGCCCCTTCCATTTCCATTAGTCATTAAACTTTCAAATCTGGTATTGAAACATTACAACAATGTTTTGTTGCACCAATTTTATAAACTTAGGCAGTGCAACATGTATTATTTTTCTGAGGCAAACCAATAGTAAATTTCTCAAGGTTCTTGCTGCCTTCTTTAGCAGCATTTGATGAAGGATCTTTTATACATTTGTGATAGATAGAAATAAACCAGATTGCAAATCCTTTTTTAAAATCCTAAACCATGTACCGAATTTTTGGTTCAAATTGTGTAAGATAAATTAAATTTAAATCACATTCTATTAACCAATATGAGGGTATTTCTGTAAGCACAGTTATGTTGAAATAAAATTTTCAGAAAAAAAAAGTAAAGAATTGATTTTATATATGAAAGCCATGATCAGATCCCCTCAACAATATGTACTGTCTCATTAGATTGCCAGCCGGTGGTAATTGATAATTTCTAAGTAATTGAGATGTTTCATCTATTTCTGTTTCAAACAATTGAAATGGAATAGTTTCCTTGACCCTTTCATGGTATTTGTGAAGGGGTGGCTTGATTACTCTGCCTACAGCTCTGAACCCCTCATGGGAAGGGGAGCATGCAGATGAGTGGGTGCAGGGGCTGGGACAAGTACTTTTGACTGCCAGCAGGAGAACTCCATGTGGCTTTGTGCCAGTGTCTGGGCTGGGGGGTACCCATGACCCCTGGAGCCCCAGAGGGCAAGTATTACAGTATAGTCTTTTAGCTTTGGTATCCATGGACAGCTTAAGTGTTTAACAGCTCAGTGGAAGGTCAGGGTGACAGTGTTTTGCACCCACACTCTTGGTACCCAAGTTATTGTCCAGCATCCAGGAAGAACCAAGTCGTGTGAATGATTGAAAGGTGGTGAATGTGGAGGATTTTGGTGAGTGATGGAAGTGGCGAGTGATGGAAGTGGCTCTCAGCAGAATGGGGAGCTGGAAAGAGGATGGAGTAGGAAGGTCACCTTCCCGTGGAGTTCATCCATCACCAGTCAAACTCTTCTCTAAAGTCCCACTGTCAAGCCATCCCTCTGAAGTTAAGCTGCTTCTCTCTGACATCCGGCTGCTTATTTTCTTCTCTCTTTCTCTGCCACTCTGCCTCTGCACTGGTAGGGCCTGGGGTTTTTATGGGTACAGGATGTGAGGCGGGGGACAGGGAGGCCAGGGTGGTTTTGGAAAGGGCAACATTTGGGCAGGAAAACAGGAATTCATGTTCCCTCTTTGAACTGTGGGTCCAGGCCTGAAAGTGGAGCTTCATCAGGAAGCCCACCCTTTTCTGCCTAGTATTTCACTGCCTCCTGTCTGTATCACAACCAAATTCTGCAGTATGTATCTGATACCAAAGACTGGTATAATTAAGACAGTTTTCTACAAACAAATCAAATGATGAAAACAACTCATTTCTTATACTATTAATCAGAAAAATATAAAATTACCTGCTACATAAATCAAAGGACATATTTCTGTTCCCAATATTGTATGTGTTTCTGTCCCCAAGTCTTGTAATGTGTCCTCAAGTCTGTTGCCAAGTCTCTTTTTCCCAAGAGTTAACTAGAGTATGTTCTTCATTTCCCCTCTCAAAGGACTTTTTTCCTTATTTTTTGTTTGTTTGCTTTGTTTGTTTCATTACCTAGACCATATCCTTTCAAGACATCTTTGATTTTTTTTTTATTCTCTTTTTCTGCTCTCCCATAATGCCGAATTTGTATTCTTGTTAGATATTCTTCTGCTCTCATGGGCCACCCTTGCCCACCTTCAATCTCATGCCGTAAGCATCACATTTCCTCCACCTGAAGCATGACACTAGCTTTCTGATAGCCATTCCTAGCATCCCTCCTCACATTCAATCCACTGTTCACACTTTCATTTCATCCCTATTCCTGAAACATATTTCAAAGCGTTTAAATTGTTTGCAAGTTTAAACTCTGTAGTTATTGAAGACCCTCTTTGCTTTTCTTGTTTCTCCCTTTCCAACCTGAAATTTCACACAAACTAATCATTTAATCGTTTATTCATTCAACAAATATTGAACATATCTCATGTCAGGAGCTTTTCAAGGCATGGTGGCTATAGCAATAAACCAAATAAGTGCAAGCCCCAACCTTCTTGGGTGTCTCATTCTGGTGGAGGCAACTGGTGCTCTGATGCTCTGCCAAGATATTCTGGTCCAAGCAAACACACTTAACTTACCTCTGCCCTCCCCAGTTGCTGAGACTTTTGGATGGCTGACCGTTCATCCTTCTACCCTTAATGGCAGTGTCCTCTATAGCAGGGAACTCCCTTGGGCAACTTTCCACCCTGTTTTAGGAAGATACTTGCAAACAATGGCCATCAGATATGAAAATACAAAGCCCTGACTTACTGATCTTAAGTTTGGACAACTCTGAAGGGCCGCCAAGCTCCAGAGCTTCCTATGGGGTAGACTGAATCTTCAGTTGCAACCACATTAAAAGTCAGTATCTCCCTCTGTCTAATCCTGTCTTCCTCACTTCCATACATGTGAATTTTCAAAGAACACTCTCTTTCTTCACACAACCTCTATCTCAGAGTGTGTTTCCAGGAAACTTACCCAAGATATAAGCAAGACACATAATATCCAAGTAAATAATAACTATTTTATGGCATATAAAGTGGTGGATTTTATTACAGTTTGCCAAATATTTCAATACCCCTCACTATGGTGCATAAGAATTCTATTTTACCACTTGATGACATTAGGTCAAACTGTATTTCTCGTTTTGAACACTAAGTGTATGTGGAAGAGGTATTTGTCACTTCCAGGAAAAAGCTTTAAGAGCTAGCTTGTGGTTCAACAATGTTTTATTTTTCTTTGTGAAAACAACCAGTGATGTTCCATATAGAGGATTTATTGTCCTGGGACCAAGGGAGAAAATTATATACAGCTGAGTCACAACTGACCCATCTGGATATATAGAATATTGTAAGAGGCTGGGATATGAGGGTCACTAACTGCCCCAGCAGAACTTAATTTAACCTGTTTGAAACAGCTAGGGGTAAGTGCTATCAAGCTAAGTAGAAAGAGGAATAGAGGAGTCTGGAGTTGAAATGGGGGCCAGAGCTGCTGATTTAAATAAGGTTGTCAGAGACAACCTCACTGGTAAGGTGTTCTTCGAGCACAAGCCTAAAGTGGATAAGACAGCAGTCATGGAGACACCTGGAGTAAGAGTGTTATAAGTAGAGAGAGCCACAATGTAAGGTTCCCGAGGCCACATCCCAGTTGACATAAAGAAAGAGGACCGTGTGGACAGAATTCCAAGAGGGGTGGAGATTTGCCAAAGATTAAATGAAGCTAAAACAGGATCCAGATTGTACAGAGTTTGAAAGATCATTAAAAGGCCTTTAGCTTTTTCTCTGATTGAAAAGAGAAGCCTTTGGATTGTAGGCCAATAGAGAGATTCAGAAAAAATTGGATTCTGGGTCTGTTTTGAAGTTAGAATGAACAGATTTGCTGACAGGTTGGATGTGGGTTATATGAGAAAAAAAGAAGTCAAGGATGACTCCTTTTTTTTTGACCTGAGCAACTGGAAAGATGGAGTTGCCATTTCCTAAGAGACCAAAACTGCTGAAGTTTGTTCAAAGAACTGTACAAACCCAGTGCACTTGTCAAATTTCTTTGCTTGTTTTTCTGATATTTCCTGCATACTTTTCATACTTCCTCACTTCTGTATTTTCACTCTTATCATTCTCTAATCTTCATGTCTAAATTCTATTGACTCTTCCAAGTTCAAGTCATAGGCTACTCCCTCTGTAAAGTTCTTATGAGCATCTCCATCAGAAGTACACTGTCTTTTCCTGTCACTATAATCTTTTATTTAAGTTCCTTTAACCTCACTAATAACTTTCCCTCTTGTTTTATATTATTTTTATAATTTTGGGGATTCAGTCAAATAAACATGAAATTGGCATCTATATTACTAATTACAGCTGATTGTTGAGAACAATGCTGGTGGGCTTATTACTTCATCTCTGTATTAAATTCACCGTATCACATTTACAAGTTATTTCTTCCCCCACCACCCTTCTCCCAGTAGGTGCTTTCTCCAGTGAAAATGTCTAAATTCCAAAATAAATAAAGACACGATTGCAATTAAGGTATGTTGTAGCTTCTTTCCAATTTCCAATTCTCTACTGAGATGAATCAACTCTCTTTACTTAGGAAAGAATGTGAGTCAAGAGGCTAAGTTTTATCCTACGGAATGATGAAAATCTGCCTTCTACATGCAGCAGTTACCCTGCCTGTCTTAATCCGGTCTTGAATAAACTGTAAGTTAATATCAATGGCATATCCTCATAGCACCCAGTATAGCACCCTGTGCCCATGAGGTATCCCGAATGTTTCTGAATAAATGGAATAAAAGTAATGGTCATAATGGGAACATAATATATAATGAAATCAGATTTTTAAAAATTTAAATAAAAACAAAATCAATTCATCAATTCTTTTTTACCAGTATATATGTGTGTGTGTGTGTGTGTATATATATATATATATCTCAAGCTAAGTGGAAAATATATATATACACACACACTAACACAAAATCTTAAATATCATTTACATGATATTTACTTGATATTTACCATGTACATGACTTCCCTCTTCCTACCAATTATGTTTCCTACTAAACAAAAGTTACCATAAGGTATATTTTTAGTTTTTAGTCTCAAGATGTTTATGTAACATATTATTTTAAAATACATAGCTGCATTTCCAATGTAGAGAATGTGTCACTTTGTAAGGAAATATTAAAAGCAAAAAGCAAAGAAACCAAAACAATTTAAAATACTTCAATCCCCCAAATCAAGGATTTAGTAGAAACATTGAAAATCAGGTCTTTATATTGCACCCAAAGAAGTAACAATTGGCAGAGCAGTAACTAAAAGTGAGAAAAGAGGAGTCCCAGGCAGAAAAAAAGACGTAACTCTCCGTGGATCATGCAGTATAAAAACCCAACTCTGGTAATTATACTAGATATGTTCTAAATAATTAATATTAAAGTGTTTTAGGTCATTTATACTTTTATTCTCAAGGAAAAAAAAACAGAAAATATCTGACATTAGTGTCATGTGCATCTGTGTGAAGAGACCACCAAACAGGCTTTGTGTGAGCAATAAAGCTTTTTAATCACTTGGGTGCAGGCGGGCTGAGTCCAAAAAGAGAGTCAGCCAAGGGAGTTAAGAGTGGGGCCATTTTATAGGATTTGGGTAGATAAAGGAAAATTACAGTCAAAGAGGATTTGTTCTCTGGCGGGCAGGAGTGGGGGGTCGCAAGGTGCTCAGCGAGGGAGTTTTTGAGCCAGGATGAGCCAGGAAAAGGACTTCCACAAGGTAATGTCATCACTTAAGGCAAGGATCGGCCATTTTCACTTCTTTTGTGGTGGAATGTCGTCAGTTAAGGCAAGGACCAGCCATTTTCACTTCTTTTGTGGTGGAATGTCATCAGTTAAGGCAAGGACTGGCCATTTTCACTTCTTTTGTGGTGGAATGTCGTCAGTTAAGGCAAGGACCAGCCATTTTCACTTCTTTTGTGGTGGAATGTCATCGGTTAAGGCGGGGCAGGGTATTTTCACTTCTTTTGCGATTCTTCAGTTACTTCAGGCCATCTGGGCCTATACGTGCAAATCACAGGGGATTTGATGGCTTGGCTTGGGCTCAGAGGGCTGACAATTAGTACAAAATCCAGCTATTTGCAGTACTGTGGAACTACCTTTCTTGATCACTTCAGATTGTCTTATATTATTGAACCTGGCAGAATTTTCACCCATCCATAGGCGTTAGGATAGTTCGACGTTATCTCCACTTACAAAATAATTACTTATGGGAAGGAACATCTCTATCTTTATCAGTTGTTTGCATTCAAACCGGAAAAACAAAGTATTAAACTATGCCTTTGATGTTTTCAGAAGTTAATGAAGAGAACTTCTTGGTCATATATCCTCTTTCTGTAGATTGGTGGCTGTACCATCATTAGAATTTAGCCAGCCTGCTGTTTGAACTCATATATGGAAAAGAAGGGAAGGCATTGGAAGAACAGCAATCTGAATGAGGAAGAAACAGTGGACAACAGAAAGCCTTTTAGGAATTAATTGGAAGAAGGGAGAACTAGGTAATTCACCACTAAGAATCTGCTGTTAGTGCTGGTAACCCAGTGTCCGTCTACATAAAGAGATACTATGCTTCATTTTTAAAGATATTCTTTACACCTATTTTCAAATCCTGGTATAAACTTCCAAGTTAATCTATACAAGAAACCCAGAAATTCCAAGAGTGCTCAAAATTAACAGCAAAAAATGACAAAAGAAAGTGATGCCTTACATACAGAATACTGAACCTAAAACTGTTACTCTAATGCCAAAGATCAACAGCTGAAAGTTCACTTTGACTGTTAGCATGTTTGCATGTAACTAACAGAAAGAGCACTTGGCCAGGTCCCCAGAGTCTTATGCCTTTTCCTTTGTCTGCCATCATGTGAACATGGATAAGACTCTTGGTCTCCCTGAGTCTCAGTTTCCGCAGGTAAACAATGACACAAGCTCATTGAATGATCAACCTAGGTTCCTCAGTGGGCAAATCTGACATTAAGTCAGATTCCCGAATCTCATTCCCATAGATAGTCTATGTTAAAACTTTTAGCATGTATACCGCTGATTAGTATGTTTTCTTTATCACCAATATCTTTTTCATGGGGCAATTATTGGAGATCAGAAAAACGTGCTCCCTTCCAATTGAAGACTATGTTTAGTACACACCAAATATACTCCTTTCTTACTAAATCAGTTTGGTGTGGTTAACACCTCTACCCTCACCTAAGGCCAAGATAGACGTGACCAACTGAGGGTGCCTTCCTCTGCAAATCATCTTCTGTTCCTGTACTTGATTTTTCTTATTCTAACTTGTCTAGCTTTCCTAACAGGCATGATTCTCATGTTTTTATCTACTTATTTCTTTCTATTTGAACTCTTTAGACATGAAGATTAAAACTACCTTTGTTTTCTGAGTTTACTTCAAATGTGTGCTATTTAAAGTGAATGGAAGTTACTTGTGGTATGTACTTGTATTCATGATCTCTGTTTCATGTGGCATAGCTATTCCCACACTCAGTTCCCTCGTGGTCCCCAAGTGTTACTTTTCAAGGAGAATTTCTGTCATTCAACTTATTTTACATCATGTTGATTATTAGAAAAAATAAGTTTATCCTGATAAAATTACTTTTTACTGTACAGCACAACATTTTCTGTAATTTTTCTTCCATATATAGTTGTAAAATAAGCAATGAGGTTGCCTAACATTTTAAAGATAAATCATCCTTAAAATAAAGAAACAAAATTCTTGTTATTGTCTAGATCAGAAATAAGTCAACAGATTTATTGGAAAAATATCTCTAATCCTAGTTTTCAGAATGTAGCCAGATTGGAATCTGAGCATCTTTGGAATCTGTAATGACTCATGCAGGGCACTTGTGTATGATGCAGTCTTGACATGGTGCCAAAACAACTGGTCACATCAATCAGAAAAATTAGTTGAGCAATTCTTCCATGCCATGTAGACAATGGCCCAGTTGGTTGTATTTTTCATTCTTCTGCTAAATACTTTGGCAGCATGTCGACATGGTAGCAATTTGGCTGTGCTTCTGATGAGTGTGATTCTGTGTGTCTGATACGTATGACCTAAGGCTTAATTCTTTGATGAAGCCTTTCCACAGAGGCTCTGAGGATTCCCAGTTATTCGAACTTAATACCTCTTGGAACTCTAAGATTTTTGTATATTCCTCTAGAAAGCTATGCTTCAACAAATCATGAGATCATATAGCACAAAGAGGCCCTTGAGAGTGCCTTTGGTCCAGTGGTTGATTGTGTATATTTATTTCTTGGAGTCACTTGTGTTTATATCCATATATTTATGTTGGTGCTGTCTTCCTATTATCCCAGAAGGTCCGTAAGGACTTGCCTTGCCCTGTTCCTTTTTTTGTTTGTTTGTTTGAACTCCCCAAAGTCCAATAGCATACTCTAAACCAGTGTTGGACTCATTTCTCAGAGCAGTCTGTGAAAAATTCCTATCATGCCAGATAACTAGAGAGAAGTTACAAGGGTAGCAAAAACCCTGGCCTTCTCCCCTCTAATAAATATACATCCAAAGTACAGGTCACTTCGCAAGCCACTGGATACATTTTTAAGTGTCTCAAGATGTTCTAATTTTGCTTTCTACACGGGTTTCACAATTGCTGTTGGTCAATTCATATGGTTACAAAAAGAGGTGCATATTCAAATAGCAATCTTTAGAGGCGTTGGTGAGAGGACATACATAGCCGGGCTACGTTAGGACAACTATAAAAGCTAGACCTTACACGGTCTGAGAAGGGCTAAGACTAGATCTATCTTGCTGAATACCACATCCTCAGCACCTGACATATGGTAAGTGTTCAGGTAATGGTAGGTAAATAATTATAAAAGTAGAAAAAAAATGAAAGTAAATTTATTATTGTTTCTTCCACTAGAATTAATTACTCCTTTGATTAAAAAAAACAGGAATATTGGCCCACTCTAAGAAGCAGAACCTATATATTTTTTTAAATTTTATATGAGTTTTATAATTGGCTTTCAAAGTTTCTTTAAATTCTCATTTCAAAAATAACCTAAAATAATTATCACTGCTGCTTAAAAACTGTTTTCTTTATTAGGCAGTCAGACACTGAGTTACTTATTCTTCCTCTCATTGAATGTTGTTTGCTTTGCGTGGATTCAAAAGGTCTATACTAATAGAGATGCTCTAATTCCATTATTATATAAACAATATTGTATATGTGCTTTAAAATATTCACTTTAATTTGAGGTATTTATAGATTGCTAAAGTGTCAAAAATACAACAAAAAGAGAAAAGGGAATAATGCTATTGAAAACTGTTCAAGATGCCAAACCAAATTAAATACTTAATTTAAAACAACATTCTCTTTCAATATCAAATATTCCTGATTAAATACAAATAATGTTGAAATCATCATTTCTGGTAAAGAAATACATCTTATAAAGACTAAAGATACTGTATCTCATAATATGTGTCAATAACATTTTTTTTCTGTTCAATACCTTCTAAGAATAGGAAAAGATTATGAAATATAACTAATAAGAAATGATATTTTATAATGCTCCAAAAATTACCAGCTTGTTGAACTCACCTTTACTGGACAGATGGCAGGTGACAAACTGATCTCAGCCAATAAAATCTGTCAAAACAATCTGCCATGAGCAGGTGTCAGATAATTATCTAAATGAACAGATATGTAAAGTAATAAACAAACTAGAAAGAGATTCTGAACACAGGGATCTTCACAAGCAGCTAAACTTGCAGTCTAACCTTAAATCATACATATGACACAAAAATTAGCTAGTGCTCAGGGCAAAGTTATAACTATTAACAGTAGATTCCATTTTCTTTGCCCAGTTTTAAGCTTCCCCTTCAATTAGAACTCTGGGTATGTAATTGTGATGTATCAATAAAATACAAAGCTTTTTGTTTGGCAAGTATTTTTTAATGCCATATCTTAAGTCACAGCAATAAGAAAGTTTATGATATTTAAAGTCATTTTCATAAAATATTATATATAAACACATAAATTAAATATATATAATTTATACTGTCAAATAATAAAAATCATATAACCAAATAAACAAAAAACTTTGCCTTCCTAACTAAGTGGTTCTGTAAATTATGAGAGATATTCATATATGGAATTTTAGATACATTTGCATAAATGGAAACGTGAACATATCTATAATTTGCATAGTACAAATGGTTGCCTTGAGTTAATAGTTGACAATCCAATATATTGACAATCCATCAATATATATTTGAGAAATTAGTATTTGCCCACATAGGCATTAACATTGCCAGCTGTAAGCGATATTTTCTTTGCTGACCTGAAGTCAGTCATTTTGATTTTGGTTAAGTTTTTCTTAGTAGCTTATGTTGCCATTTGCAAATTTGATGAGCAGCAGGGAGCTCGGTCAGGTGGAACTTCATGGAAAGAAGCTACCATTTAAGTATTTTCTATTTAGGACACGATATTTTTGTCTTCAAAGATCACTCTCTTACTTGTGACATCTTGCTTATGCAAATAAAAGCACATTAAACAGGCACTCCCACGTGGGAAAGATGTGTCATAAAAGAGCAGTTTGTGACTGGATCCTAATAACACTCACATCAAAAGTGGACATATTTGTATAAATCCAGGATTCCTGACAGAAAGTGTTCCGTGGGGCTCTGGCTCCATCCTCCTGATTAAGTGCCGTGGCACTGACTGAATTCCGGATGAGTTCTGGCACTGGTTCTCGAATACATGGCCTCAGGACCCATTTACACTCTTAAAATTATCAATGCCCCCTCAGGAGCTGTTGATTATATGAATTATATCTTTCAACATTTATCATATTAATAATAAAATAGAGATATTTTAAAAATATGTACTAAATAATTTAAAATAATACTTATCCTTATTTACATAAATTGCCTATTTTATTAAGACTATATTGTTTAAAGTAAAAAAATTCTTTACATTTTACAAATTAACATCTAACAGTAAAAAAAGACTGGATTTTTATATCTGTTTCTGCATTCAATCTTTAAGATGTGTTATTTTGGATGAAGTATGTAAAGAAAACTCAATGTCGCACAGATAGGTAGTTGAAAAATGGAGGGATAGTTTAAACTTTCTTCAACATGGTTTTTATATTATTTAATATACCAAAACTTGACAAGTGTTAGTTTCTTTAAGATGAGTTAGATTCCAATATGGAACCTAAAACAACATTGACGGATTTGTTATACTCACTTTCATCAATACCAATTAGTCTATCACACATTTTGAATAAATCTTTTAACCATGCATGATTTTACAAAATCATGCATTGATCATTTGAAAAATATTGGTCCACTGAGTTATGCAGATCTGTCAAATGCACAGTACAAAATTCAAACTGTGCTTTCAATGAAAATGACAAAGTTGAGTAATATATATTATTATTATTATGAGAATACATTTGATCTCATAGATATCTCTGAAAGAATCTTAGGATCTCCAAACTCCCCAGTCACACTTTGAGAATTACTGACATGAGGGAAAGGACAGCACGACTTAAAGACCCACATTCAACACTAGGCGCCAGATGAGCTGCAATCACAAGTGCCTGGGTAACAAAAACAAGTGAAGGGAGTGAATGTGGCAAAACCCAGGCGAGAAAGCAGTTGCTCCCCTATCCCCTTGTAGGAATGTAGATCAAAGGTTGTCTGATCTCCCTTTTAAAGATAAACTAGAAACTTGGATTTTTATGTGAACTCTTTTGAGTCTGGTTTTTTTTTTT
>NW_012103543.1:128710-134194 GCF_000951045.1 Mandrillus leucophaeus
TTTTATTTTAAAGATGGAGTTTAGCTCTGGTTGCCCAGGCTGGAGTGCAATGGCACAATCTCAGCTCACCGCAACCTCCACCTCCTGGGTTCAAGCGATTTTCCTGCCTCAGCCTCCTGAGTGTCTGGGATTATAGGTGCCCGCTACCATGCTCGGCTAATTTTGTATTTTTAGTAGAGATGGGGTTTCTCTATGTTGGTCAGGCTGGTCTCAAACTCCCGACCTCTGTTGATCCGCCCACCTTGGCCTCCCAAAGTGCTGGGATTACAGGCATGAGCCACCGCGCCCAGCCAACTCTTTTGATTTTTTAAACGGTGTCCACTCTACACATTAACACTTTATAGGCCAATCAGAATCCACCAGTAGATTCAGCTGGTATCATCTAGCATACAGCTGAAGCCAGAAATCAACTATGGAAACGATAAAAGGGCAAGAGAAGTCAGCTAACATCTGTAAACTTCTATAAGCTTGGAATTCCCCAAATCTGGATATTTCATGATTAATCCAAAGTGCAGAAATCATGAGGTGGAGGAATCAACCTCCCTACGTCCGGTAAAGCATCACTACAGCGGTGAATAAGAGGACTTCAAATTGTCTTGGACCGGTTTTCAATAGGGATATGTATGTTATGATCAAAATAGACACAACAGAAAGCAGAAAACTGGGCCCATCGGTGGCAGATCAGTTTCTCCAGTTGTCTTTCTCCTTCACATATGAAAGCTTATTTCTCTAGACGAAATAAGCTCTAGGTGTTCACGAACTATTTAAGAGACGAAATGTAATGGGTGCCCTTCCAGTTACTTGGAAAATTTATTTAAATATTGAAAAGAAACGAGTCTTTAATTATTCCTCAAGCTGGTGAAGTGAGTTACACTGGAGATATACTTGTAGATCTCTGTATTCACATATCACTAACTCCTTCTGTATTCAGTTTGACGCCCTCAACTTTAGTATGAAAACATCGATCATATTATTTGTGTGAAACATTGAGAGAAAAGGATCCTTTCATAGCTATGCATCTCCCTCCTATTAATCTTATATCCCTCTTAAAATGAAAAGTTTAATTTTTACACATTGTAAAAGTGCAAGCAAGTCATTCATTCATTTTATAAAGATTATTTTTACAACTAATACCTTGTTTAAAAATATAGAGAAGACTTTGGCAACAACTCTTACTTGTCCAGTTATCTTTGGTATTACTTGAGCTGGCATTACTTGCATGTTAAGCATAGATAAAACTGATGACTCAAAATAATTGCAATAATCTTCTGTATGTTCTCCTAATGAGCTTGCTCAGTTTTCTTGTAACTTTAATATATCTCCTTAGGAAATGCTACAGAACAGTTTGAACCAAATAAAATCAGAAATTTCTTCCAAAAAGAAAAATAAAATATTTCTTGGTTTTACATTTTTGATAACTATGCTTTTCATTATGCAGCATAGAAAAGTCTAAGAAATAGCCCTTTATTTGTATATTTTTTAAAGGAACAATTGCATTTATTTTGAATTGCTATCTGGATAATATTGATTTTGTTTAATTTACTCCTTTTGACTCAGATTGCTACTGGTTTACTAAAGTCCCTTTTCCTTCTTCACAGTAATAGAAACATAGCCCCAACCTCCCCAGATAGAGATTACATTTCCAGACACCCTTACAGCTCTATGTATCCATGAGATGAAGAGAATGTGAGAAGTAATGTGTGCCACTTCCAGGTGTGGGCCTAGAAAGAGTAACAATGTATCCTCCACACACTCTCTTTGCCTTTCCCATAAACACTAACAAACTCACCCAGCTTGAGTTAGGCAGATGAGGAAAATAACTAGAGGTGGGTGAACAGGAAGATGTAAGAAACCCTGGACTTTGAAAGGCAGTGTGGATCAGAGCTATGCTACCAAATGGAACTTTTCATGCAGATGCTATCATGTAAGAGGGGAAAATTTTGTCTATAAAGTCATTGTAATTTTGAGTTTCTTTTTTACACCAGCTCAGTCTTTATCTTAATTAATATTTCATAAATTAATTTTTCACATAAATGAGCTAAGATGAATATATTTGGAAAGCATATCTGTACATATTGTTAATAAATGGATCTTCTTTGTGTATGACCCTGTTTTCCCAAATGAAAAAAAAAGTTTCAAGTTTATCAACTCTAAAGTAATGCTGATGACAGATGCATCAATTCAATTGTGGACCATTCCATGTGATCTATTATTTTTTTCCTTTGGGTGTGTCACCATAGATAACTTAACTTTGTATATTGATGTTAGCTCTTTTCAATAACTTTTTTTTTTAATGAGCAAGATGAGTGTAAATAAAAAAATGATAAAAATAATTCTAGTAGTTTTGTCTTATTACTTTCCACCTTCCTCCAAATAAGCCTGTATTTGAAGGATAGATCCTCCATATGCAGATCATAGATCATAGATCTGCATAGCTTTGTGCAGAGGAAGATATTAAAAACTGAAAAGAATCAGGGCTTCATACAGTGCTTTATCTTTCAAAAAGCAAAGCTGACCAAAGGCAGTACATTTGTCTGAGATGGGTTTGATACTGAAGGGTAAGGGTGTATACTACTTCAGATTGTCAGCATGAGCGATTTCCTTCCTTCACCAGTCAGTCTTCCTCAGCTTGTTAACTGGATCCACAGACAGCTGGTTCAAGTCTAAGGGCACTTCGACCTGAATGAGCAAACTGACAGTCTATAAACACTTAGGAGAAGACTTCAGACAAGGAGTGCTCATTTCTACATCCAATAGAGAGAAGTAGCAACGTCACACAAGACTACATTATTTTTTGTAATATATCATTTTATATTCAAGTAGATTTCCAACTCCATGCTTGGGATTTTTTACCCTAACTCAAAATGGCCAGTAAATAAATAAGAAGGATGATCTCACCATGAGTTGATTGTTTGCCATCTTCTACGTGATTTACAGGCATGACCTCATTTGATCACCATCATTCTATGAAATAAGTACAATTCCCATTACCTATATATACACCCTATATAACAATGGGTGTTAGGTTACATGAGTTAGCAAAATCGGGTTTGGTAAAACATGAAACCAGAATAGGCTCCAGAAATGTATGGTGATTCCTACACTAACTAACTCCCAGTTGTTAGTAAAAATATCAACTTCATTTATCAACATCTTTCTTAAGAGCACATCAATCAGTCTGTTTGATACTTTCCACTTTATCATATTGATTCTCAGTTACAAAAATAATCTGTATTTCCCAAGTTTCCTAAGACGTTCTCTACTCTGACATTTTGTATTTCCATCAATCTGGTTCTTTCAATGCAATCACATTTCCTGGGCCTCCACCCACCACTGATATTCAGTACCATTTTACTGCAGATTTTAACTGTGGTGGCAGAGGGATCTTGCTGTAACCTAGAATTGCTCCATAACAAATGTCTGAAAATCCTGCATTTTTATCTTTGACCATGAACTTTCACCCACTATGTTCTCTCTCATTCCAATTTCTCCAATAATCTCTTTTTTATTATATACAGCCCT
The DNA here is from genome assembly GCF_000951045.1 of Mandrillus leucophaeus. Lineage (NCBI taxonomy): Eukaryota > Metazoa > Chordata > Mammalia > Primates > Cercopithecidae > Mandrillus > Mandrillus leucophaeus. Next base: position 132,233 of record NW_012103543.1, read on the forward strand.
AAAATCTCTGGTTTCTGTCATTTCATTCCTCTTCTCCACTCTTTTCCTGCCTAGAGTTTACGATGCCAAACTGCGAATAGCTTCTCACTGTCTTTCAATATGCTGGCTACCTATTCTTCTACAGTGACCACTGAATAAATTCCAGTCATAAATGAGTTCCAAAAATCAGCATTTTCTTCTTTCTGTACCTGGATGATGATTCCTGCTACAGGAAACCCCCAACTTATAAATTGATGCCAAAAATATTCATTGACCTTGACCATAGCTGGTCTCTCAGCTCTTTCAAGACTCTTTACTTGTTCTTGCTCTTGGTCAAGTTTTTCTGTTTCATTCAGCAGATATTACAGATTATTATCTGTTTCATTCAGGTTATTCCTCAGCCTTCTAGTCAAAACTTTCCCCTTCACCTTCAGAGAGACATATTTGAGAAATTTGAGGCCATCCTGTGTGAAATCTCTCAGCTTTATGTGCCCCTCTTTTACAAATATGCTCCTGCTTCCGTACTGTGGGATACCATTCCTGAAATGGAGTCTAATGATGGCTGGTCTTCAGGCCTTTGTGTAATCCCTACCTCTTCTGTATGGCATGGACCTAGTAACTTGCCTCTAAGGAACGAAATATGACAAAAGTGATGGGATATCTTTTTGGATATTAGATTAAAGAAAACAGAATTCTGTTTTGCTCTCGCTCTTTCTCTTTGTCTCTCTGTGTCACTCTCCTTGGCTTGCTCACTTTGATGAAGAACATTGCCATCTTATAAGCTGCCTAGAGAGAGCAGCAGGGCAAAGGACTGAGGGCAGCCTCCAGTAACCAGAAAGGAATTAAGATTTTGGGTCCAAGATCTCACAAGGAACTAAACCCTGCCAGCAACCAGCTGTGTGATCTTGAAAGCATATCCTTTAAGGTAGATTTTGATAGCATAGGCCCTAGCCCACAACTTTGCTGGAGCCTGTGAGAGACCTGAAGCAGAGAACTCAGCAAAGATGCTTCTGAATTCTCGAGGTACTGAAGCTGAGAGATAGTAGTATTCTCACTTCAAACCATTAAGTTTGGGGATAATTTGATATGAAGCAAAAGATAACTAATACTTAAGCTTTCCTTTCCTGCAGGCTAAAAGAATCAAGTGCTCCCAGTCAACCTCTCCCCTAGTCTCTTGATCTCACACCTTGCTTGACTTTGCTGCATCAGTTTTCTTCTCTTTCCTTTTCACTCTCAATTTCCCCATTGTCTCTCTTACCAAAATGAATTGCACCCTGTGTGTGTGACCTCACTGACAGGTACCTTATTTTCTACTTTTCCATCTCACCTACACTTCATAAAAGATTCTTCTACCTTTGTTTTCTCTACGTTTTCTCTTTCAATCCAGCCATCCTCTTGACCCATTATAAACTGGCTTCCATATGCATCTGAATTTACTCTGGCAAATTCAATCACAGACATTCATGTTGACACATCTAAGTAATGGTTTTCACTGTCCAGGATTAAAACTACCTGTCTTCACTAGCCAACAGAGAAATGCAAATCAAAATCACAATGAGATACCATCTCACACCAGTTAGAATGAAAATCATTAAAAAGTCAGGAAACAACAGGTTCTAGAGAGGATGTGGAGAAATAGGAACACTTTTACACTGTTGGTGGGACTGTAAACTAGTTCAACCGTTGTGGAAGACAGTGTGGCGATTCCTCAAGGATCTAGAAATAGAAATACCATTTGACCCAGCCATCCTATTACTGGGGATATACCCAAAGGATTATAAATCATGCTGCTATAAAAACACACGCACACGTATGTTTATTGCGACACTATTCACAATAGCAAAGATTTGGAACCAATCCAAATGTCCAGCAGTGATAGACTGGATTAAGAAAATGTGTCACATATATACCATGGAATACTATGCAGCCATAAAAAAGGATGAGTTCATGTCCTTTGTAGGGACATGGATGAAGCTGGAAACC
>NW_012103543.1:134919-162733 GCF_000951045.1 Mandrillus leucophaeus
CCCTGATATTTTGACTCTAAATGTCCACCAGATACATTTAATTGACTGTGTCACAAGCGGAACTAAATTAACATGTCCCAAACTGTAGATAGATTTAATTTCCCCATCATAAATCTCCTCCAGTGACCCTACATCTGGCAATGGCACTGTCACGACCATATGATAGGCTAATCCAGAAACTGTTCTTCATCAATCCCCAAATCCTATACAATTCATTCATATGCCTTTTTATGTTCCAAAATATTTTACTTACCTCAATAACACCTCGTTTTCCTTCAAGTCTCAGGAAAAGATGTCCTCTCTAGGAATCCTCCCTCGACCAGAGGCAGAGCCAATATGAATTCTCTGTGCTCCCATAGACGCAGGTGGTGCATCTATAGCATAGCACTTGCCATGTTGTGTTGAAGTGATTTGCTTATGTTTTTATGTACTCAGATAGAATTTAAGTTCTCCTAAGTAGGAATCCATGTCTTTCCGTGTTTATGTGTGTATCCTCCGAAAAGCAGTATAATCCATGACAATTCAGAGAATATTAATAGTAGCTAACATTGCTTGAGAGACTATTATATTCCAAGCACTGCATTAATTTTATTTAATCCTTCTATCAAACTTTGAGATAAGTGCCATTATTACATCCATTTATAAGTTAAGTTAACAAAGCAATAGAGAAGTTAAGTAACTTGTTCACGTCACATTGGCAAATAAACAGCAGATTAGAATTTTAAAATTATGTTTCTAGCTCCAGAACTCACCATCTTATCCACCAAACTATACTAATTTCCCTAGGCTTATACTTATTGTTCCACACCGGGCATGATATAAATTACTTTAACACTAATAAAATATATTAAACAGCATTAAAATTAATCTATAGTATGTTATATGTTACATAACATATTATATTATTATATACTTCATAAATCTTTATTACACATCTATTTATAATATATTATTAATAGTAATACAATTTAGTAAAATATATTCACTTTAATATTTTTTTGAAATATGAAAACTGCAAAACTAGAATGTTCTCAGAAAGACAGTTTTTCCTTTCCATGTGCAAGATATCCAAATCAGTGTGTCAAATGTTCTTTGTGTAAATGAGTGGAATTGGGTGGAAGAGTTTAATGAATTCAGAGAAGTTAGTCATAAATCAGTGAAAACAAGTGGAATTTGCAGGTTTAGATTGAGCTTGAAAATAAAGATTGAGATTGAAAATAAAGCACAGAAGTGGCCTAAGAGCACCCTAGACCCATAGTATATGTTCTTGCTGAAGCAAGTGGGTGGAACCAAGACTGGTCATATGATTCCAGAACAGCAACAAAGGACATCCAGTTGTTCTGAGTGTACCCTGAAGGAAGTAGCAAAGTTCCTCTTCTGTAGGTCTCTGGAGGGCCTGCGTTAGCCCCATCTTCAGTGCCGCTTTTCAAGGGTGACTTTTTTCCACGTTAAAATACATGTTGATTCTTTTATTAAGCAACATGTTAAAAATTAGTTTCCTATTTTTTGGTGGAAAGTATTTGGCAGCAGGAAGAAAAAGATGTTCAAGATATTTGAGCTACTGCGACACACCTGTTCCCTTATAACCTGGAGCAGAAGTACCACTCCAACAGAGAAGAAATTTCCATGACCTCTTTAGCATCTTTTTAAATATTAACAATTAAGACACCATAAGGATTTGTTTCTTTAGTCACAATTTGCTCCTGTTTATTTACTAGTTCTCTAAAGTGTGTGAGAAGTTTAATAAATGACTGATCCTCACAGAACACATTGGGCACTTTCCCTAGGGGACGTCTATAGTCACAAAACAGACTCAAAATAACTCAATTAATGCCTGTTCTCTGATCCTGGACAGACGGAGGACTGTTAGGCTAAGAAATCAGGACAGACTATCCCCAGAAGCTGTACAGACCTAGCACCTGGTAGCAAATCCATAACATTCAATAGCATAGAACGTTTCTTCTATTTTCTCTTGCTTTTCCTTGTTTATTAAGTAAAAATTCTAACAATAGGCAATATAGCATGAAGGAAAGAACACTGGCTATAGTCCTAGATGGATGGGGTTCTTTCTTCTAATACCTTAAACAAATCTCAATTACTGAATCTGCAACATGAGGGATGATAATATCTATTTTGCAAAAGATTATGAATTTATACATAACATATGCACAGTGGTCATCACATCTGTGGTCTCACTAAATCAAAAGTATTTCTTTTCCTGACACAACTGTATTTTAAAATAGGCAAATCAGAAAAATCTCAAAGTGGAAATGTGTCCTTAACTGTAACAACAAATCTTTTGATTTCCAAGTATGTATATTTTGTCATGCTAACTCATTAGAAATGTCTTACAAACAGATGCATTAACAGAGTGCTAGACATATCGTAGATGTTTAATAATGGCTTATGATTGACTAATTAAAAATGAAGGAAAATCTGGATTCTTGTCCCTTGGAGTCCCTTTTGCATTATTTAGGGGTAAGAGGGGCAACTATTAGGGCAGAGAATGCTCTGGGTCTTCTTTGATTTTGGTTTTATCCAGACTAAAATTGTTGTGTTATGAAAAATGTACTTTTTCTAGGCTCATAGTTCTTACTTATTAAAAAAGAACTACTATAGTCCTTTTTATGATTATAAAAATAATGCATTTTGTTACAGAAAATTTGAATATATAGAACAATATAAAGAATAAAATAGCATCACCTGTAATCCCACTAAACAGAGCAAATATTTGTTAAAATCTGTTTTTCCTGATGTTTTCTTTCTCTCTCTGGATATATATATATGGGTATATCTGTCTACCTACTATTATCTATCTATCCATCCATTAATCATCATTGATATATGTAAACACATACATATGCATAATATCTTACATGTATTATATGCACACATGTATATACCCAGACATTTAATATAATTTGATAATCTACTTCACACTTTAAAATAACCATGAAGGCCGGGTGCGGTGGCTCATGCCTGTAATCCCAGCACTTTGGGAGGCTGAGGCGGGCAGATCACGAGGTCAGGAGATCGAGACCATCCTGGCTAACATGGCAAAACCCCATCTCTACTAAAAATACAGAAAAAAAATTAGCCGGGCATGGTGGCAGTCACCTGTAGTCCCAGCTACACGGGAGACTGAGGCAGGAGAATAGTGTGAACCTGGGACTCGGAGCTTGCAGTGAGTCAAGATCGCACCACTGCACTCCAGCCTGGGCAACAGAGCGAGACTCCATATCAAAAAAAATAAAATAAAAAATATGAAAATTCCATACAATTTTAAATACTCGTTTGAACTATCACTCAATATGTTTTCCTACTATTTCACAGTCTAGACATTTCAACTCATTCCTAATGATTTAATTTGGATATTTTCTGTTTTTAATATACTCATTTGTGCTATGATTCATATCTATATGAAAATACCTTTAAACACATCTTGGAATATTTTGCTAAAATAAGTAGAATTACTGAGTTACGATAGAAACTTTCAAGAATCAGTTATTTACTAGAAATGTTACACTCTGTAAATATGTTCATAACTTATCTACCTCACAATTATTTTAACATAAAAAAGTTTTAAGTGTATTTTTTCAGATGTATCAATTGTTTTCCTTTGTAATTGTGCCTCTGTTTTATACTTTAAATGACCCCCCATTCTGGGTTTATGTTTATTTTATGGTTTTATAGTTTGACTTTTTTTTTTTTTTTTTTTTTTTTGAGACAGAGTCTCGCTCTATTGCCCAGGCTGGAGTGCAGTGGCCGGATCTCAGCTCACTGCAAGCTCCACCTCCCGGGTTCACGCCATTCTCCTGCCTCAGCCTCCCGAGTAGCTGGGACTACAGGTGCCCGCCACCTCGCCCGGCTAGTTTTTTTGTATTTTTTTAGTAGAGATGGGGTTCCACTGTGTTAGCCAGGATGGTCTCGATCTCCTGACCTCGTGATCCACCCGTCTCGGCCTCCCAAAGTGCTGGGATTACAGGCTTGAGCCACTGCGCCCGGCCTTGGCTTTTTTACAGTAATGAACTTTACATAAGATTTTGCAATACACCTGGCAGTGACTTTAGTATTGATGTGAGAGAGGAAGACGATACTCTTTGCGTCAAAGACCTGATCCATTTCCTCAACACTAATCATGGGCTAAATTCTTCTTTCCTCATTGATGAAAATATCTACCTTTATTATTTACTAAGTTCTCATTACATTAGGACCCTTTCCTCATCACTCCATTCTGTTCTATTGATCTATTGATACATGGAATTATCCTTTCAATTATTTTTGTTGTTGTTGTTCACCTGTATACAACCTTGCTACACAAAGAATGGTCTGCTGACAGGCAGCATCACCCTCACAGAAGCATGTTAGAAATGAACAATCAATCACAGACCTGCACAATAAGGGTCTCTACATTATTCCTATGCACATCAAAGTTAAATACATGCATGTATATGTTCATCGCAACACTATTCACAATAGCAAAGACATGGAACCAACCCAAATGCCCATCAATAATAGGCTGGATAAAGAAAATGTGGTACAAATGCACGATGGGATACTATGCAGCCATAAAAAGAACAAGATCACGTACTTTGCAGGGACATGGATGGAGCGGGAAGCCATTATTCTCAGCAAACTAACGCAGGAACAGAAAACCAAACACCGCGTGTTCTCACATGTAAGTGGGAGCTGAACAATGAGAACACGTGGATACAGGGAGGGGAACAACACACACTGGGGCCTGTCGGGCAGTTTGGTAGCGGGAAGGGAGAGCATTAGGAAAAATAGGTAACTTATGCGGGGCTTAATACCTAGGTGATGGGTTGATAGGTGCAGCAACCACTATGGCACACATTTACCTATGTAACAAACCTGCACATCTACCCGGAACTTAAAATAAAATTAAATAAAATAAAAGTTAGAGAGAAACTGGTTGGTATGCAACAATTTCTTTTAGACATTCAGCCTATTCTTGTTTTGCTGGCTGAATGAGGGGAGGAGAATAGTTTGAAGTCAGGAGAATCTGGTAAGCTAAATATTCTAATTGGTTCACTGCATTGTGAAAAACGAACTCACCAAAACAAGGGATGCCTATTCATATCCTTCCTATCATTCCCGCAAGTTATCTTAAAACATAAGACCACTTTTTACAATACAACTTCCACCTCTGGGAGGCCTCTTTCCTGTTTTCTTCACTTAAGGCCTAGGGAAGAATAAAAGAAAATCATAAATTCAAGAAATCAAAAAGTTTCCAGCCCAGATGCTTACATTTATAAGAGGCCAGCTTTTGCTAAAATAAAATAAAATTTAAAAGTTTCTAATTTAGTTTATGAAATCAATCACTTGACTCATTGCAGAACTGAAGTTTCTCAGTGAACTGTTTTACAGGGTACTATTGAAATGTTAGCATTAAAGCAATGTAAAACTAAGCTCTTACAAAGAAGGAAAGAAAAAACTTCCTTCTTGTCTTACCAACACTGCTATTATCACATAGTGTGTTTCACATGATAAGCCATTCATTAAAGCATCACCTACTGTTTTTTTCTCTTCAGAACCAGCTAGAACATGATCTGTCTCTGCATGAAGACGTTGGACCTCTGACCTTTTCTGTAGCTATTTCAGACAAGTATAATAAACAGAGTTCACTAGGTTTCTGTAAATCTCTGATTATGTTTACTGTGGAATCCAAGTGTTCATCTCAGGCAGAAAAATTAAGGTTGATTTTCAAATATTATGTACAAACTCTAGCTACTAAGCATTCCATAATGAGCACTTTGGCAATTTAAAGCAAATTAGGGTTCCCACTAGGCAAGGATGACATACACTGCAGTCAAAGAAAAATGGTATGTTGTTAATGGAGAATATTCACTGAGAATTTACAATAAATCCAGAGAGCTCTCCTCATTGTAATTTGGGGGAAAGAAATCTTAGTACACTTCATTACTGTGACTTTGTGTCAGTTTTAAACTCTCCTTCCCTGGTTTTCAAATCTTAGTGTATAGAAGGCGGCTAATGAGTAACAGCCCAGTATCAATGGGTGGTTCATTAGGGTGATGCATTTTTGGGAAAACAGTTACCTTTCACAAGATTATCACTGAAAGAACAATTCAGTATACCCAACTACTGCCGGAGATTAATGCAGGGGTTGATTAAAATGAGAAATGGAATTTTTATTTTCATCCAAGCACAAAATGTAATCAGAATTGCACTGATCACACGTGTGAAAGAACCAAGATGTTACTTACTAAGTCATTATAAAAAAAATTCACATTATTTAATTATATAGCAATATTCTACATAGCATATCATAGAAAAATTTAAAGACATAAATAAGCATAAAGAAAATGTAAAAATCGTTACTATTCCTCTTATACAGGCATAATCGTGGTTAACATCTATGGATTATATCATTTGAGGATGTATATTAGATATATATGCATAGATACTAATATATGGATACATGGCAAATAAAAGACTACAGCTATTGTATGTTTGTGTGTACAGCTATAGTGTGTATGTGTATACATATGTATACGTATGTGTATATGTACATATATGTATATTTGTGCATATATGTATATTTGTATATATGTGTATATATGTATATTTATATATAGTGATTTATTAGTCTATGTGATATTTAAATGTCTCATATGTGATATATGTAAATTATATGCAAATGAAAACATGTATTTGTGCATTTATATTCTCTGTGTGTTTCTGTATGTGGGTGTGTGTGTGTGTATGTGTGTGATATAATATTACTTTAAAATCAACTTAACAAAATTACATCTATACCACACACATACATTTACACACTTACACACACGTACACTTATTTCCATGTCAAAAGATCAATATGCATTTAGGTGATATTCCATTTCGCAAATTTTACTATAATTTGTTTTACTATTACTGGAAATTTAGATTGTTTTATGTTTTCTTACTATTATAAACAACATTTTAATGAAAATCATTTATATAACTGTCTGATTAGTTCCTTAAAAATAATGGAATTACTGGGTCAATGACTATGTTCTTTTTGGCGTTATGAAAAATATTACCACATTATCCTCTAGAAAGTGTGTATTAATTTACCTTGCTCCTGGCAATGTATTAGAGTGACCTTTCTTATCCTTAGCCAAAATAGATGTTATAAAAAATTGTTAATTTGATAAAGCAAAAACCAATATATTGCTTACTAAGAAAGTTGAACATTTTGCTATGCATTTTCCTACTTTTCTATTATTGCATTCATTTTGTCATTACTTGGTTGCAGGACTTCTTTATACATGAAAGATATCATCCAAATATAATACATATGTAGCAAATATTTCCCCTATTAGGTCATTGCCTTTCTCTTTGTTCATGGTGGAAATTTTCCTTTGTTCATCTCAACAAGAATAAATTTTATATGGTCAAATAAATCAATCTATTCATTTGTAATACCATACTATAAGATAATCTTTTTACCTTCAAAAACACCAATTTTTTTTTTTTTAACTTCTTCTGGGCATTACTCTTTGATATTTAACTCTCATAACCAACTCAAAATTACTGTGATACCAGGAATAAAGTAAGTTTTTCAGATAATTAATCATTATCTCAGTACTATTTATGAAATATATTTTTGTACCAGTATTTTGGAGTAATGTTGTCATCTATGAATACAGACATATATTATACATATAAATGGTGTATACACACATACACACACATATGCACACACACACGTATGTGAGTTTGTGTTTGTTTCTGACTTTCTCTATTCTATAAACATTATTTTTCTTTTTGTTCTAGAACCACTTCTTCTCTGTGATAATTACTGTTATCATTTAGTATATATTTTAGTAGTTTGTAATGAGATTCCTCTACCAATTACCTTTTATCTTCAGAATTCCATTGTTTATATTACCCAATTGTTTTTATTTTTATTTTTATTTCTTTTTGAGACAGAGCCTCGTCCAGTCACCCAGCTTGGAGTGCAGTGGCTGGATCTCAGCTCACTGAAATATCCGCCTCCCAGGCCCAAGCCATTCTCCTGCCTCAAAGTCCCGAGTAGCTGGGATTACAGGTGCCCGCCACCACGCCTGGCTAATTTTTGTATTTTCAGTAGAGACAGGATTTCACCATGTTGGCCAGGCTGATCTTGAACTCCTGACCTCAGGTGATCCACCTGCCTTAGCCTCCCAAACTACTGGGATTACAGGTGTGAGCCACTGTTTCCGGCCTACCCATTATTTTTAAATAAAATTGGGGACATTTTCACCAATAGATAAAATTGTTTGTTTGTTTATTTATTTATTTTAGATAGAGTCTCACTCTGTCACCCAGGCTGCGGTGCAGTGGCATAGTCATGGCTAACTGCAGCCTCAACCTCCCTGGGTTCAGGTCATCCTCCTACCTCAGCTCTCCAGTATCTGGAACTATAGGAACGTGCCACCACATCTGGCTAATTTTTTTGTATTTTTCGTAGCGACAAGGTTTTGCCGTGTTGCCCAGAATGGTCTCAAATTCCTGGCCTCAAGCGATCCTTCTGTCTTGGCTTCCCAAAGTGCTGGGATTATAAGTGTGAGCCACCACAGCTGGCCAATATAAATTATTTTTAATTTGAATGAATTGATTCAAAACTAGAAAGATTTGATATTATGGTCTTTCCATATAAAAGCATAGTCATCTTTTTCATATATTTAATTTTCAATCTCTCGATAAAAATGCAATAGTTATCTTTATATGGATCCTGTGTTCTTGATTAGCTTTATAACATATATATCCCTAGGGATATGTTATACCTATGGATATATAACATATATATATAATATATTTTTGTTAATATTAATGAGTTTCTCTATTTTTTCTTGCTTTGTACAAATTATATTTACTTTTATAATGTGTCATGTACAACATTCTTATCTTTAGATCTAATCATTTCATGCTGATTTACTCAGATTTTCTAATTAGACCTATACTATTATACCTGCTATATTTATAATTTCCAAGGGATTTATAATTATGTATGTCAAGAATATAATTTTTAAGATTCCATGAAACCTGAGGACTTGTAACCTAATCCGTTTCTGGCAAATCCAATAATGTCAGTGTTCGTTCCCTTTTCATTTAGGTTAGAATGCATCCAAATCATGTTGTATTGCCCTTCTTCTACTGTAGCAGATATTGTTCAGAGGATCTCATATGGCATCAAGTAGAGGGCAGACCTTGGGCTGAGGCATTTGTTTTCTGCTGATACCTTTTGAAATCCCCATTCCCCATTCACTGGTGCTCTAGTTTTTACTTAAATGTTCCATACTCCCTTTGTCCTTGATCACTTGGTGCATACTACAAAACTGTGTGTGCCTTCCCTCACGATACATTTGGTATCTCTTTGGGCTAAGGCGCTCTCTCTCTCTGTCTCTCTCTCTCTGTCTCTCTGTCTCTCCCTCTCCCCTCTCTGTCTTTCTCTTCCTCCATACCTCCTTCAATTTCTATACCTGTGTGGGTACATGGGGAAGATTGCCCTATTGTCTGTGGATGTCATCAGACACTTCTACTCACAATATCCACCAAGTGATCCACACTGTGCTGCTCTGCTACTTTTGTGGCATGGGTAAAATCTGCAAGGCCAGTACCTTCATGTACAGTTGAGCGAGTAACCACGTTTTGTCCATCTACCAAAAAAAGGTGTTAGCCAGCATTTTATTTAGGCTCTACGACACTGTGATAACTTTTGGCCAGATCTTACAGATAAGGAGGACATTTAACCTCTTCTTTCCTACATTTTCTTATAAGTGTTAATTACCTTTTGATTTGTAAATCACTATGCTAGGTGCCAATCAATTATTATTATTAATACCCATGTGAACATTGTTAATAAGCTGTAATAGTAACAATATCTGACCCCCTATTATTGGACATATAGATTCATATATAGAGTTACATGCTTTCTATGTGATTTAATTAACATTTACTGCACACCTAAGAACTTACTTTTATTATCGCCAAAGACAAAACCCTGAGGCAGATAAATTAAGGAGTTTGCCAAATTTATACTCCTTGAGTGAGGCTGAACACAAATTTATCATAGTGTTAAGTCTTTGCCCCTGTCCTGAAATTTTCCATCTAATTGAGCACAGGCTCTGGAACCAGATTGGTTAGGTTCAGATCCCAACTCTGCCAACTTCTAACTGTGTGATCTCTCAAAGAATTTACTTAACCTCCCTGTCTCAATTTCCTCTTCTTTAAACGCAAATGATAATAGTTTCAAACTCCTAGGAATGGTGTGAAGATTAAATTAGTTAATACAGGCAAAGTCCTTACTGGCACATAGTAAGCACTCAATACATGTTAGCTATTAGTATTACAATCATGTAATTGAAAGTATAACTGTATAACAATTATGCAAATTACCATTATGAGTATATAATTATATTTATTCATATTGCTGCTAAATCAATGATTTTGTCATACTGTAAGTCTAATCATTTTCTCCACGTGAGGGAATATTTACCGGTCCTTTCTCTTGCAATTTATTTTAATTCTATAAAACAGAGGTGAATCTGGGCACAGAGAAGTCATAATAAGGTCCAGCTCTATGCTAAAAACATGAAGAATGTTTAAATAGAGATTTACAATTTACAATGCACTTTCACATTCTTGCAGCCGTTTACCTATATATTCCCACAAGAAATTGTTGCAATAAAATGCTTCATGAGTGTGTTCATTTAAAGTGAAAATGTACTTGAGACTTTGGGGCTCGAGAATTGCCTTTTATTTATTGGTCCAATAAAAAATATCATATTATCTACTTCATCTACTTTATCCTCAAGGTGCAATATTGTTATGAATATATTCTGCATGCATTTATGGATTTTATCTTTATCAAATTCAACTTAAATAGCAATTTAATCCGAGAAATCTGGTTCAAATGGGAAAAATAACATATGATCATTTTATATTTCTAAAAATCGGCTTGATTTTATTTAGAAATGGTATTGTGGCAGTTTTTAAATCTATACCATTTGTTTGAAACCATTTTGTCTGGGTTTTGATGCAGGTGCTTTTAAAAAATTATTTTTCTGTTTTCTTTGTTTACATATAACCAATTATATTGACTTCCCATTCCTTATGTCTAAATGATCATCTTTCTTACTACAAGGTGCTGACCTACTTTCAAGTTAGCCTTTGTTTTAATCAATACAAATAGTTTTTCATTAAATAATCTGTATTAACCTCGTGATTTCCACCTAAGGAATAACTCAATTGATATGATTAAACGACTAAGTCACTCTTTTTTGGGGGGTGTCAATTACAACTGACACATAACATCTTGCTTTTATTTCTGCAGCTGCACAGGTCCCTCATTATATGCTACAAGTTTTAACATAGCAGCATGTGATTTAAAGTCAAGTTTTGTCAAAGGAGGTCACGATCCCATTAAGGGCAAAGTTTCAAACTCAGATGCTAACAGGTGCCCATCAGGGAACTTAAATGAGTGAAGTCAGCATGTTATAAGACAAATAGGGAATGAGGACAATCTAAGAGATCAAGGAAATGGATGCCTCATGTAAAGGATCAACTACTATGAAATCCACTTACTTGCTGCCCGGGAGCAATGTGTGGTCGGTGTTGCCAGCTCTCGAGATTTCTTTCACTTTTTTTTTTTTTTTAACTGGAAATTTGGATTGGTTTTGAATGTAAAATCTCTCAACTTTTAAGTCTCGGCCATCTATTCAACATTTTTTTACGACACTGTAGTTATCAAATGTGCCATGCTTGTAGGTCATCTCTGGCATACCAGCATTTAGTTAGTAATTTAGTCGTAATCTCTTTTATGATATAGAGTTACAGCATGCGAGAGGTGGAATCCCTCAGGTTTGTAATTGAAAATCCCTGCAGTTTATAAATTCTCTCTCCTCTTACATCAAATAACATCAAATTCTCTGAAGATTTTACACAGGAAAATGAATGTATTTTTAAAATCATATGTCTATATGATTTCAAACTTAACGTTTTTATTTGCAATACCCTCCAAACATCATTTCCTAATTAGAACCAATCCCCTTAGAGATTTAGTTTGCTAGGTGTTTTTCCTTATCTTTATTAAACATTTTATTTAGTTCAGAGAAGAAAGCATTCCTTCCTCTTCCTTGCTTTACCTCTTACTTTTTTCAGATATATACACATGTAAAAGGCTAATTAGAAGACTAGATTGAAAATGCAACATGCCAGACACATAATCAAGGACTTCACTCAAATACATTTCAGACATAGTGAGAAGTCTCCAAACAACTATACTATAGGTTGAAAACTGTAGTTGGTCACAGCTCTTTCAACTAGCACACAAAAGTTTAGCCTGCAATTACCACACATAACACCCTAATGATGAGCCTAGTGACAGAAGCCACACGGACACACTGCTTGCTTTTCAGATAGCTATGTTTTCTTTTAGACCTTTCAGGCCTAGAATGCTGAATGAATTTGCTTGGGTAATTTAGCACATTTGTGTTACTCTCTTTTCTTATCAATTCTCCAGCTTTTGAAAACATCCATTTACCCGCTCTGCACTTCCCTTCCTTTCTTTCTGATTTAAGTTTTGCCTAGGTTATTTAAACTCTACGTGGTAATCTAATTTCTTTCAAAGCCTAAAAACTCTCCCTTATTTGAGAAAAGCCTTCACTATGTTGTTAGCTCACTGTTTCATATACCATAAAAAACATTTTTTAAAAAAAACCACCATGACTGATACCATGGGAACATTCTAATCATTAGTGCTGTTGCCAGATTTTTCATAGTTATTCAATAGCTAAAGCTTAAAGTTATTCATTTTCCCTCTGAGTGCATTTTTTGGACTAATGTGAAAGATTCGACACAAGTATTTGCTTTGCTTATTAAATTAGCTTTTATTTATTAAGTAGATGAAGGCAGTGTGTGCCTAACTCTCCATTTCTCACAACACAACGAATATTTTAGATTTTTTTCTTGTTTCAGACAATAATTCCTTGTATTTTTGGCACTTTAAAAGACATTCATATCCCTCTGTTGATATATATTTCCCAGCATTTGTAAGTAGACAGAACAAAAAATCATCACCCCCACTTTTTGTGAAGGTAAACTGAGGCACAGTAGACGGGAGACACTTCACGAAAACAAACTGTGCATTTTACCAAGTAAGCAGACAATCATATACACAAATGCTCAAGGGCAACAAGATACCCGAATGCTAATGCGATCTAGGGTAAAATCACAAATCCCATTGAATGAGGGGATGACAACAACTTAGAGTGATCATAGCTGCAAGGATGATGTGTGTGTTTGTATTCGTTAGGCCAGAGGCATAGTTCTCCAATAACTTCTCAGATCTATAGCAGTTGCCTTTAGAATTGACACCCTACCACTTTTCCCAGTTAGACAGTATAACACAATACTTCCAAAACAGCTGCCATATTTGTACCTTATATTTCATATTTTCTTTTTTGAGTTAAGATCTATATCTATCATATTAAATCAGAACTCCTCCAGTTTTTACCCAAGGCTGAAGGTCATTAGACCACACACACCATATGGCCTCAATTTAGTCTGCATGTTTATGTATTTATTCATTAAAAATACCTACTGATAATCATAAGCCAAGAATTTTTGGAGTTACAGGAATAAAACATGTGAGTAGTATCCAGTCTGCAGCTTTAAATCTAATGATTCAGACGTGTCAATAGTTGGTTACTATGCAGTGTTAAAGTGTCTTAAAATATATTTACCAGATGCAATGGGCATAAAGGAAGAAGAATAATCTGTGCCTTGAAAAAAATTGAGAAAATTTGTTCGAAGTGATAAATTCGTTTTGGATTTTTCAGGATGAATATGGGCTAGAAACTTTTGAATAAAGAGAACAATATAACAAAATAACGTGTTTAAAAGAACATGCCATGACTGGGTAATGATGAGACTAGACTGAGACATAAGCAAGGTGCAAGCTGAAGCTGGAGTTTAATGTCATGCTAAGAAGTTTACAGTATCTCCTAAGGACAATGGGTAGCCTTTGGAGGTTACTAAGAAAGAGAGAGGGATGATATATTCTGCACTACATAGTATAGATAATTTATGGCAGCATAGAGGACAGAGAGGAAGAGGAGAAAGGAGAAAGCAGTCAAGGAGACCACTTCAGAAAATGTTGCAGAAGATCACATAAGTCCTTCCTAGCTTGATTTCCAAGGTCAATCAGTGTAATCATTTCCTTGTTTACAATCCCAACTCCCTTGCCTTGCTTGCTGCTTTATTGTACTCTCTGGAAAACCACAAGAGTGCATCAATCCAATTATTTTCCTACTCTATGCCTTCCTAGGGCTTGAGAGAAACATATAACCTGCTACTTGTTCTTGCCTTAAGTTCATAAACAACAACCTAACCTTAATGTTATCAGGCAAACATGATCTGTTTATCTCATCCACCTTCCCAGATTATTGCATCCTTCTCTCTGTACAATACTCCAACATTTATTCCCTGATACTGTGTTTAGCTAATCACTGGGCGTCCCATTTCATTGAGAAACCTGAAGCACTGAGAAGAGACAAACTCCAATTATCACATCCACTCACCTACCAACAAATGAAACCATATCGTTTGCCCTCAGTTACTAATAATATATGCATGTGTGATGGACATTAACATGTAGATAGTTAGAGTGATAGAGATACAGACAGACATAGGCATACCTGTGTTTTAAACCGGTGTTCCTGTCCAAATCCAACCTCTTCATTTGTATACTAGACTCAGTCCTGTCACACTCGTATATCATCCCATCAATTATCCTTTCCTTACAACAGCTGTTTTTTTCTCTGCTCACTCTTGCCTTTGTATAAACATGCTATTTATTCCATCTTTTTTAATTATTATTATACTTTAAGTTCTAGGGTACATGTGCACAATGTGCAGGTTTGTTACGTATGTATACATATGCCATGTTGGTGTGCTGCACCCATTAACTCATTATTTACATTAGGATAGCATTAAGAGATATACCTAATGTAGATATTTATTCCATCTTAATCTCTCTCTATACCCTCCTTCCCTTTCCATCTACTGCCCCCTCACTCCACTCCCTTTTCCAGCAACGTTCCTCATAAGGGTTGTTCAAATTTCCTGTCACCAATTTTTCTACTCTCATTCTCTCTCAAGCCTACTTGGAAGAGCATTTTACTAGAAACATCACTGATGCTGCCTTTCTTCAAATCACCCATCGTCTCCATATTGCTAAATCCAGTGCCAAACTCTCATTTTCTATCATGTTTGATCTGAGAGCACTTTTCTCACTTGGCTTCCAGGATGCCACGCTCTTTTCAGTTTCCTCCTACCTCGCTATTTGCTTTTTTCAGACTCTTTTTTAGCTTCTCCTTCTCTTCCCAACCTTGTAGTGGTGGATGCCATAGAACTTTGTGTATGTTCTTTTTGCTACATACATCCATTTTCCTTGACTTTAAATGTCATCTATATGTTGATGACACTCTCAAATGTTCCTTCTAAAATTGCGATTCTGTGTTTCAAAGACTTTATCTCAGTTTCCTACACCTACAGATATTTATATAAATAAAAGTTGGAGGACCAGGCACGTTGGCTCACGCCTGTAATCCCAGCACTTTGGGAGGCCGAGGCGAGTGGATCCCCTGAGGTCAGGAGTTCAAGACCAGCCTGGCCAACATGGCGAAACCCCATCTCTACTGAAAATACAAAAAGTTAGCCAGGCATGGTGGCAGGTGCCTGTAATCCCAGCTGCTGGGGAGACTGAGGCAGGAGAATTGCTTGAACCCAGGAGGCGGAGGCTCCAGTGAGCCAAGATCGTGACACTGCACTCCAGCCTGGGTAATAAGAGCTTAACTCCGTCTAAAAAAAAAAAAAAAAAGTTGGAGACAGTTTAAGATGAATATTAACACAAATGCAAGCTAAATATTCTCAGTACCTACTAAGCAATTTTCATTAAATATATTTTCATTCCAAAGCTATTCTATATTTTTCACTCCTCCAGATTCCAGCTATAAAGAAGAGAGAGAACTTTCTGGGGGAAGAAAACAATTCCTTTCATGTGAGTCACTATTTTCCCCCTTCCCAAAAGACTTCTACAGGAAATGAATTTACAGTCTTTACAAACCAACATAGAAGAAAAGAACCATTCTCACTAGATACTCATCTGCTGGCAATCAGGAAAAATAAATAAATAGAATTAATTGATTGGTCGAGTTTTCTTTGGTAAAACATTTATAAAGCATAAGAAATTTGCATAGTTGCTATTTAAATAGGCTAGATAATAACACTTTCTAAGAAAATAAATGAGGAAGAAAAAGCCTTTTTAACCCTAAGGCTGCATATACTTATATAATCTCCAAACTGCAAATCAACTATGAATTACTCATTATTTCAGTATCCATATTTTCCAACAGATATTTTCTATTGCCAAAATGTCTTTTTCATACAGTTGAACTTCAACTGTATTTTATAGAGTTTTGCTGTCCACACAGATACCCATTGAAAAGTGATGACTATTTAGAAATTTTAAAGTTTTTTTTCTAATTTGGCTACCAAGTTAACAGATGTCTCACATAGTGTTTTGTATACCAATTTTCCTGATGTTAGCAACATTTCCAGTTTAAGACAAAATTACCTTCCACCACCTCATAGATTGACAGTCACTAATCCTTTTTTACTTAGCTTCTCCATTTGAAACTTTTTAGAACTTCATAACATTCTCTATTTCATTATTAGGAAAAGCCTTATCTGCTGTCATTTTAAAGGAACTATTTTATGAATTGTTAACTTGATTCACACTTTACTGGAGAGGAGTCAAACAGTTCAGACTTCAGCTGCCAATACTAGTATTAAGTGCAATTTCTAATAAATTAACTGTGGGCATGAGTCTCAAGAGAGACAGAGGCATCTTAATTATTTAGGCGTTGTCCTCTCAGTTTTTAGACCATTGTCTTTTTTGTCCCTCCCTTTATTGCCATTTTCTACTCACCTTTTGTTAATTTCACTAAGACAATGAATAAAAGAAAAAAAAAAACCTTTCATTTATTTTAACAAAGTTACCATTTGCTTGCAGTATTTACTAGCAGCTGATGTCAAAGCTTCACAACAAGAAAGAGGTAAAATTTCTTTGCTAGAATAAAATGTTAGGACTCTAAATAATTTTAATTATATACACACAGTTTCTATTCAGAATTGTATGAAGGCTTCTACCTCTCCTGAACCTAGGCCTATCCTGTGCTTTCATAGACTTCCCTCATTCTCTTAAAGTCACACTGCAACAATAAGAAAATAAGAGATAGAATGTCAAATATTTGATCAACCAAGTGTTTTAATTTAGACACAGTGCCCCATTACCAATTTTTCACCATTATCTTCACATATTGGAGTGATGGAGCCTAAATAAACTAGTTGATTCAATTTCAATTAAATATTATTTGGGGTAGCCATAAAACAGAAAAGGCACAAGCATGTCCATGTTTTCAGTAAAGCAAGCCACAATGTAGGAAATTATTCTGGCCTAATTCTACCAAAAAATATTGTAGTCTTCAATTACAGTATTCAGAAAGCACCCATATCTCTGTAATGGATAAATAGTTTATAGCCTTTTAAAAGGCTAGCTCTGATTTTCAAAAGGTTTGGACAAAAACAAAACAAAACAAGCCAGCGAAAAACCAAACACTTTTTTTTTTTTAATCCAAATGATGAGCAAATGAAAGCAAACCCATAAAGCCACAGTATCAGGAAGGACAAATGCAAGCAAATCCTGAAAGAGATCCTCCAGCAGATCTCTCTGGCCAAGTCCCTCTAGTAGAATGTTCTCAGTTTAAGGTCCCATGGCATTCTACCCTGGCCAGTGTGAGACTTAGCCCAGCATCAGACTTTGACCTCAATCATTTAGACAGGAACTTCTTCATGGAGAGGAGAATTACATTTACTATGATTGGGAAGGGTCAAAGGGTTGACCTGAGATAATAAGCAGTGGGGCATGGTGACTAGAGGGACCTGCAGACTTACCTGTACTGCCTGGCTTCAGATCTTGGGCTCTCCATTTACTAGCTGTGTGAACTTAAGCAATTGCCAATATAAAAAATTGGAATTTTATTGGAATTTTACACACACACACACACACACACACACACACACGTTCACTTTTTTTGAAGATTAAATGAGACCTAACCTATTATATAACATAACATATTTACTACACCATATATATATGTGTGTGTGTGTGTGTGTGTGTGTATATATATATAAAGTTTTGTGGACAGACATCAAAAACATGGCCCTGATTCTTAAGGACATGGTAGAATTTAGAACAATTCAAGCCTCAACTTAGGACTTTTGGTTCCAAAGTCACTGTTTGCATAAAATAGGACTGAGTCACACTCCCCCCCATTAGCCTTTGCAATCTTATATTTCCCCATTTCTCTCCAAATCCTAATATCTACAAAACAGTATCCTATGGGGGAAAAATTAAAAGAATCAGAATTAAAATAAAAGTCATTATGTGAACTTCTCATTTCTCAATAGGGTTTCCTTCATGTACATAGGAATAATAGTTAAAATGTGAACCCAGTAACATCTGGAAGGAAATTCCAGAGTACCATATAACTTGCCCTCTGGCTCTAAAATTATTTTCTCTATATTTCTAATATCATTAATATATTAACTATTACATTCTTATGAATGTGGAGTAGGAGTAGGTAAAACACCTTCGTGCTTCTCAAAACAATATTTGATGAATAATGTAAAAAATATATACCCCCACCTGCTGAGTTCCAACTATAAAATAAAACTGGTAGTAGCAATTTTAGATTAGCATTCAACAATTACCTAACATTTATTAGTTCTTTTAAATGTTTTATTAGAATTGAAACAACCAATATTTGCTCATGTTTCATTAAATCCCATTTTCAATGTTCAGCTCAAACCTAGTGATAAAGGAGGGTCCTTTGAGCTTAGTGGTAATATCATCTAAGCCTGAAAATAACAGAAAAGACTTCAGAGTCAACATCTCTTTGGTCTAAGGTAACAAGAATACCTGAATAATTACTCAAAATTATAATACTAATAAAACATGAATAAAGAACCACTTACAGTTCATCTGGTATGAATTATTTTAAGCATGTCTAATAAAAGAAAGCTTTAAAAGAGCATTAGCAGAATTTATTTAATTGCAATGCGTGCAGGGCAGTGTTATATTATGTACCTGTGGCTTTTCAGAATCACACACAGTCTTGTGCTCAATGTGTATAATCAAACAAGAAAATAATAAAACTGGAAACCATTCTTCAATGGTAAATTTTAGCCCACTGAGCTGTCAATTGTGGATGGATTCATGATTGATCAGAATAATACACAATGGCATGGTGTAATTCTTTAGTGTGATGTTGTAAAATGGAGTATTGCTTCTGTTATTTTATCCAGTTTGCTTTTATATGACAGGGTTTATTGTGCGTTATGTTGTAGCTCATTCCTCTGTTCACAATGCCTACTGATGTGTAATTATGACTTGTCTGAACTGTAAGAAGGAGCAGTAAGTGAAAGGAAATCTGCAAGCAAGCTTGATTTATGAGTCCTGATACTATATTACAGTCCTAATCTGTCTGCTTAACTTAGCTTCGGGCTAACTTACTGTATAACATGCTTACGATTAGCACTATAGCAAGTTGTGGAAGATTTACTCTGAAAGAGCTACTAGACTTTTCCTTTAATGATTTAGTCATTATTTCAGTTACAGGTAGGACAATAAATTATTTCTTTTATAAAGACCTTGTGTCAAGGAACAACCATTATGAAGGCATTTTCATGTGGTAACAAGGAGCAGTGTGTGAAATGTTTTCTCCATGTTAAGTATCATAATGTTATTGGTTATATTTTATGAAGAAACCAGCCATATTCCTCTTTCTCTTCTTTTTTTTCCCATATACAGTAGCTTTTGCCTGGTGTTACAATTGCACTATGAGAATATCTATTTTGATCCAGGGCATCTAATTTTTTGCAAGAGTAGCCAAAAATAGAAATTACTATGGATGAGCAAATGAAAGTAAACCCATAAAGCAATGACCTCAGTGTCAGCAAGGAAAGATGTAAGCAAATTTGCCTTTTTTAATCACCATTCACAAAGACAGATACAGCTGGAGTTAAGCAGCACAGTACCGATATTGAATCCTAGCATATTCAATTCACATGCTTTTAGTAAATTAAAGTTATAAATTACCCTTTGTTTCCTCAGATCCAACCTAAATTACCAATAAGAAAAATACTCTCCTCCAAAGCTTATTTGTGACCAGGTTTTGTTAAATGTCTAGGGGAAAAAAACAACTTGAAAAATCGTCTGTAGCTCATGCTTTGGTGTGAAATAAACAGCTTTGACTACGCATAAGGACATGCAAGCATCTGAGTAATTACAGAAGTATCTTTAAACAATATCAATGAGATGGATTAAAAAATGCTATCATTTACATCAGCTTATTTTTTGAATTGTCTTTTGTTCAGCTTGTATTCTGTTTCCTTTTCTATTTCTCCTGAATATCGCTTGTGTAATCAGCAAAAAGGGGTTTTAGGATCTAATACACCAACATATAAATTATTAACCGATTACTTCATGATGAATGACAAAGTTCCAAAAGAGTGGCATAAAATTAAACTCATGGTGGCCAACAGAAGGACTGTGATTGTGAACACAAATATCCTCAAGCTTATACAACTTGGGAAAAGTTACTCAGAACAATGATCTTTTATAATAAACAATACACCCTATTAAATTCTGGAATTGCAAGAAATGCTTCTGCAGTATTTTTGGTCATTCTATGCTGAATAATTAGTTCATTTTTTATTTCTCAGCACAAATCTCAGTCTTATTTTGGACTTGTTAAGGTGAATCCGTACTAAGAACGCTTCACTTGCCATAATATTATTTGGTAAATGTGTGATTGACTAGGGGAATTTTTCTCATTTGGACGTTATTTCAGATAGTGTCTGCCAAAAAGTGAAAATGATATTTACCGGACTAAAGTTCTGAGATAGCATTTTCTCTACCAGTTATCAAATTAAACTTGATTTTTAGACATTTAAGTGGATTGTAGTTGGAACCAAAGCAGTTTATATGCACTGTGGATTCAAGTTGGCTTCTTTTAATTTGGTGCTTCTGAATTGATTCTTTAACAGTTTAACTATCAATGAAAAATGAAGGATGGAGGAGCATACCATTAGAATGATCCCATAAACTATGTACTGTTCTTGCTACACCAAATATTTCAAGACTAGCGTAGCTCACACTCATAGAATAGGCAACAACAAATCTCCTCTCTACAACCATCCTATTCAGTAAGAACATTGTTCTTTTGAATGGATCGGCCTACACACACGGTTATCAGTTATTCTGATGATAAAATCATGAGCTAAAAATAAAAATAAGACCACTCTGGGTAAGAACTGTTGGTTAGCATATTTTCAATGGCAAGCTCTTTTTTTCTATACCCAATGAAGCTACATATAGACAGTATCAAGTGACCATATATTTAACTACAACTTAAGGTATATTTTTTCAATTTACTGAAAATGGTGATATATTTAGGACTCTGCAGCCATCAATAATTCCCTGCCTCTCATGAGCTAAAATCTCCAATTATGGCCACTGTACCCAAGAGCTTAGGTCTGATCCTCCAGTCTTAACTCATGCATATTTCCCATTGGCAGCAATGCTTAACAAAATTAGGTGGTTATTATACTATTTAAGAAGCTTTCGTTGGTGAAAAGCATACAATGTGCAAATTTGTAGTAGTTTTTGTATCAGTGGGCACAAACAACTTCATGAAGTAAAAAACTTGGTAATTACTAGGGTTTTATTTCAAGAAAATAATGAAAATATTCCTTGTTCCCCTCTAGTCATATTTCTAAATAGACAAATTTGAAATACGAAGGAGCCTGAAAGAGAGCAAGGCATTTTGTCTCTGATAGATTCACATTATCCAGGAATGAATGAATCACCACCCTTGGAAAAGTCCTCTTACCTGGCTGCCTCATTGAGCACTGCTACTCCCTCTCCAAAGTGCTTTGGATTGGATATAGAAAAACCTGGATTCAGTTCCCTTCTCCATTCCATATTTCTGAACTTTTGACATAAGTCATTCCACATTTCTTCATCCTTTAAAGGTATTATACTTGCCTTAAACAATTTTGTGAACATTAAAAGCAAAAAAGGTAGGAAAAATTTTATAAACTGAAATCTATCACAAATAGCCACACACACACACACACACACAAATATAAATATATATGTATATATAAAATATGGTGGTGTGTGTATATATATATATGGTGTGTATTTATCCTCATCATGATCTTTTTCATCATCTCATTGGGCTTTCTGTCTCAAATTGCTCCCCCTACATAATATTGCCATCAAAGCAGTCACCTTGTGTATCCCCAACCCGAACTTAATCTGTCACTGAACACAATATGTACATCGCAATCATATTTATGAATTTCAAGGTTTCCCACAAAACTACCAAAGTGCATTTCCTCTCCAACATACCTAATATTTTCTTACCTATGAATGGAAACAAGCTATCACACATAGAAGAGTCCCTTCTCTAACATTTTGTTTTACTCAGCTCCTTTAGAGGGAAATTTAAAATCTACATCCTTTGAGAAATCTTTCCCAATTAATAGAGATTTGTAATGCCATTTGCATCATCCCATGCCACCTAATCAAACCTAAGCCCTGTGTATAAACAACTATAGCAGTGCAGCTTATGAATCCAATATTATTAATGTTTCTGTCTACTCAATTTGTTATTTGATGTTTATTATGTTTATGATTGCATTTTTACTAAGTCCTAAAGATGAAAGAACTAAGACTAACCATGCTTTGGGAACATGTATTACAGTGGAGCTGTGCATTTCTAGTAGATTTTGGGTTTCCTTTTCCTTCTGATTACTTGATTGTATGACACACTTATTCAAAAATAATTTGAAAACAACATATATTGACCATCTACTTGGGTTGAATCCTGCGAATGAAAAAAAAATGAGAAATTCTTGACACCAGAAACCTACAATTTAAGAAATAAGTTATAGAGGTAGAAACATTTATTAAACTAAGTCAGTTTTTAAATTTTATTTTTTAAATAGCAGTTAGGAGTAATATATAGAAAACTGAAGGCATGAGTTTTAAAAACACAAAATAAAAGTTAGGTTATTCCAGGAAGAAGATGAAGAAAATAAAATAAAATCTAGTCACATACAAAGTAAACATTTACTATACCATAATAGAATACATACATTATGGCTTTAAAGGGAAGTAAAAGAATCATGACTGTACACTCAGGAAACATATAACATTTATGGTGAAGCATATGTTTGTCATATGGTCTTTATTAAGGTTGGCGATCATTACCTTCACTGTCTATCTGACAGTGATAGTGTGCTAAGTGCTTACCTTAGTAGCTTGCAAAGAAAATAGGCATTTGTATACCTATCAATCTGATTCTCATTGCCTGCCCCTTGTATTGGACACATCTTCCTCTGTGCATGACCTGTCTCCTGAACTTTCATTCCTCTTAAGGAAAAGGGATCTGCAATTACAGTCCTAAAAGAAATGAAAAATGACATTATTTTGCAGTTTTTTTTTGTTTGGTTTGTAACTTTGTATTCTCAGATAACTATGTCCTCCTTCAGGCCACCACCTTATGCCCGAACTGAGAGAAAAATCTTTGCTAGGCTGTACACACCATGTCTGAGAATTTGTGTGTGTGTGTGTGTGTGTGTGTGTGTGTGTAATAAAAGTTCTTTGAAGACAGGAATTGGATTGTATTCAGTTATAAATCAATAAACCAAGCACGAAGACATTGCACCTAGTAGGCACATAAAATTATTTTGTTAAATAAAAGAAGTCATTTAGTTAATCTTGAAATTCGTTTTTGTTCTGTATTATGCTAACCCTGTTCCATACTGACAGTGTGAGAAATCAGTGGCAGATAGAACTTCTTATCAGTTCCATACTAATGGTGCTAAATGCTTCATGGTTCCTCAATATATAGGACAAGCTTCAAAGATGAAAATTCCCACAGAACTTCTTCCATTTGATCATTTTAATCCATTTAAGAAAACTTATGAGTCAAAAAATACTTCAGGAAAGATTTAGAGTCAAATAAAAGTGCAAATGCTTTAAAAATAATATGCTTACATGCTTTTACTTATGGCCATATGCATGATGACTTAGTGAAAATTCTAATTTAATTACACATATTTTATCATATGTCTCAGTATTATCTTTAACCAAGAAGGGCATGTTTTTCAATGGCATTTCTTTGGTTGGTTGGTTTTAATAATAAGCACTCTGAAAGAATCTTTATACAATACACCATCTAAAATCTTCCCAAAGTCTCCCTTGATCAAAATATAATGCTGCTTAAATATGTTAGGCAACATGTACTCTACCTATTTGCATTATGCCAAATGAACTGGATCATTCCAATATGGTGTCACATGTGCATGGAAGCCTGTAGCATTTTATAACAGGTGTCAGGGAAATGTACTTGACAGAGATATTCACAATAAGGTCATTTGTAAGCATGAACACTGAAAATATCAATAGCCATTAGTTGCATGAGAGGGGAGAAAAGCTATATATAGGAGAAATCAATTATGATGTCCCTTAAAAACAAAAACTAAACACATACATGTGAATATGTATTTTTAAAGTATTCTAAAATTTTACCTCACGATTCTCTCTCTCTATCTCTCTCTCAGGCCCTCTCATTCTTTCTGAAATATAGAGAAAGACTAAGAGCTCTTAAATATGCCAATATATTTAAGATAGAGACAGAGAGAGGTCATTATATGGCAAAAAAATAAATAAATAAAGCCTGTAAAAACAAATACATGTAGCAGTGAAAAATAATTGTTTTCTTAATGGGGTAGCATGGCTTTACCTCTATTAGAACATGTAGAACATTCTGCCTGGTATTTTGATTGTTGATATATATGTCTTCCTCACTAAGTAATATAATTCCTCTTACTTATTTCTGATTTTTTTGTAAGACCTAAATGAGTGTCATTGAACATAGTATGTCTTCAATGAATGTATTTTCCAACTGAATCTTAAATTGTAATTTCAAGTCCTGTCAGTCAGCCAAGAAAACACTGATTAGCTAATGGTTTAGTGGTGACTTAGTAAGGACATGTTCAGAGGAAAAATCTTAATGTGAGATAATTTTGTAAAAGTAACCCTGGAATGTCAATATGACAGTTATATTAGTGAAGAATTAGTGGAAATAAAACTAATAATAAATTCCGGCATGCATATCCTAAAAGTTTTATCTTCTTATGAGATTTTAAATATACAGCCATAAAATGCAAACAAAGAGCTTAGAATTATATTTTTAAAATTATCTTAGAGCTAATTAAGTACAAATGAATTTTAAAATATAGTTGCAAAATATAACAACACAATGTCATAGAATGATTATATCTGTGTATATATAGGAGTCTTTTGGATTGTTCCAGATAACTTCTGAAATGTTTTCCAATTCTCAGTGAGGCAAGCATTTCAATTTTCTGCAATATTAGCAGCAGTAACTAACGATGGCTAATTTTTGCCTGTAGTATTTCCTTCAATCTGCTTGTGCACTTTCAGTTTTTCTGGCAGCAGCAGCATTTGTAAATTTTCTGGTCACTAAACACTCAAGTACAATTGTAAGTGATCAGTTTGCAGTTGGCCAACAAGGAGAAAATATAGAAAAAAAGAATATTTGCATATATTTATTAATAAATCTTCATAAAAACTTTGAAAGCTCTATGGACATAAAATCCTTTTTTCTCCTTACTATATTATTTTATTTTAAAAAGCTAGATGTTCATGAGAGAGAATACGTTTTTTAGCTTAGGAGGACAAAAACATATATTTGGAAGGGGCTTTATTATAGTCTGTCATATTTGAGAAACATTTTACTCTCAATGTTTATCCCATTTCCCATTTTTATTTACTTGTTTTTAATAAAAAGAGTTACTTAAATTACAGTAAAATCCAAAAAACTATCTTCTCATTACCTGCTTTACAAGTGAAATCTTTGAAATAATATGCATCACAGGGGAAAACAATCTTCACAAAACCCAATATTTTAATATTAGATTTATTAAGACATAGTGGAGATGATTTTAAAGTGCAGTTTTAATGAGAATAAGTTCAACATTTAGAACTCCAATGAATTAAATGTTTACATAGAAAATATTTATTAAAATTAAAACTGTTCCATACATTAAATTAAAGGAAAGGTGACATAGATCCATTTAATCATCACACTATCATATCAAATTAAATTACTGCCCAGAACTTTTAGCAGTACCTTTTTGTTAAGCTGCATAGGAGAAGGTTCAGCTCTAGGAGAAGGTTCAGCTCTAGTAAGAAAGTCATATCACAGGGCAGCTTTGGGAAGTGACATTTCATGGAAGTAAGGCTTTGTTTCGTGAGAATAACTGTCATTGTTCTATGCAATGCACTGCAAATCCAGTGCAGAAGTAACTAAATTCCTTTATATAGACGCAGGAACCTCAAAGCACAGGATACCCTAAAGCACGGAGACCATCCCATGATTAAATTAACTAATTAGTGAATAAGACATGTTCAGTTTTGAGATAATTCACAGATTAGCTTTTATCCAAATTCCTGAACACTTTTTAAAAATGGTATCCCATGTTTATGCTTAGACTGTGTGTGTGTTTGTCACTTGCATTTAAATTTTGCTCTATTGATAACTCATGAGGATGCATCATAGGCTGAGAGGATCTCAGAACACACAGGGCTTTGGTGAAAATGAGATGCCAAAATAGCTTCAAAAATATCTTACACTATGGCTTAATTTTATGTTTTCACTGAAGCCCAATTATGTTGACTACCATTCAGTGGGCTACAGAAATCTGATAAATGATAAATGAAGGAAACTTTGCCAAATAAAGGGAAACACGATGGTTATGGTTACCTAAGCAGACTACAGATATCCTCTTTAATTTTCTACACTAAAATCACACATTGTGGTCCAAAAATTCTTCCTGTTTCTTTGAAGGGTTTCTGTCCTAGTACAGTTTTAGGGAACAATATAAATAATAATCCTAATGTGACAGAAAAAACAAAACCTCAGAGAGCATAGAATGCCCTTGGTACTATTTAGAAAGAGGGTCCCCTCTGGGCAGCAGAGGGACCCCTCTAGGAGCATGACTTGGTTAGCAGAAAAGGCCTATAGAAGAAAATACGGGTGCTGTTTTATTGAGTCAGTGCCTGTCGCATGTGCAGCTCCAATGTGTGACAGGTGGAGCGTGGTCTTATCTGGACTTCAGCCTTCATTTGCTCCCTCTGACTGAAAGTTGTTGTCACACACAAAACCTTCACAACTTTACACAGTGGCCATGAACCAAAATAGCAACATCTTCACAATAGTGTCCAATTTCTTTCTTCTAAGTAACACTCTTCGTGGTGCTCAGTTATAAGTCCGGAGAGAGAATTAGAAGAGCTAAATTTATTATCATAGAAACGGCATCAAGGTGACCTAAGAAAAAGTAAAAGAGAAAGAAAGGGAAGAGAAGAAATGAAAGAAAAAGAAAGAGAGAAAGAGAGAAAGAAAGAAAGAAAGAGAGAGAGAGAGAGAGAGAGAAGGAAGGAAGGAAAGAAAGAAAGAAAAGGAAGAAGGAAGGGAGAAAGAAAGAAAAGGAGGAAGGGAGGAAGGAAGGAAGGAAAGAAAGAAGATAGAAAGAAAAGAAAATGAAGAAGGAAGGGAGAAAGAAAGAAAAGGAGGAAGGGAGG
>NW_012103543.1:162783-215114 GCF_000951045.1 Mandrillus leucophaeus
AGGAGGAAGGGAGGAAGGAAGGAAGGAAAGAAAGAAGATAGAAAGAAAAGAAAATGAAGAAGGAAGGGAGAAAGAAAGAAAAGGAGGAAGGGAGGGAGGAAGGAGGGAAGGCAGGAAGGAAGGAAGGGAGGGAGGGAGGGAGGGAGGGAGGGAAGGAAAGTAAGCAAATCAGTTGTGTTGGCGGAAGGAAAAGGTGTGAAGTTAGAAAAAGTGTGAGAGAAGAGAGCAGTAAGATTTAAAATCATTGACTCTGAATAGGAAGCATAGTGGGGTAATTTTCTAGCACACCTGTAAAACTGTAGTTGGAGTGTAGAGTAACCACAGTGACTCAGAGAACTCAGAACTGAGAGTGTTAGAGATGTTTTCTAGCCCTGGACCTGAGGAGATGAACAGAAGAATGAGAGTCTGGAATCCAGGGCCACAAGCGGCTTTAAGAAGGTCAGAACCTTCTCTCAATGGATACAGTCAAAAACCTTCCTTCAGGTGACCTTACAAGAAGAGACCTAGGAAATGTAAATCTTAACTTCACTGTTCTCCAAGATTATTTCCCGTTGGTCCAACCCAAAAGAAACCAGAGAGCAGGAGGTCCACACCTGTCCATACGTGTTTTAGCTACAGCTTTCAGCCTTGCAGCTTACAGCAGGCAGAGTATGACAGGGGCAGACAGATATTCCATGGGACTCGAACTTTGTTTGTTTGTTTGTTTGTTTGTTTGAATAGGGGAAGGTTAAAGGAAGGAGGGAGAATGGGGACACTGCCACCCCGTGAGACCCTGTGAGGCACTGAATGGAGATATTTTTTAGGTTGTATCATTGTCAGTTGTGTGATCCTTCTGAAAGTCATCTACTGCTGCCTTACAAATTACCTCAAAACTCAGCAACTTAAAACAGCAAATGTTTATTATCTCACAGATTCTGGAGGTCATGAATTCTAGTCTGGTTTATCTGGGCACCTCTAGCTCAGGGCCTCTCACAAGGCATGGGCACAGCTGCAGTCATCTGAATACTTGACCGGGGGAAAAACTGCTTCCAAGCTCACCCAGTGGCTAAGGATACCATTTCTAAGACAACTCACACAGCTGACCATGGGACTCCTGTTCCTTGTTGGCTATTGTTTGACGACATCAGTTTTTTGTTTAGTTTAGTTTTTTTTTTTTTTTTTTTGGTTTGGTTTGGTTTGTTTGTTTGTTTGTTTAATACCTGAGCCTTGACATAGTGCTGCTCACAACATGGTAGTGGTTTCCCCCCAGAGCAGAGTAGAGAAAGGGGCAAGACTGAGTAATTTATAAAGAACATAGGTTTAATTGTCTCACAATTCAACATGGCTGGGGACGCCTCAGGAAACTTTCAATTGTTATGGAAGGGGAAGCAAACACGTCCATCTTCACGTGGCAGCAGGAAAGAGAAGTGTAGAGTGAAGGGGGAAAAAGCTCCTTAGGAAACCTTCAGATCTCATGAGAACTTACTCATTATCATAAGAATAGCATGGGGGAACCACCCCCATGACCTAATCACCTCCCACGATGTCTCTTCCCAAACACGTGGGGATTACAATTCAAGATGAGATTTGGGTAGGGACACAGAGCCAGGCTATATCAAATTGTTGGCGTTGTTACTGAGACAATTATACAGTCATGTGCAGTTGTAAGAAACTATACAAAGAAATCCCATGTACCTTTTACCCAGTTTCCACCAATGGTAGTATCTTGCAAAACAGTAGTAAAATTCACATCCAGGATATTGCCATTGATACATTCCATCCATCTTATTCCAATTTCTTCAGTTTCACTTTTACTTTGTTATATACGTGTGTGTATTTAATCCCTTACAATATTATCACATGTGTAAATTTGTGTGTCCACTGTCTGAGTCAAGATACCTAACTGTTTCATCAACACAATTATTTCTCTCGTTACACTTTGATAATCACAGACACTTCTTTCTCTCCATCCTGTCTTACCCATAACATCTGGGAATGGGCAGATTCATTTCTGTAAATGTTATTTCAAAACATTGTGTAAACAGAATCATACAGTATGCAACCTTTTGGACTGACTTTTTCACTTAGCATAGTTCTCTGGAGATTCATCTAAGTTGTGTATATCAAAAATTCTTGTTTATTGCTGAGTTGTTTTCCACAGTAGGTATGTGGCACCGTTTATTTAATCATTTACCTATTGAAGGACAACTGGGGTGATGTCAATTTTTAACTATTATGAATAACGTTTCTATGAACATTTATGCACAAGTTTTGGGGTGATCATAAGTTCTTTTTTCCCTGGGATAAATGCAAAGCCATGCAATTGCTGGGTAATTGCATGTTTCGTCTTATAAGAAACCTCTCATCATTTTTGCAAGATTCTTTTTGTTAGAAATGAATCATTAGGTCTAACCTATACTCCAAGATAGTTTATTACAAAGGGGTATATATGGCAAGCATTGGAAAGGCAGGAATCGTTGGGGGTCATTTTAGAGGCTGCCTAAGACATTTCCTTGCTACCCTTTCAAGGTACATGAAGTTGTATCTGTATTTCTGTCAGATATGCAACCTTTTATAAAACAGCACTAAAATGTAATCAAGCAGGACCAGATTGGTTCTGTTATTGAAAAAAATCCATGTTTTTGAAAATACTTTGATGAATTCAACATTCCTGAATTTGGTATTTGACCTCACTCTTAAACTTTTTTATTTGAACACCGAAGTTGGGTCTATTCAAATATGGCACACATCTGAGCCAGGCTGAAATGATCACACGCATCACATCAAATTGCCATGAAGCCTTCAAAATGGGAGATTGGCTTTGTCAGAGACAAATTTACTCCCCCTTCTTATTATGACTCTTCTTCCAGCCTACCTCAACTCTCTTTGTCCTGGGTAACACTTTGAATCACATCATTGCTCTACATCACCCATCTGCCATAGGCAAATCTGTCCCATCCTAGCTAATCCTGGAGAGGACATGAAACAGCAGTTTCACACTTGCCTCCCACATGTATTTTGTGGTGATTTGGAGCCTGTAAATGTATAAGCACATAGTGATGTTGTGTGCTTACTTGAGCTTGATCCTAGACAAGGAAGAAGAGTAAAAATTGAGTCAAATTAGTGTCAACTGTCAACTAACATCATGATGACATCTATACGTTAATATATATAAAATAGTTATAGCAGAATTATAAAGAGAATTATAATTCTCTGGAGATTCATATAATGCTATAATTATTTTATATCTATATATTTTATTTATGTCTCTCTCTATATAAAATAATTATAGCATAATTCTCTGGAGACTCATCCAAAATGAAAACACCCATCACTCTTCTGTTCACAAGTTTAATGCCAGCCCTCTCCATTAGCTTGTAAACCCCAGGAAGACAGAGAAAACACTTCTTGTTATTCACTACTAAGTTCCTGGAACCTATTCAGTATTCAATAAATAAATTAATTTTAGGTAGCTAAATTTCTAAAATTATTCTTATGTCATTTATATATATATATAATATATATAGTGACATAGAAATAGTTTTTGAAATTTAAATATTAAACTTAAATATGAACCCTCTATTCCAATGTAGATGTGACTGGAAATAGCTATTTTTACTTGTCGTTTTATTTTTCTAACTGTTTTAGCTGGTAGGGCTTCAACTCATGAGTGGCCAATTCTCCCAAGGGCCTTATTATTCCTCCTGTATCCCTCCAAGTAAGGGGCCACTGGTAAGTCTTCCATACTGTATATCCCATAGCACAGCTAACCCACTGAGCCATGTTTACTCCGAACATCTAATTTAGTCTCTCATCAGACTCTGCTTTTTATTTGTGTTTCTCTGCTGTTTATCCTTAAAGTTACTTTATATTCAGATCAAGGTCACAGACACCAATGTAAGAGGAAGAAGTGCATTAGATACAACTGGAAACAAGGCAGGACAGGTGATCATGGCAAGTTCTGGGCAACAGAAAAAAATTCAGACACATACCCCATTTACAGTCCTGTCTTCTTGATTTTTATTTTCTTTAATTAATCTACCATTATTTTTTTGATGCCAGATTTTCATATACGTTTGCTGCTACTTAAATGTTCTTCTGCCCATGTTCACCTGGCTAATTCCTATTTCTGGTCTCAGTTTAAATATTCTTCCACCAGAAGCAGTTCCTTGATCATCCAGCCCAGGAGAGATAGTTGGATATACACTTCCACACCCCTTTTTCATGGTCCTTAAAAACACCCATCACTCTTCTGTTCACAAATTTAGTGCCAGCCCTCCCCATTAGCTTGTAAACACCAGGAAAATACAGAAAACACTTTTTGTTTTCCACTACTCAATCCCTACACTTAACAAAGCTCCTGGAACCTATTCAGTATTCAATAAATAAATAAATTTAAGGTAGTTAATAGTGTTTGAGTGATTCAATGATAAAAGCCAGGAGGATTTCTCATGAAATAGAATTCTAGGTAAAGATCTTGTTAGAATCAATAGAGCCAAGGATAAGTAACAGATACCCAGTCACAAAGACTAATATTGAAAAACATGTCTCTAAAAGTTAAGAGATTTGGGCAAAGGAGAAAATGATTTCTGTCACAGAGGGAATATGGTCCTGGGAACTCGTGCAAGTTCTAAGTTCCTTAAAAGTGAAATATAACACATGGACCTAATTTTAAGGAAAATTTAAGGAAAAGTCTTGAGCCTAGTCATGGGAGCTAAATATTCTGAATATAAACAAGACGTATTTGATGTTGAGGCATTATATTTTTCCTCCTAGGAGCCAGATTTGTTCCAGACACTAGACCAGTTTTGTGACTGATGTTGGGAGCTGAGCAAGGCAACCCTGAGGATTGAAAGATTGTGTTCAGGGTCATCTAACCTCACCAGGATCTTTTCTATTGTTCAGTAATTTCGCCAGTGCCTCTTATTGCACAAAGGGATAATAACTAAGAAATAACCACTGAGGAAAATCTTTAAACTCCCCCTCTCTTGACATTCAACTACAATTAACTTTGTATTATATCTCCAAATCTTTCGCTCCATATGCATTATATGCAGACTTTAATTAACATATTTTTCAACTTAGAATATAAATGTGTATCAAAGTCATTTATTTTTGCTTGCCAACCTCTCAAATAGGTCTGTACAACTTATGTGGCACGGTGGTGCTATATGAATTATGCTATTGTGAGCAGAAGGGTAGTTTTATGGAGACTTCAAAGATAATATAAAACAAATACCATTTTCCTATCTCTGGGTAAAAGGTGCCCCCATCATAACTGGCATGAAGCATTTAACCACTCCACAGAAGCCTCATTTCATTGCCCCAACTAATCTCCTTGAACTTTAAAGTTTTTTTGCTGTTAGCATCAACTACATTACCTTGATAACTTAAAGTTTAATTTCCTTTTCCAAAACATCTTAAGTTAAAATAACAAAGAGAGGAAGTAATTTTCCATCTACTTGGCTAGACCAATAGAGACTAGATAGGACTTCAATAAAACCACTATCGTTTTTGTAATAAGATTAAATCAGCTCTTGATTGAAGGACATAAGGCACTTTTTGCCAAATCATATTAGGCCCTCAGCAATTGCCACCATTTTAAGGGTTGGGCAATTATTGAAGGCCATTTTCCCACATTACAAATGCTACACTTTGATAAACCCTAAGTGCTGCAAAATATCTCACTGGACATCTTTGAAAAAACAAATGACATTTCTAGTGGTAGTGTTGTTGGTTGTCAGTTTTGCTGAGTTTTATACAGAGTTGTTAATATTTAAAATAGCAACACTGATAAACTAACCATGTGCTGGTTCCAATAACTTTCTAGATACCAGACAGGTCCTTCTCTCTCAGAGTCCCTTGTTAGCCAGGCATTACTCTTTCTTCAAGTAGTGTGTCTGTGTTCTATGAAATTTAG
Source organism: Mandrillus leucophaeus (assembly GCF_000951045.1). NCBI lineage: Eukaryota > Metazoa > Chordata > Mammalia > Primates > Cercopithecidae > Mandrillus > Mandrillus leucophaeus. The sequence continues at coordinate 168,683 of NW_012103543.1, forward strand.
ATTTTTCCCCAAACTAAGCAAAATTTGATATTCATTATTATTTGTTAAATAGCATAATACGAATCTCATTCTATGTGGAACATATAGATTGTATCTATTGGTGTCTATTCTTATAATCTATAAATAGATCATATAATCTGAGAAATAAATAAAAATCCAGATTTATCCAAAACTTCATGTATGCCAACAGAATTGTGATTTTAACTAGTTAGCATTTTACTAAAAGTAAATTTCAACCTTATTTCTGATAAAACAAATAGTGTTTATTTGTATTGAATAGTAAAGGTAATACCCTATCTGTTTAAAAGCCATGTGTGCTAGCATTTATTTTCAGTTCAATTCTTTTTTCTTGAGATTCTGGTACATACAGCAAATTTACATTTCACCAAAAATAAAATATTCACAATAGCCAATTTTTCAAAACCTTTTCTTTTAAAATTAGATAACATTTTTGTCATTGACAAGTTTGATTCTACATGCAAATTGTAACTAAGAGATAATGTAGGATTACTGTGCTTTTAAAAATGTTTCATTTGTTTTAATTAGAGTTCTTTAGTAGAAATTTAGAGCACCAGTTTGTAAGGATAATCTCCATTCGTGAGAAAGAACATGGAACACGGACAGCCATGGAGCTGAGGAACAGCTTTGAGTTTTGGCATCAGTTGAGAGCCCAGCATGTTCTGATGGATCTTGCACTGCTGTGTAACCTTGTATTCCCCTTTCTCTGTGTCAGAGATCTCACCTTCTTGGTCTCTGGCTTTCTGCAGCTTCTTCTTGAAGTAGGCATCACTGAGAAACTTTGGGATTTTTACACTAATTTTGCTGGAGGTAGCAATGACGCATTTCTGTTGTGTTCAACACAGAGAAACTCAGTTGAGGACCAGAGGTCCAATCACAATGAACAAGTGGCTCAGTTGCCTCAGGAAAGCTATCCCTTGGCTTCTGTGGTGACAAATGAGGGAAAACAGAGGGGACCTGGAAGTGACACAATTTCTGTTTTCTCACATGCCAATGAAACGGTTTCTTGTAAAGGCTCAATGGCTTTTGAGACACATCTTCAGTAGGATAATAAGTAAGCATATGGCCACACTTACACACTGGGGGATCACCGTTCTTGTTACCACCCACTGGCTTTGTGAAAGTGGCAAGAACCGTCTCCTTTCTTCTTTTCAATCCTGCATTTAGCTGCTGAACACTTCCTCTTCCACAGGGCACTCCTCGGATTAGGAATATCTGTTGATCCTTCCAAGACAGGGTTTCAGCTGCAGTGGGGCTTTCCCTTATTGGGCATTTTGGCCCTGAGGTGCTTTTTCTTCACCTTGCCACTGGCAGCATCTTTCTTTACTTCAGGTTTTTTTTTCTTAGTGTCTGGTTTCTCATCCTTTTCACCAGCATCTTGCAACATGTGAAACACAATACACTTTTGTGTCTTTTTCCTTTCTTCTTGTAAATGTGAATAATCAAAAATTTAAATAGTATAATATTAATAAAATAACTTACAACAATTTTTCTTCTGAGTAAAAAATACAAGTTAAACATATTTTATTCAACAAAATCTTGACTTTTAGATCCATTCACATTATTTTAAGTTGCTGCTATCCAATCAATCTTATATCTTCCCATACGGCTATACCTATTCATATGACAAAACCCAAAGAAAGAAAAGGATGTGATAAAAAAAGGAGTTTGCAAATTAGAACTAGAGATTCTTCACCACCTTTAGTTAATGTTAATGCATTTCTTACAATTCAGATCATTAAAATTCTTCACAATGTTTTTTGGAACCAACAGTTGTGAGCATACTGTCAGCATTGCAAGCAAACAGTCAATGTGAGTTTCTATTTTAATAAAAATCTTGATATGCTCTTTATCATATACATGCTACATAAAATAAATGGGCTTTTCTCGGATTCCTTTCTTCTCTCTATTTATAAAGAACAGGATTACCAATGAATGGTGGAGTTGAATGCACTGCTATTTATTTCACATGGGAGTTTGCAAAAAACAGAAAGGGCATCAAAAACAACTACTGTTTAGAGTAATTTGAAAGTTTGTGATAAAATTACAGACAGTAAAACTAGTTAATTGACAAAATTATTATAACACTGAGCTTGCATTTTACTTTCTAAGTACTTACACAAAAAGGAACTACATATATGAGATAGTCATGAGACTGATATTTGTACCTGCAATACCTGAATGTCTGAGTCTTTTTTTCTCCATATATGGTCTCTTACATGCTGCATGTTACCATGTATCCAGAAGAAAGATATAATTAGTATTTTGGTTAACTGAAAAAAGTTACACAGGTACTATATAAGCAAACTAAGGAGAGGACAATGTGTCATTCATTGTTGCATGTATACTATCCCTTCAACAAATACTTGATAAACGAAAACAGATTTTCAAATAATTACACTTAACACCGAATATATAAAGAATAGAGATAAATATTTGTCTTATGATTTAGAAGATTCTGCTAAATTTTCATTTTAGGCAATTACATGCAATCTGCATAGATTCTTTGATACCTTGGGAAAAGCACTCCAAAAAAAAAATCTGCTTTTGGGAGTGGTAGCTTGAGTATGGAATCCCAGCTATTCAGGGGGCTGATGTGGGAGGATCACTTGAGGCTAGGAACTCCAGACCAGCTTGGGCAATACAGCAAAACCAGCCTCTAAAACAAACAAGTAGAAATCTGTTATTGCCTCTTTCTTGAGAATCTATAATTCAACAATACCAGTTTTAAATTTGTTTTGGAGTAATGAGGGAATAGGAACTATTTTTCTTTTGAATTTTCGGTTCTATAAAGTTTGTAACCAACAAAAGCTAAAAAACACTCAAAGGTATCATCTGGGTCATTTACTGATGAGGTTTTAAGGGACCGAGCCCTATCACCCACACAGCCTGCAGAAAGACAACATGGCAAAATGGAAAGAGCTGGGGCCTCTGAGCATAGGTGCAGATCTTTGTCCTGACATTTATTAGACATGTGAATTTGTGTAGGTTAATCAACCGCAGAGTTGCAAAGTCAGCCTCATCCCTGGCCCATTTGGTTTCAGATGGTTCTATACAATAAAAGAACGTGTGCAAAGAACATTTCCACTTAGTGCTACTTCATTCTTATCAAGTCAAAGTTTTATTCATGTTCCCGTAAGCCAGCTTTCTTACTCATGAAATGTAGATATTACAGAAAACATGAAATGGAATTTGCCAATTGTAAAAGGAGATTCGTGTAGAAAAGTGGCAATCAAGAGAGGAAAGTAGATATACCTAGACTAACTCATGAAAAGCAAACAGCCCAGAAATATGGTCTAGTGGTGCTATCTTTGTAGCCTTCCTGGTTCAAATAACTCACACCCTCATGAGATAGATTTTTCCATGGAAAACATTTTCTATAACCTATGTTACTCCACCTTGACTTTGTTCTAAACAAATAATTTCTTACACACCTAGTTTAAACTCTGTGGTGAATATTTTAAACAGAAAGTTAGAAAGCCTTTAGATAATCTCCAGCATTAAAAGGGATAGTAAAAAGGGACATCTTTAGGAAAATTGTAGTAATGTTAGCAGTAGTCATGTCTTTTCTCTACCAGGTAAGCATAAATAATATTTTTAAATCAGTCTCCCAAAGATAGTTCTAATCCATGCTGGGTTACATGGCAATTATTTCTTTGAATGAAATTCTAATTTAGGATATGGAAGCAGAGCAGAGAAAACAAATCCTATAATATGAAGTTATATAAACATGACATCATAGACAGAGTGGCTGACCATGGCATAATGTTGATTCAAGTGTATTACCACTTGCATTATTTTTTTTTCAAATGTTTCAAATAAGGCAAACATATTTTATCAGTAAAATACAGCAAAGACCAGAAGTTTATGCTAAATTCTTCATTTTATTAGTTCAGATCCTGAAACTGTACTCAAATATGATCATTTGCAAAAATTAAAAAAAAATGTTCTGGAATTTGTTCATCTTCTCATATGTGAGCTTAGGCCAAAAGTTAAGTCTGATCACAATTAAATTGGCATAAGCTTTCTATCTTGGAATAAATCTAGGAAGTTGAAACCAGTAGAAATGTGAATTGGGTTTGCAGTTGGAGTCAACCAGTGATGGAGTTATAAGACAGGGTCATACTTTTAAGACATTAATAACATGAACTATCAATAAGGAAACCATCATATTGAACCCAAGGCATTGTCATATTTGGTAGGTTTTCTTTTAATCTTAAGTGCATTAATTTTCAGGTTATTTTTTCCCTTTTGAGAAATTACAGTTTGTCACCAACATGTTTAACAATCAGATGAACTGTCACATTTCCAATGATGTATATATCTTAGACATGTTTGATAGAGTCATTATACTTGGGAAGAGAGTTGCTATTTTCCATTGATTGTTGTTTCCTCTCGAGGGTCACTTCAATTTATTTTAATTATACTTAAGTGTCCCCTCACTTCTACCCTTGGTGTTTGTTAGTTGCTTATAATATGATTGCAGAATTGCAAATGGCTCAGCATATTGGTAAATGAATTCTTGAAGTTTTTCCATCTAGATCAGTGAAGTAAACGGGGTGAAACAGAAAATGACATTTGGTCCCAACAGGTTTCTATTTCTATTAGATAGAGTACTGAGTTAATGCCATTTCTACTGAGAGAATAGTTTACTGAGTATATATTTCATCAATACTATCACTATATAATCAATCCTATTACCTCATTTGTGCTTTAGCAAATATTTTCTCTCTATATATAATACATATGTGTGTATATATGTATATATATGTGTAAATATATATATGTGTGTGTGTGTATATATATATAGTTTTATCAGCATGAAGTTTTTACTATTATTTGTGCTGGTTTTAGGAGCATAAAATGCTGGCCAAAGATTTTCATTTCCATGTAATAGGTGGCAAACTCAAGAGTCAACAGGGGCTAAGCAAGTAAGGAGCAAAAATGGCTCATTGTAAATCAATAAAGAATAACAGTGATTATGAAAACCTGAAGTGAGCAAGTCTCATCCAAAGAGAACAGTTGTTACTCAGTCTTCACCCGTAATTTTCACCCATCAGGTTAAACAGAATATGTCTCTGGGCCAACTTTAGCCTGAAGGCTATCAGTCTGCAACCCCTGCCTTCAGAATCAGTCTGCTGAGGTTTAAGTAACCTAAGCCAAACTAGGCCAATGTTTGCGATGAGGTTGAAGAGAAGAAAGAAAAACTCTCCTATTGAGGGCTGGCTTCATGGAGGTACAACCCATGCAGTCACAAGGGGTTCCTGACATAGAAAGGCCCTATGTTTGGTTTAATGTACTGTTGTTGCCATGTTGAAATTCTTTACATTATTTTTTTGCAAACTATTTTGCAGACTGTGGAGTAAATTACGTAGCCAGTTCTGATCCTGTTCAAGCTAACATTTGAAGCATGTTTCTCCTGAATGAGTTAATATACTTCTCTGCAGATTTAATTAACTACTGAGGAATGTTAGAAATAGAGGGATTAGTGTACCATCAATTTGCTGAACTTGGTTTTTGTAAATATAAGCATGTGTGGATTTGAATGAGGAAACCTGGTTCCTTTCCTTCCCATTACTTCATATTACCTCCCTGCAAAGAGCAGGCAATCTGGCCGGATTCATTAGTCCAAGAGACCCAGGTAGAGAGTCAGCAGGTCTAGCTTCAAAATAACCTGCTTAGTTTGTTAAAAGACTTAAGGGTTTCCCAAAGTCAGGCCAGAGGCATTCTTTCTTTCTTCAAATTAAATATAAAACTCAAAACGATTTTTAAAAATAGTTTAATGATTAAAGATACTGATAAACACGGTTTTTACTCCTCTTACAGGTTGTTTCTTATTTGTATGTGGAATAAATGATGATTCCAATTTATCACTAGAATTGACCATAGCAAGTGATTTACACTCAATATCTGGTTTTAGAGTCATCTCTGCAACACTGGAGTAAAGTACAGTGCAGACTTCTCTGATGTTCACTAAAAAGCCATCTAACCTTTTTGTGGATCCCTAGACACCTGTAATCCACCTATTTCCAGCTCATAGAAAAAAAGGATAAGCATTTAACTTTAAATCTTGGGACCAGAACTCTTAGCTGGATTAATTTATTTTTCTTACCCATCAATGTTTCAAATTTATATCCACTTTCCTGTTACGTTTGATGCCGGCATACATGGCTTTGCTGCTGTGCAGGTATGACTAAGTACTGTCTCTTTCCATTGCATAGGGCATCATTTGTCTTGGGTTCTACAGGCTGGCTGCATACATGAAAGCACACAGTGACAGTAATTTGCACTGATCTGCCCCCACTGCTAGTCCTGCTGCTACAAATAGCAATTGATTATTATGCTGTAGTGTTATTGACTGTCACTATGAACACAGGCTTTATTTCATTTTTAAAGTAACACGCTGCAGATTTGTTTAGTATAAGAGCAAAACTGGGAAATATTCATTCCAAAGAATTATTTGCAGTCACAAATGTAACTTTAAATCCTGGTCATAAAACATTTACTTTACTTTAAATCATAGTAAACAAAAACTTTATTGTGGTATTTTAGTGTAATGTAAATAAATAACTTCCAAAAGCTATAAGAAAATCAGTATAAAACTGAAATATTTTTCCTATTTTCAATTTCAGGAGACTATGAATAGAAAATGACTAGATACCTTTTCTTTCTTTATTTCTCCCCTTCTCTTTAAATTTCCTTCCTGTTCAAAAATAAGTGGAATCCTATTTCATACACATGTGTTTATTTCCCTGACGGGTATTGTCGAAGTTCTAGTTCTTTAAAGGTCCTGGAACATTTGACCTCTTTTATTACCTCTTCACCCACAAGCTGACCAGGAGGTGATCTTCTATTTAGAACTATAATTTTGTAGGTTTGTAGAGCTAATAGTTATTAATGTTATATAGGTGGCAGATGTATCTTAATTTATAAACGTGAACCTTTCCAAACTGCAAATTTAACTTCCTATTTCCTTTAAAGCACATTAAGAGGTAGCAAATTGATTTGCTTTATTAGGCTATGCCATTGTGAGTCACATGCTTGGTTACTCCAACAAGTATTTTATGCCTATAAAACATAAATTTTAGTTGTTTAGAGAGAAAAAAAAAAAAAAACTACACAAAACCTCAAAGACCTTAACTGCCTAGTTCCCTAAACAGCTCTGTGCCCTCTGAAGGAGGTGCTGGGGCTAACAGGGCTCATGATAGAATGGACCACTGAGCTCTTCAGTGTCATTACAAAAAGGTTTAGCCAGTGGCAGCTTCTTACAGTTTGGGACAATAGAAGAGATTTTGAGACTCCATCCTGCCACTTAATTTGAATTTCTTTGTTACCTTTTCCTTAAAATGTTGTATTTTATTTAAAAATAAACAGAAATATGTCATCTACTCAAAGGTAACTGAAAAAACTAAATTCTATGTATTTTTGAACAGCAATCTATTTCCCGGACTGACGTATACTGTTGGAAGGATGGCCCAGCTATATGTGGCTAGAAAGCAATTTTGCCTTCCCTCCCTTCCACTTTGACAGCACTCAGCATTTAAAAATCTGCCAAATGCAAGTTTTTAAAGCATATCTCTGCTATAATTGTCATTATCTATAGATAATTTAACTTTTCTCTGTACTAGCAAAGGAGGAACAGGATGCAGAGGAATTATAGAACAGGAGCAGAGATAGTCAGCCCTCATGCTTTGTTTTAGATTTGAGACAGTCCATGTTAAACAACGCTCAAAATCTGTTTAGAAGTAGACAGGGTGTAATCCTTAAATAAGTAATAAAAATCATCATACATTTGGGTAGACTAAGGCTGTCAGATGCTATTAAAAGGTATTTACACAAATATTTTAAAAGTTTGAGCTGTCAATGGTCTAAGGTAGGCAGCTTTCCCAACACAGCTACTGAAATAATACAAAGTTTACAATAATTATCTTTCAGAAGGTCTGTCTGTCTTCCTTTGATAGTCACCTGTGAAAAGAAAGTGACAGGTTAATACTCATTTCATAGCTATGACACAATTCAAATCAATGCTAAACAACTATATATTTATTAATTAGCATTACTTTTCTGTATCTCTATGACTCTCCATATTGTTGTAATTTCATCAAATAGTCATTTGCTTTTTATGGTAATAATCCCTTCACATTCCTTCCTTTCATCTGTATTCTTGCATGCTATTTGTTGTTCTGCTAAATCCCTATTACAGAGGCCAATGAGTTCCAAGAGCTTGATGAATAATTGGAAATGTTTTATCCCTGAGCTTCAAAAAAAGTGCTAGAAATAATTATAAGCAAACATCTTCCGTAGTGTCCCATATCAATCCAATCCCTGCTTTGCGCTGTTCGTCCTTTAGATAGAGAAGGAAACAGTGAGATCTTGGTTACCAGCTCTTGCAGCATGAAGGGGACAGATGTTTCAGTTTCCATTGCTTTTTCTTCTGTCTTCTCTGTTCTTTCTGGCAGCTCAGGCTGTTCACTACAATACATTCCACAGTTAGTCAAGCCTATAATTTCACAAGGTACAGTTAATTATTGATCAATCAAAATGAACTTCATAATCCTTTTGGCAACTTGTGCTGTACTTGAACTTTTCTCTTGCCCATAAAATAGCTTAATGGTCTACAGTATAATGAACATGAAGGATATGTTCAAAGTAGCAGGCAAATCCTACCTTTCCTGGTTGTGCCAATTCAGAATTATTCCTTACAGCTTATGACACTCTCCCTATTTTTATCCAGTTCCTCAGCTAAAGATACAAGCCTTCTCTCAACCCTTATCCAGACCTCAGATACACAGCTTTCATATCTTTCCCTCAAATTTGATATCATTTAAAGAATTTATTTAGTATTGAATATGTATTTTTAAATCTTTAGTTTCCTCTGCATAAGTAAATTTCATTAAATAATAAAATAGCTCTCATAAGCCACAGAATTGCATTTTCAGTACAAGTATGCAGTTGTTTTCCTGAACAGGCAATTGAAATGAAGAGCTTGTGCATCTAAATATAATAACTCACTCCTCTCAGTGAAAATACAAACTATGTGGGGAGGAGTCCTCAGACCCCTGTATCTCATACATGGTGTGTACACAGAATGACATTACAGCTGGTTGCTAGCCACCAATTCAGTCAACATTTATTGAGAGTCTTCTATGTGTGATGGCCTTGCTGTGATGACCTCACAGAGAGTGCGATGGAAATTGGAGTATGACAGTCTGGAAACTAAGCATTGTCATAATGCATAATGACAGTTTCAGCAGAAGGATTTTGGCTGTGGAGAGAAGAATGGAGAGGAAAAAAGAAATTATTAATATATGGGTAATCAAGTTCACTCAGTCTGCTATTGGAATGGGATCCTCTTCTAAGGAAAATATTCATTCCATGACCCAGGCAAACCTCCATCCCTCTGTCCTGCAGGCGCTCAGTGCTTCCAATGTTTGAGGCAGTACACTTGCTACCATGCAGAGATGAATGGGCCATGGTTCCTTCCTGCAGGGTCTGTATGATGTTAGGCTGTCAAGGCCAATGAAGATGACTGCTGTACCCACAAGGTGCATGGGTTCCTTCAGTTTCCCAATTCGCTTTCCTGGGAAACTCAGTTATAGGGCTGTGTCTCGCTTCTCTTGAGACTTATATGTGCACTTTTGCCCTTATAAAACACTAATAAGCAAACAGGAACCCACAAGATTTATGACAACCTGAGTGACTTCCTTGTCTATGCAGACAAAAGAGGCTAGTCTAGATGCCTATGAAGGAAGATACACTTCTAGGTGATTACTGTGAAGAGACATAAAGAGAAGTAAAGACAAAATGCTTCAAAAAGAAAGACTATTTATGACTAAGGAAGTCTGGGAAGCTTTTCAGATTTTATGACCAGTTGAGCCAGACTTCTTAGGACAGGTTGTTTTCATCAGATGCAGACAAATTGAAGAAGATCAGATGATAAGCAAGAAGGAGGGAATGCGGGAGCAAAGGCTCAGCAACAGGAAATGTAGGACAGCATATTCACTGTTCATTTGCTTTGACTGTACATGCACTAGGCCCCACTAACCTGTACCTAAAAATGGTGATGCATTTGATTAGTACATAAACAAAAGTGATCTTGAGAACCAATATGTCCAAGCAAGAACTTATTTCCTATCTCAAGTCTCACTTGTCCCAGAGTCTGTACTGAAATTGGCAGCCAAGTGCATTTAAAGTCTGCATGCCACAGAGAACTGCCTTTAGTCAGAAGCACCTGGTATTGTAGAAAAGCCTGAGCTACAGACTCAGACACACCTACCTTCCTGTGCTTCCCTAGTGAGCTAAATTCTGAGCCTCTATCACTTCAACTATACCCTCTTCCAGAGCTGTTAGGGAGTTTCACTAAAATGTTTTACCTAAAACATTTGATACTTACTAAGTACTCGATAAATAGTGGTTTCTTCTATTACGTTTTAGAACAGTTTGGAAAGGTCATGCTTGAGAATCTTCACTTTAGTTAAACAGAGCTGTAATTTTCTTACCTAAAGTTCATTGATTGTAAGTATAGAAACATTTAAATAAAATTTATGTGTGATATATTTTGGTTATTTATCCCCTCCAAATCTGAAATTGAAATGTGATCCCTGTTGTTGGAGGTGGGGTCTGGTGGAAGGTGTGTGGGTCATGGGGACAGATCCCTCATGAAGGGCTTGGTGCCCTCCCTATGGTTATGAGTGAGTTTGCACTCTTAGTTCATGCAAGAGTTGATTGCTTAAAATGGCCTGGACCCTCTCTTGCTCCCTCTCTCACCATGTGACACTCCTGCTTCCCCTTCCCCTTCCACCATGAGTAAAACCTTCCTGAGGTCCTCACCAGAAGCAGATGCTGACACCACGCTTCATGTACAGCCTGCAGAATAGTGAGCCAAATAAACATCTTTCCTTCATAAATTACCCAGCCTTGGGCATTCCTTTAGAGCAACACAAAATAGACTAATGCAATGTGAAAAATACTGTGTTACAAAGTTACTTTTACATGATATTCTATCTTATTAAATGTAAAAATACCTATACCTTGTATAATTACCAGAGATGTAATAAACTCTTTGGGAAGTATTAATTTTAATGTATGTCTTATATAAATACATTTGTGCACATGATTTTTTAAAAAATTCAGTATCAAAAAAGATACAAAAATATATGCCCTCTCATTCTTCTGAGGCAACCACACATTTAAACTATTATTTATGGAGGTGAGGTAAGTCAGAAGAGATATTTTTAAAAGATTAGTTTATAGGCTGGGCGCCATGGCTCATGCCTGTAATCCCAGCACTTTGGGAAGCCAAGGTGGATGGATCACGAGGTCAGGAGATCGAGACCATCCTGGCTAACACAGTGAAACCCTGTCTCTACTAAAAATACAAAAAATTAGCTGGGCATGGTGGCGGACGCCTGTAGTCCCAGCTACTCGGGAGGCTGAAGCAGGAGAGTGGCATGAACCCGGGACGCGGAGCTTGCAGTGAGCCGAGATCGTGCCACTGCACTACAGCCTGGGCAGCAGAGCAAGACTCTGTCTCAAAAAAAAAAAAACAAAAAAAAAAAGATTAGTTTATAATGTCATCAGGGAAAGTGCAACAACAAACTGTGTAGACCCGCATCTTCAGCAACTTAATACCTCCTTGTATTAAGAATGTCGTGTAAAAATGTACATAGAAATGACACTCAAATACTTGTATCTTTTAAAATAGGATATAGAAAATATGCAGAAATTACAATTATTGCCAGAGAACAGGTTGGTATTTTGTGGAGCACTTAGTTCCAGTTCTTCTCCAACTTCTCACATAAAGCTTATTCTTTCACAACATAAACTTGTTCTAAAGAAGGGTCTACAAACTTTTTCTGTAAAGGGCCAGATAGCAAATGTTTTAGACTTTGCCTGCCACTTGGTTCCTGTCACAACTATTCTTTTCTGCCATTGTAGTTGGAAAGCAACCATAGACAATACTCAAACAAATGGGTGTGGCTGTATTCCAATAAGCTTTGTTTTCACAACAGACAGCAGAATTTGGCTCATGGTCCTTGGTTTGCCAAGCACTTTCTAAAGTAACATATGACAAAAGGAAGAACACAACACAAGGATAAAAGAACCTGCAGGAGGGGATGCCGAAGTTACAGAAAGTGAGAAGTACAGGAAAAAGAGGACGGTTGTAGTAAAGAATAGATTTCTTGTATTTATGCATTTTTTCCTACCACTCTATGGCAGAAAACTTTCATTTCAGGAGATAACACTAACTACCTTGATGCCAGATAATTGTTTTATTGGAAATTTACATTTTATATGATGGGATATACTCTTTCCAAACTACAGGGTTTGATACTTAAAATAGTTTAACATTATTGGACTTGCCTCATCTATTTCCAAAAGTTTTGGTGCAATTCTGACCAACAAGATCCCAGCAACTGACCTTGGAGAAAATTCCATGTTTCAGAGGAGAGATAAATAAGAATTTTTCCCAGCCCGTTTCCCAGTCAGCATTAAGACACCACCACAAACTTCATGAACCTAGTATAAAAAGACACATTTTTGAATAATGCCACTTAGTTTGTGTTATTTAAATCTGGAGCCTGAGCTCTGTGTATTCCTGGTGAAACAACTTGGGCAAATAGAAAAATAAACTTTGCCTCAGTGGAAGATTAGTCAGGGAGGCCCAGCGGACATTTCACAGCAGTAAAATCCATGCAAAATGAATCTGGACAAGAATAGTCTGTCTAAGATATCAATTTGCCCAAATAATATATTTATAGACTATTATTACATCTAGGAAAAAAACCACACTAGATTGAAACTGTACAATTTCACTGATAAAAATGATCCATTCTCAAATGTCAACCAACATTAAAAGGGAGAATTTGACACTTTTAAATAAAAAATGATGCGCAAATTACACAAGAAATCTATGGAGACTCCTTCAGGTCTTTTTTCCTTCTCCATCCTGCTCTAAAACATGCAATAAACCTTTTTCAATTGGAGAGGTTTAATCTATGTGTATAAGGGGACTTAGAGGCAGTGCCTTCTCTCTTTTCCTGTAGGCCTATGTGCAGAGCTTTTTTCAGATATTGATTGTGAAAGTGATATCACACCAGAAGGTACATGGATATGGTGTCGGGTAAAAGAAAACAGCAAAGAATCCTTACAGTCTAATCAAAGCTCTGTCCAAGCCCCACACTCTGATGAAATCCAATCAATAGAGGCGATTAAATGACACATACAGAGTCATCAATATTAAATACACTCCATTTCCTGTACAAGATCTGGGTAACATAGAGTGGACAAGATAAAACTTGACTCTGCAGGTTTATTTACAGGATATGAGCTATATTTAAATATGAGTATGAATGTTTGACTCAGTCATCATTTGCCCAAAAAATTAAGGTGCCAACTATATGTTTCGAAACACATCATGGAGTATAGACTTTGAGGGTACCTTTACTGAGAGTTTGCTACAAGCCAGCCAATGTGCTAATTGCTTTCCAATTATTATCTCATCTAAAAATATTAACTATCTTTTTTAAGGGTGAGGAAACTAAGATTAAGATGTGTTCAGAGGTACGAAATTAAGAGAATTGGAAATGGAACTTGTTGCTGTCTGACTCCACAAGGCATGCTCTCCACCAGTATGGCCCAAATCCATTGCTAACTGACTGTAATCTTGGAATACTCACCTGACATCTGTTTCATTGAAGTCTCTTTCTTCTGTAAACTGAAAAGTTTGAACCAAATAGCCTAAAGTGTCTCTCCTGATCTAAATTTCCACCTAGCACCAGGACTGGGCCAGGTACTTGTAAGTTGTGAATAATATCACTTTATTACAACGGCCCACTTATTGGTGAGAAAGAGTATATTTTCAAGGGCTGGGATTTTTTTACTCCTCCTTTTAACAGGAGTGACGGTCTAAGAAAATAAGCAGAGGCATTTTGAGGAAAGCTTGGTTTAGCAGATTTAGTAAAGGTCTCTGGACTTTCAGATAGGGGAAACCTTTAGTGGCTCAGTGTGGTGTACATTACAGAAGAAGCTGGCTAATGTGGGTTACCAACTGCTTTACCTCAGACTCAGGAAATGGGCTTCAAAATTTTTCCTCATTAGTTTTTCTTCCTTTTTTAAACACAGAACATTTTGCCACCAATGTAATCAATCTCTAAAAAGTAATTTTTAAATGTACATACTCTTCATCTTTTTAAAAAATTTACAAAGCACATGCTGCTTACAAGGTGCCAGGTACCATTTGAAATGCTTCATGAATATTAATATATTTAATGTTCACAGCCACCCATGAGGTAAGTAGCATCTTTTTATTTACATTTCCTAGATGCAGAAACTAAGACAGAAATTAAGTAATTTGCCTGCAATCATCTAGCGGGACACATGGATGGGCCAGGATTTGAACCTAGGCATTGGGCTCTAGAGAACATGCTTACAAAGGCAGCACTCTGTTGCCCCTCTCCGTATAACCTACAGTTCTTAGAAAGACGTTTTATACAGAAGGTAGTTATTTTAAAGATGTTTATAAGAGATAAAATGAAAAGTCTTTTATGCTAATGAACAAGTATGGCAGAAATGTGATAAATGTATAGAAAATATTTCCCTCGAAGACAGTCACTGCTAAATTTACCCTTGGAGAAAGGACAGAAACAAGTATGACCACAAATTTAATTGATGTAAGTTTCTAAACAGCTGGGAGGCAATTATGAGTTTTGACGACTGTTCACCACTGTTGGCCCTTTCGATACCCATGTGAACTTCTTTGACAGAATTCACAGACAGTGACTTCCTTTAAAGAAAAATTTTATCATTTGACCATTCAGTGAGTAATATATTGTTTATACTTTTCAGAGCAAGCATAAGAGTAAAAAATATCTGCATGTTTATCTTCATATCCTAATTATAGCAATAATTAAAGCCTGTTTCTCCTCTTTGCCTAAGAGGCATCATACCACCAGTCCCACCTATGTCATAGAGACTTTTCTGGTGCTTTTTTTTTTTTTTTTTTTTGGTCTCTTTTCCTCTTGGTGGGTAATCTTGCTGATTTCCTTTGTCAAGTTATGCAAAATAACAAATGTCAAAGCTTGGAAACTGGTAATTTGGCAATTTTAGACAATCGCCTCATAACCACATTTTAGTACACCTTTGAAGCAGTAGAAGTTCAAAGGCTGTGAAAAGATGACTATTGCCGTGCCTGTTACTGTGAGTCATTTGGAGTAATTGGTCTTGTCTGATGTATGTTTTGAACTGAGGAAGTAGAGCTTTATTACCACAATCAGATACAGGTTTTTAGCTAAGGAAGTGGAGTTTTCCTCGCAGATGTAGATTCGTGCTTGATAAGGCAGAAAGCAGACAGATGTACCTCTATGCACCAGGGAAGAAGCGTGGAGAAGGAACAAATAAAGCAGTTGAGAAAATTCCATGAAGCTTCAGTGAAGTGCTTTTGGAAGCAGGCCCAGTTAGGAAATTTCTCACAAGCAAGCAACTCATAATTTAGATGCAGATTTCAGACTTTAATTTTGATCACCAACCTAAACCTACCTATTATCCTCATCATGTTAAAAGTGGGCCAGTGATGTGCACACTCTTCTACTGAATAAAGTAAATCATCTTCTTAAAAGAATATTAACTCCTCTACTTTTCTTTAAAACTAAGAAAAATAGAAAGAAGTGTTAATATTCTTTTAAGAAGATGATTTTAAAAGCCAGTTTTTACTTCATTAATTTCTTAACAATGAAGACTGTTGTTTCAGAATCTATTTCATAAAAAATAGCAGGCAAAAATGTTCAGCTTCAGAGAAAGCACCTAGATATGTTATTTCTTTTTGCACTTTCCTACAATAAATTTTATCATTTTCCATGTGTGAATATGTTTGTAAATAAAGGAATTAGATCAAAAAAATAAAAATAAATAAATAAAAATGGGGCAAACACACACACACACACAATTCCTTGGAGTTAAGGTTGGTTACCTTTTAAAATATTTCTCATGAAACATTCAATCAACTAATACTTATTAAATGCTTACAGTGGGTCAGGCATTGGGCTGGAAATACACAGAGTGTAAGATAGAATCTCTTTTTCAAAGAGTTTACAATCCAGCAGGTAAAAAGACAAAATGGTACATATAAT
This sequence comes from Mandrillus leucophaeus, assembly GCF_000951045.1. Lineage (NCBI taxonomy): Eukaryota > Metazoa > Chordata > Mammalia > Primates > Cercopithecidae > Mandrillus > Mandrillus leucophaeus. The sequence goes on from NW_012103543.1 coordinate 184,828, forward strand.
AATAAGCAAAAGTAATCAAAGGGAAGCATGGGCAGGAGATAGCAGATAAGGCTTCCCAGAAATGACTAGTTCAGTAACCATTGGATATTGACTGAGTCAGGGCCTGGGTATAGGCTTTCCTGAAGGAGGGCATAGCCGGTGTTAAGATACAGAAACACCGAAGGGTATACTCTATTTCTAAACTACCACGGTTGGTCTGGTTAGAGATAAGGAGAGAATGAGTCAGACGGTGAAGATGGAAGTGGAAAGGAAAAGTGGCAAGAGAAGAGATGGATCCAGCTGGAATCACAGAGACAGGTAAAGAGCCATCTTGGTGCAAGTGAAACACAGGAGGCACTAGAGCGGGATCAATGGGCAAGGTACAGAATTGAGGAGACACATTAAAGTGACCTTTCAAGGGTAGAATACATGGTAAAAATGTGTGGGAGATGTAAATAAAAAGGGAGAGGAAAGAGTCTTTAGAAGACTTGCTTCCCCTCAGAGATAGAAGTCATTTTGTTCACATACATTCATTATGTCGTTATTTAATTACGGTCTACCCCTGTCACCCCAGATTAAAAGCTCTTCAGGCCCATGAAACTCTCTGACGACTCAGTATTAGTCGTGAAACTGATTTTTAAAATACAAGGTAAAATTAAAATTTTCCAAATTTGATGACACAAAGTATTTTTAAGCTAATGCATTCACTGTGAGCTCTAAAATTTTATACATATAAAAAAATGGGTCAGGCATAGTGGCTCATGACTATAATTCCAACACTTGGAGAGGCTGAGGTGAGAGGATCACTTGAGCCCAGGAGTTTGAAACAGCCTGGACAACATGGTGAGACTCTGTCTGGAAAAAAAAAAAAAAAAAGTTTTTTTAATTAGCCAGGTGTGGTGGCATGCATCTGTAGTCCCAGCTACTCAGGAGGCTAAAGTGGGAGGACTGTGCAAGCCTGAGACATCAAGATTGCAGTGATCTGTGATCACACCATTGCACTCCAGCCTGGGCAACAGAGTGAGACCCTGTCTCAATCAATATTTGATTTTAGTTGATTGATAAAAGGCAACAGTTTAGTATACTCTTCATCACTCACAGTGACAAAGGAACTGGAATAAGGGATATGAGAAAGAAAAGAATGAGAGGTATTTGAAGGAAAAAAATGAAGGGGAGAGATTGTCATGAAAGGAGCTGCATACAAAAGTGGGGAGGTCAAATGTTGTCAAGAGCCATTTACAGCTGAGAAGAGGATGGGAAGGAGTGTGAAAGGGGTCAGTGTAAAAGAAACACCAAAAAGTCAACATGACTGAAATCAGTACCACTTCTTCCTCTACATGTTGTTATTTATTAGCCAAGCTTGCACAATTTTTAAACTAATTTATATACAATGAAATATGCATATTTTAAGTGTACAATTTAATGATTTTGACAAATACACATACCCTTGTACTCAACATACAGGACATCTCCATCGTGCTAGAAAGTTTCCCTTCTGTTCCCATATAGGAATTCCACAGACTTCTTACGCAGCCAATACTCTGACCTTAATCAGTAGAGACTACCCTTGCCTGTATTTGAAGCATACACATATTGTATCATACACTATGTACTCTTTTGTTTTGATTCTTAAATTTAATCAAATGTTTTCATTTAGTTCTTCAATATTTCTGTCCATCTTCCAATAGTTTATTCTTGCCTAACGCTGAGTAGTCCTACATCATATGAATATATTAGAATTTCTGTTTTTCTCTTAAGGATAATTGAGTTACTTCCAGTTAGGGACTACTGTGAATAAGTTGCTATAAACATTTTGGTAAACTGCTATTTGTGGGCATATGATTCATTTCTCTTGTAAATACCTGGGTGGTAGATTGATGGAGTTTGTTTAACTTTGAAGAAATAGCCAAGGAGTCTTTCAAAGGGACTGTAATAATTTGTAGCCCCATAAGTAATGAATGAAAGTTCTAGTGACTCCCATATCATTATAAATATGTAGTGTTGTCAGTCTTAATTTTGTTATTCAAATGGGCATAGAGTCAGTATTTGGTCCTAATGGAGGACTGTTCCGTGGACTTACTGGCCTGCCATATATTTTGGTAAGTGGCTGTTCAAGTATCCTGCCATTTGTATTGACTAGTTTACTCTTCATTAATGATTTGTAGATTCTTTGTGTATTCTGGATATAGGACCTTTTTCAAATTTAGGTATTATAAACATTTTCTTCATTCTGTGTCGTGCCTTTTTATTTTCTTAATAATAACTTTTGATTGGCAGTTTTTTAAAAAATCGCTTTGGTGAGGTCCACTTTCTAAATTTAATTCTTCTTATGGTTGCTACTACTTGTTTTTTACTAAAACATCTTTCCATATCCAAAGGCCATAAAAAATTGTCTAATAATTACTTTTTTGAAATGGATCGTTTTAGCTTTTATGTTTAGGTATATGATCCATCTCTAAGTTTTTGTGTATATTGTGAGGTAGGGGTTGGGGATAATTCCATTAATATTTCACATGTTAATGCAATAGCTATAGAGCCATTTGTTGAAAAAAGAGTATCTTTTTCTCCACTGAATTGCCTTTATGCCTTTGTCTAAAATCAATTGACCATGTATGAACAGATTTATTCCTGCACTCTATATTTTGTTCAACTGATTTATATATCTCTTTTCATGCCAATTCCACATAATCTTGATTAGCTTAATTTTAAAATAATTCTTAAGATCAGTTAATATAAAAGGTAGCACATTGTTCCGCTTTTTCAAAATTGTTTAATCTAGTTAGGTCTTTTGTATTTCCCCACAAAATTTAGAACCATCTTGTTAACTTCTACAAAAGAGCTTGTGGAAATTTTGTTTGGCTTTGCATCAAATTTATGAATCATTGGAGGAAAGGCAGCTTCTTAATAACATCGAGTTTTCTAATCCACAAACACAGGATATATTTTCATATTTTCAGTACTTTTAAATTTCCCAGCAACATTTTGGAGACCTTAGTGTAAATGTTTTACATATCTTTTGATAATTTTATTACCAAGTTTATTATTGCTAACAAAAATTATATTTTTACAATTATGTGTTACAATTTTAAAATCACATTTCTTATAAAAATACAGTTGGTTTATCTTTGGACCTTGTATCATTAGCCTTGCTAAAATCAGTTATTATTTCTAATAGTATTTTATAGAACCAACCTTTTTGATGACATACATAGTCATCATCTGCAAAGAAAGGCAGTTTTACTTTTCCCTTGAAATCATCACACTGGTTTTGTTGTTGTTGTTGTATATTTTTGTAGTGTTGTTTGTTTGAGACGGAGTTTTGCTCTTGTTGCCCAGGTCGGAGTGCAATGGCATGATCTTGGCTCACTGCAACCTCTGCCTCCTGGGTTCAAGCGATTCTCCTGCGTCAGCCTCCCGAGTAGCTGGGATTACAAGTATGTGCCATCATGCCCAGCTAATTTTGTATTTTAGTAGAGACGGTGTTTCTCCATGTTGGTCAAGCTGGTCTCAAACTCACGACCTTAGGTGATCTGCCCACCTCGGCCTCCGAAAGTGCTGGGATTACCGGTATGAGCCACTGCGCCCGGCCACACACTTTTATTTTTTTCTTGCCCTGGTGCACTTAGAATATTTAATAAATTACCTAATAGAAGTTGTTTATTTAAGGTCATTGCCTTATTGTTCCACATTTTAGCAGAATAGCATTCAATATTTTACCTATAAAAAATATTTTGGTGGCTTTTAGATGGATGCTATTTATTTAGTTGAAGAAGTTTCTTTCTGTTCCTAGTTTCCTGAGACTTACTTTTTAAATCATAAATGGGTTATAAATTTTGTCAAATGTGTTTTCTGCATCTTTTGAGAGGGTCATACTCTTTCATTTGTTTTTATAGTGTGTCAACATGATGAAATGACTTGATTGATTTTTGGCTATTAAACCAAACTTGCATTCCTAAAATAAAGTTCACTTAGTCTTGATGGATGGATGCGTGTGTGTTTGTGTGTGTGTGTGTGTGTATATATATGTACACACATATACAAAATCACTGCTGGTGGGAATGTAAAGTACTGTATTTTTTTGTAAAAACAGTATGATGGTTCTGATAGTTCCTTAACATTTTAAATACAAAAATACCATATAACCCAGCAATTCCACTTCTTGATAGATACCCAACATAATTGAAAGTAGGGACCGAAAGAAATGTCTGTTCACCAGTATTCATAGTAGCATTTCACAATAACCAAAAGGTGGAAAAAATCCATATATCCATGGACAGATGAATAGATAAAACATGATGTGTATATACAGTGGAATATTATTCAGCCTTAAAACATGGATTCTGACACATGCTACAACTTGGATGAATCTTGAAAGCAATATGCTAAGTGAGATAAGCTAGACCAAAAAAAGGAAAAAATCTATTGTATGATTCCACTTATTTGACATACGTACAATACTTAAATTCATAGAGACAGAAAGTATAATAGTGGTTAACAGGGCCTAGAGGAGGGTATAATGAGAAGTTATTGTTTAATGGTACAGAGTGTCAGTTTGGTGCAATCAAAATTTCCAGAAATGCTTAGTAATGATTGTAGCACAACAATGTCAATATAGTTCATGCCACCGAATTGTACACTTGATAATAGTTAAATTCTATGTTTTTATATATATATATATCTTAACACAAGAAAAATGTTTAAAAATAAAAGTAAAAAAAAAAATTGTGACATCCCTGAGAGAATGGTTTCCTGAATGACTGTGAGAAGCAGATACCTCACCAACCCCACCCCTACCTCTCCTTCAGATCTGCATAGACCAGATAGGGTGGTCACTGCAGCATAACGTCACATATCCTGGCTAATACACCACCCTGTATCATTCCCTGAGGATCTTTACCTGAAAAAATCTGCTAGAGAAAAAATCTCACAAGCATGCACATTGGCTTTTAAGTAAGTGTGCTCATATCACCCTCGGCTGGGTCATTAGTCTGTCTTAATCCACTATTTTTTCTCTCTTTGCCATTTCCAGATCCCTTGTCCAAATCCTACACTTTCTCTAAATTTCAGACAACATGTTTGCCCTCCTTAATGTCAGAAAAATTTCCTCTTATTTGTTGAGAAAGCAGAGGGTTTCAGTTAAGAATTTTCTCAAATTCCCTCCCCTATGTTTCACAACTAAGTTACGCCTTTGCTGACATATCTCTCTATTGAAAATGTCATTTCCCTGTCTGTACATCAGCAGCTATTAATTCTACTGTGCTTATTATACACTTGAAGTCTGTGTCGGCATAACATCCTGTCACCACCCTCTGAGATAGGTCCTACTATTATTCCAGTTTTACAGTTATGGAAACTGAGGCACAGAGATCTTTGACAACATGCCTATGGCCACAGCTAGCAAGCGCTGAAGATAGGATCCAAACCCATGCAGAGTGCTTGTAATTGCCCCTTTTGCAACCAGAGTCTAATACATCTTCCTTGAAAAAAACCATTATCGTTAATTTTAGATGTTTACATTATATTTTCCATTGCAATATATTCCCATCTTACAAACATTTTCTTACTTTCCCAATATATTTTTAATGTATACACACACACTCTCTCACACATAATTCCAACTTCCTTGCAAAGCAACCACTTTTTCTCTCGCCTTCGATTTTCCTATCAGAATGGTTGTTTATAACTTTTCACCTCATATTTAGGTTTTAACCACTTAATAATAACTTAATAATAATAACAATAATAAATCAAGTTATTGTCCCAAGTATGCCCTAACACCATCCAAACAAAGTCAAAATTTCCAAATGATACAACCTATGTGATCTATTTTTACCTGCCATTCTACTGATCTCTTTGCATTTACCACCCGTTGTCTGTTACCATTTGTTACTCTACCCCTACTTTCATCTGGTTGTCCTTCTACCTTTTCAGAACATTCTTTCTGCTGACCTATTTTTACTTCCCTCATTCCTTTTCTTAAATATTGATATTCTCCATAGTCCTGTGGTTATTGTTTTCCATTCTGTTTCTTTCCAGTAGTTTTTCCAATATCCAATCTCATTCACCTACAAACACCTTGTTACTGGAAAATGAGTGAGTATCTTCCCATTTCCCTGCAAACGGATGGATGTAAAAAATTTTGGCAGGCTACTCTAAGAGTAGCCTAATCCAACAATTTGAGATACAACTAGCACTTATTTATTGATTACTATGTTCCAGGCTCTGTTCCAAGCATTACATAAGTTTTAATTCATTGAGTTCTCACAATAATCACATGAGGTAGACATTATTATCATCTCCACATGAAAGGTGAGAAACCTAAGACACAGAGAAGTAACTAACCTAAGGATTCTTGACTGGTAATTGACAAAGCCAGGATTCAACATATAAGTGTGGTTCCAGATGCATTCTCCTACCAGCCATGCTATATCATGTTTTAATCAGTAAAAGATGCCATTGGCAGGACCATGGCGCTAAACAACCCCGACAGTCCTTTTGCGTAGATCATGCAGAGGTGCTGACCAATGGGAAGGTGATCTCTGTTGTTCATCCACTCTCTCACACATAAGGACAGAGGTAAGACATGGGTAAGGCAGAGGCAATGATGTTTTGAGCTAAATACAGGTAAGAAAAAACAATGGCATTTAAATCAGATAAACTATTTGGAATAAGGAAAGAACACTAACACTGAATCGGCTTCAGTCCTCTCAGATGTCATAACACGGAGCTGTAAGGCACATTTTTACCTCCTAGAATACTAGATGGAGAGAGACATTCAACAGCCAGATAGGATATTTTTATTTTTATTTTTTTAGTTCAGATAATATCTTATCACTCCTCTGCATCAAACCCTTCAATAGCTTTCCACTACACATAAAATAAATACCAATACATTAAGGGACATGGTCATTTCAGCATCGTCAGGCTCCCACCAATTGCCTTTTTCCCCATTCGCAATATTCCTTTTACCCTGCCCATTTGTTCTGTCTGCCTGGAACACCTATCTATCAATTTTTGGCAGGCTCACCTCCTTTTCAACCTTCCACAAATATTACTTCCTTAGAGAGGCCTTCCCTGTTCCGCTTAATGTAAGTAGATTATCCCCCTCTCCTAGTTACTATCTAGCATCTCATTTTGTCTAATTTATTTATTACCTAATTATTCATTCTTTACCTACCCTACTAGAATGTAAGCTGCTAGAGAACAGGGACTTTGTCTTATCCTACATCACATTCATAATATTTAGCACAGAGCCTGGCAAATAGCAGCAATTTTAGATGTTTATTATACTAAGAAATAAGTAATATATTTCATGGAATTTCCCTACAATATTTTTGTCTGCAAACATATAAGCCCAAATTTTCTATGAATTTTTACCTGAAAGAGCATAAACTTTGGAGTTGGACAGTCTTGGATTCATGCCCAATTCTGCTACTTACAAACTGCATGATCTTGGGCTTATTTGTAATTTTAAACTTCTCTTTTATTTAATAAGTAAAATGATACTTCACAGAATCAGTATGATCATTAAGTGTGATAATGTGTATACAGTGATATACTCAGTTCCTGGCACACAGCCAACAAGTAATAAACGTTCATTTTCTCTCTTCATTTGTTTCTCACCTACTTCAACACTACCTTACAAACTCATAGACCAGTACATCACACCAAACGTATTAGAAAATAAGTCAACCAAATGCAATCTTTGCCCAATTTCAAATTGCTAACGCTTATTTTAACCTTCCAAATCCCAGAAAATTTTATCAAGATGATAAAGATTAGAGAGAAGCAGGAAGCATGGGAGAAAGTGAAAAAGAGAAAAAAGGAAAAAGAAAAGAAAAACAGAAAAAAAGATGCTGACAGACTTCACCAGACCTGGCCTGGCATTTACTAAGGATGCGCACAGTACACAAAGGCAGCACTGAACATTGACAAGCCTTGTTGACTGCTTTGGGACAGTGCCTGCTGCTAGCTCTGTGTGTTGTTGCAACTCAAGGACTTTCGTCAGAAATTAGCAACTATTTCTCAAGTGTTTTGGCCAACATGACCGTTTCACGGTCCCTTACCTTTTTTCCCCTTTTGAGGTGGCAGGAAATGTGGACATTGAAAAGCAAAAACAAACAAACAAACAAACAAACCCAAAAAACAAAAAACTCCACAGTAGTTAGCATTTTACAGTTTGCTTGTATTTCATCATTCATATACTTATAAAAACAATTTAAGGATATATCCCGAGGATAATATTTCCTATAGAAAAGGCTCTGATGTTTTTCTGGAGGCACAGGTCAGATTCTCAAGGAGGGGATTAGTAGGAAATATGTTGTGCTACTTACTTGACATGCATCTAGCCTCTCTCTGGAACTCTCTTTATATAGAGATGACATAGATAGATGCCTTTAGTTACCACCAGTAGGTTTGGAATGAATCTTGAATGATCTCACTTCAAAGGGCACAGATTTCAGTTTTAGGGTGGGGAGACTTGTCAATTTCTCCTCAGTGCCCATACTCTGCCCCCATTCACATGTTTACAACAAGAGAAGCAGCTCGTGTGTCCTAAAATTTGAAACCCTAGGGTAAGTATCACCATGTCATGGGGTGGGTCCAGCATAGCTGGAATTGCAAAATAAAGTTAAAAGTTAGGATTCAAGATGCAAAGGAAAAGCACAGAACAGTATTTCACCTGTAATTGCACTTTAGCTGAACTACCAACTTAATTGTTTAAAAACTAAGTAAAACTGTTTCCAAGTTGGCCAGCAAAGCTATCTTAAAATACTTCTAAGAGTGCTAGTTTTGAATGAGAAGAGTTTTTAAGCATTATCCCATAAGCTCAAGTAAGATTCAGTGAGGAGCAACGTCCTCACCAAAGTCTTGAAATTCACACCTGTTCTTAAGTTTAGGTTACATCATAGTACCAGTAGCTAGGGTACAGCTAATGGGATAGGCACAGCAGTAATTTGAGGAATATCTGTTTGTCATTTCAAAGTTGGATGTTACAAATGAAGACTGACCTTATCTAGTAGGGTTATTAGCAGAAGATCTTCCCACAGTACTTCTGATAGAAACCCTATACACCCCACCATAATCAACTCAGTCTTCTGGTTGCTTCCCTTCTTCTGGGACTTGTCTTTACTGGTGTGACTCAGTTGGATGTCATCTTGTTTCTCCTCCACCTAAGGCTGACCTTAAAGAAACTGGTCATGTTACATTTTCCAAAATGGTCAAATTCCCAAATTATGGAAAGATAGGGATTATTTTCTTCCATCTTATTGAGAACTTAGATAATCCATCATCATTTTTTCTTTCCTTCTGTGAGAAAGCTGGTTTGGCTGTGTCCCCACCCAAATCTCATCTTGAAATGTAACTCCCACAGTTTCCACCTTTTGTGGGTGGAACCTGGTGGGAGGTGATTGAATTATGGGGGCAGGTCTTTCCTACATTGTTCTTGTGACAGTGAATGAGTCTCGTGAGAGCTGATGGTTTTAAAAAAGAGAGTTTCCCTGCACAAGCTTTGTTTGCCTGCTGCCATCCATGTAAGATATGACTTGCTCCTCCTTCCCTTTCACTTTCCACCATGATTGTGAGGCCTTCCTAGCCATGTGGAACTGAAAGTCCAATAAATCTCTTTTGTTTATATGTTTATTTGTTTTGTAAATTGCCCAGTCTCAGGTATGTCTTTATCAGCAGCATGAAAAGGGACTATAATACAATAAATTTGTACCGATACTGGGGTGTTGCTGAAGTGATACCCCAAAATGTGAAAGTGACTTTGGAACTGGGTAAGAGGCAAAGGTTAAAACTGTTTGGAAGGCTCAGAAGAAGACAGAAAAATGTGGGAAAGTTTGGAACTTCCTAGAGACTTGTTGAATGACTTTGACCAAAATGCTGATAGAGATATGGACAATAAAGTCCAGTCTGAGGTGGTCTCAGATAGAGATGAGGAATTTGTTGGGAACTGGAACAAAGATGACTCTTGTTATGTTTTAGCAAAGAGGCTGGCAGTATTATGCCTCTGCCTTAGAAATTTGTGGAACTTTGAACTTCAGAGAGATGATTTATGGTGTGCGGTAGAAGAAATTTCTAAGCAGCAAAGCATTCAATATGTGACTTGGGTGCTGCTAAAGGCATTCAGTTTTAAAAGGGAAATAGAGCATAAAAGTTTGGAAAATTTGCAGCCTGACAATCTGATAGAAAAGAAAATCTCATTTTCTGAGGAGAAATTGAAGCTGGCTGCAGAAATTTGCATAAGTTACAAAAAGCCAAATGTTAATCACCAAGAAAATGGAGAAAACGTTTCCAGGGCATGAAAAAGATTTTTGCAGCTGCCCCTCCCATCACAGGCTTGGAGGCCTAGGAGCGAAAAAAGGTTTCATGGGTCAGGCCCAGGGTCCCTGTGCTATGGGAAGTCTAGGGACTTGCTGCTCTGCATGCCAGTTGCTCCAGCTGTGACTGAAAGGGGCAAACATAGAGCTTGGGCTGTGGCTTCAGAGGATGAAACCCTCAAACCTTGGCAGCTTCTATGTAGTGTTGAACCTGCAAGTGCACAGAAGTCAAGAATTGAGGTTTGGGAACCTCCGCCTAGATTTCAGAAGATGTAGGCAAATGCCTGGATGTCCAGGCAGAAGTTTGCTGCAGGGGCTGGGCTGTCATTGAGAACCTTTGCTAGGGCAGTGCAGAAGGGAAATGTGGTGTCAGAACCCCCATACAGAGTCCCTACTGGGGCACCAGCTACTGAAGCTGTGAGAAGAGGGCCACCGTCCTCCAGACCCCAAAATAGTAGTCCACTGACAGGTTGCACCGTGTACCTGGTAAAGCCACAGACACTCAAACCCAGCCTGTGAAAGCAGCCAGAAGGGAGGCTGTCTCCTTCAGAGCCACTGGAAGGGGTGGATCTTCCAAAGACCATGGAAACCCATCTCTTGCATCCATGTGACCCGGATATGAGACACGGAGTCAAAGGAGATCATTTTGAAACTTAAAAGATTTGACTGCCTTGCTAAATTTTGGCCTTCCATGGAGCCTGTATCCCCTTTCTTTGGACAATTTCTCCATTTAGAATGGATGTATTTACCCAATGCCTGTACCCTCATTGTAACTAGGAAGTAACTGTGATTTCACAACTCATAGGGAGAAGGCACTTGCCTTGTCTCAGATGAGATGTTAGACTGTGGACTTTTGAATTAGTGCTGAAATGAGTTCCGATTTTGGGGGACTGTTGGGAAGGCATGACTGGTTTTGAAATGTAAGGACATGAAATTTGGGAGGGACGAGGGGTGGAATGATATAGTTTGTCTCTGTCCCCACCCAAATCTCATCTTGAATTGTAATTCCCACAATTCCCACATGTCATGGGAGGAAAACGGTGGGAGATGATCGAATCATGGAAGCAGATCTTTCCTGTGCTTTTCTCATGACAGTGAATGAGTCTCATGAAATCTGATGGTTTTAAAAAATGAGAGATTATCTGCACAAGCTCTCTTTGCCTGCCACCATCCATGTAAGATGTGACTTGCTCCTCCTTGCCTTTCACCTTCCATCATGATTATGAGGCCTACCCAGCCACAGGGAACTGTAAGTCCAACAAACCTCTTTCTTTTATAAATTGTCCAGTCTTGGGTATATCTTTATCAGCAGCATGAAAACAGACTAATACGGCTTGTAAGAAAAGTGTTTATGGATTAATGCTTTAAAGGGGGCCAACTGATGCCTTTTAGTATTAAGCATTGGTTCAGTGTATTAACAGGTTTGTGATAATTTTTTAAGTAAGGGCTTTAGGATCATGTGGCTTGGCCATCAGGATGCAGAGGAACAGGGAAGGAAGAATGCTGAAATCCTATTTGCAAAGGAATTTGGTGAGGAATTCATGGCCTATTTCATTTCTACCCAGCCATAGCCCTCACAAATCCTGCTACTGCTTGACCAAATCAGCAAATCAGGTCTGTTTTTAAGGCTGTTACTTTTAACTTGAACCCCTGCTGGTTTTCCTACTTTATTTATTTAATTGTGTGTGTGCAGTTGTGGGAGGATAGAAGGAGTGGATCCTTAGCTTTTTCTTAGCATGCATTTAACTGGATTCAAGATTGAGTTCAAACACGACTCTGACCTGAGCAGGTTCCACTGCTCTGTTCCCCAGCTGGCTGAGCCCCTCACTGTGGCATTACCGTGAACCCACTGGCTGGAATCCATAGGATTCTACCACCAGGACTTCTAACAAAGGCTTATTTAAAAAATGTATTTAAATCTAACACTTAAAGAAAGGAGTGATGTTTGGTAGGCTTATTTAAGATTGCCAGGTCATTCAGAAAGCATGAGATTTAAAGTTCTGTGTTCTTCAAACACATTTGTAAAACAAAACAAAACAATCAACTTATTTGCCTTTCATGTCTTCTCTTTCAGCACTCTTCCTCCTTTGGGAAAAAAAAAATCACTCTTCCCAATAGAAGCCTCTCTTCAAAAAAGGAAAGAAAAAAGTCAAGTGACTAAAATTCTTCCTTTCGCAAGAGAAATAAAAATAACACACACAAAGAGAAAGAACACCAAGTTATTTCCTTTCCAGTGGTCTTTGACATGTTTTTATGTGCCTATCTTCAGACTTTCCTTCTCCCAAGACAGATTCTTACATTAGAGTTGTATTAAAAATCTAACAAATTAATTAATTAACTAATAAAAATAAATCAGGAAGTATACATTATTAAGCTTTCTTTTAAAAGTAGAATCTTTTGCATCCTTCCAAATAAAGAATGCCTTTTAATTTTTCTAGCACAAGATGGTTACAGTAGTGTAGTGTGTCGCTTAGTGACAGGCATATATTCTGAAAAATGAATCTTTGGCAATTTCATTGTTGTGCAATCATCATAGAGTATACTTCCACAAACCTAGATGGTCTAGCCACTTACACGCCTAGGCTATATGGTATAGTCTATCACTCCTAGGCTACTTTACTGTACTGAATACTATAGGAAATTGTAACACAATGGTAAGTATTTTTGTATCTAAACATATAAAAGGTACAGTAAAAATACAGTATAAAAGACAAAAAAAAAGGTACACCTGTATAAGGCACTTACCATAAATGGAGTTCACAGGACTGGAAGTTGCTTTCATTGAGTCAGTGAGTGGTGAGTGAATGTGAAGGGCTAGGACATTATTGTACACTACTGTAAACTTTATAAATACTGCATGTTTAAACTACAGTAAATTTATAAGAAAAATTTTCTTTCTTCAATAACAAATAACAAATTAACCTTAGCTCACTCTGTTTTGCTCTATAAATTTTTAGTTATGTATTAGTCCATTTTCATGCTGCTGATAAAGACATATCTGAGACTGGGCAATTTACAAAAGAAAGAGGCTTATTGGACTTATAGTTCCACGTGGCTGTGGAACCCTCATTATCATGGTGGAAGGCGAAAGGCACATCTCACATGGTGGCAGACAAGTGAAGAGAGCTTGTGCAGGGAAACTCCCCTTTTTTAAACTGTCAGATCTCATAAGACTTATTCATTATAAAGAGAACAGCACAGGAAATACCTGCCCCATGATTCAGTCACCTCCCACGGGATACCTCTCACAACACATGGGAATTCAAGATGAGATTTGGGTGGAGACACAACCAAACAATATCAAACTATTTTTAACTTTTTAACATTTGTAATAACAGTTTAAAACACAAACACATTGTACAGCTATATAATATCTTTTTTCTTTACATCCTTATTCTATAAGGTTTTTTTTTGTGTGTTTTTATTTTATTTTTTTACTTTATAAACTTCTTCTTTAAAAACAAAGACACAAACACACACATTAGCCCAAGCATACACAGCATCAATATCATCAAAATATCACTATCTTCCATTTCCATATCTTGTCGTACTGGCCAATCTTCAAGGGCAATAACACACAGGGAGCTGTCATCTCCTATGATAGCAACGCCTGAAGGACCTGCCTGAGGCTGATTTACAGTTAACTTTTTTTTTTTAAGCATAAGTAGGAGTACATTCTAAAATAACAATTTAAAAATATAGCATAGGGCCAGGTGAAGTGGCTCATGCCTGTAATCTCAGCACTTTGAGAGGCAGAGGTAGGCAAATCACTTGAGGTCAGGAGTTCAGGACAAGCCTGGCCAACATGGTGAAACCCCATCTCTACCAAAAATACAAAATCAGCCAGGTGTGGTGACACACACTTGTAATCCCAGCTACTCGGGAGACTGAGGCAGGAGAATCACTTGAACCCAAGAGGCAGAGGCTGCAGTGAGCCGAGATTGCACCATTGCACTCCAGCCTGGGCAACAAAGCAAGACTCTGTCTCAAGAAAAAAAAAAAAAAGTATAATAAATACATAAACCAGTGACGTAGTCATGATTGTATTATTTGCTTTTATACAACTGGCAATACAGTAGATTTATTTATACAAGCATCACCACAAGCACATTTGTAATGCGTTTCACTATGGCTTTAAACCAACTATGACATCTCTGGGTGATAGGAATTCAGCTCCCTTATAATATTATGAGACCACCATCACACATGTGGTTGAATATAAACTGGAAAATCATTATGAGACGAATGGCTGTATGTACAATAAGACAGAATATGAAATAATGCATTAATTGAGATACCACCAATTGATGGACCCACTTCAGAAGAATAGTAATATTATTGTCTTCCTGGTATTACCAAAAGCAATAAGAAGTGACATTCATTGAGCCCTTCCCATATTCCTGGCTTCTTATCAACTGCTTTGTATGTATTATCTCATTTAGTCTTTAAAATTATGTTATGATATACTTTAGGTGTTGGATAACTAATCTATAATGGCCAGAATCTGAATATTTAGGTTTGCAGGCCATGTAAGTGCTCTCTTGCATAGTCTTCTTGGCTTTCGTTGTTGTTGATTCATTTTGTTTTCACAACCCCTTATAAATGTAAAACCACTCTTAGCTTCTGTCCTGCCCCAAAACAGGCTGCGGACTGGATTTGGCATTTGGGCTATAGTCTGCTGACCCTTAATTTGATAAAAGTAGAACTAGTATAATTTCCATGTTCAGAGGAGGAAACTAAGAGAAGTTAAGAAAATCCGCCCAACTTATACACCTAGAGTCAGGGGACTTCAGCTAACCATGTTGACACTAGTTAACCAGGAGCAAACTAATTGCAGGTAAATCTGAGAATCCACGTAAATAGGAGATAAATATAGACAATTTCTAATAAATGCTATATACTTACCTCTAATTGGAAATATCACTGTCGTGTCAGCTACTTTATAAATGCCTTATTGGATATACTAATAGATATATATTATTTCCACCTGGCACATATAATATTAAATGAAGATGATTTCATGGCCACAGGTAATTAGAAGGATTTTACTTACATTATTTTTAGTGATTTTTATTATTTTCAAGCTTTAACTAAGAATGCTAATTCTCATTCTCATTATTTTCTGTTCCTCAACATCTCTCTTCCTCAGGTTAGAGACAACTAATGTAAATATATATTCAAACTTTCAAACTTACAACGTTAGCTTCACTGAAAAGGAAAAACATGCTGGGCCAAATGTTATGTTTTTGTTAAATTTTTAAATTTAGATCTTGAATGGCAATTATTCCAAATTTTTACCAGTTTTTCAAATAGTCAAGAAAGAAAGATATCTACTAAACTTAAGATTTATTAAATTAAATTTGATAGATCAATTTTGTTTGAAGATAAATGGTAATTTTGAGTTACAGCAATTGAAGTAAGTGTACTCGGGGTTAAAAATCACTAAGCAGGGTAGACATTTATGTGGTGTCTACTGGCACCAATGTTTCTTTTCTCCTCAGAAGTACAATTATACTGACCATTAAGAAAATAAGTCAAAATTTCTATTGCAACTCTTAAATGTTCATTGTTCATTGAGTATTTTATTGAAGATTTATTTTTTAAATAGTAATGTTAACTCTGAACATAACAGTAGGAATTAGCTGAGAAATCTGAGGAATTTGTAAATGATATGCATGTTTAAAATTAGAAAAAAATTCATATCTGGCAGATAAAAATCCTTTGTATCTATATTCTTTTAAATGTGTATTTTAAAAATATATAAATTCACACCCAAATTGAGCAGTAAAACTGATGAAGTAATATATTTTGAAAAATATATGTATAATTTTCTCACTAGACTGAAACAACCCCTTTTATTATCTTGGGTGTATAACATACATTTTTTAAAAACTGACTGCTAGGCTGGGCAGTCAGTTACAGGCAGTGGCTCATGCCTGTAATCCCAGCACTTTGGGAGACTGAGGTGGGCAAATCACGAGGTCAGGAGCTGGAGACCAGCCTGGTCAGCATGGTGAAACCCCATCTCTACTAAATATACAAAAATTAGCCGGCTGTGATGGTACACACCTGTAATCCCAGCTACTCAGGAGGCTGAAGCAGGAGAATCACTTGAACCTGGGAGGTGGAGCTTGCAGTGAGCTGAGATGTCACCATTGCACTCCAGTCTGGGTGACAGAGTGAGACTCCCTTTCACAAAAAAAAAAAAAAAAGAAAGAAAGAAAAAAAAAGAAAAATACTGACTACTTATATATTTATATAAAAGTCCAGAGTGCTATCACTAAATATTATATACCAATAACCCTCTCGGTTGATTTTTTTTTTTTTAATTCTTTCTTTGGAATAAAAATAAGCAAAAGAAAATGTGTAAGTGTATATATACAAACTGGCTGCAACTAACAAAATACAGGAAATTGTACACACTATAGATGGAGAAAGAATTTCAGATTTGTATCACAGCTCATTTTTCTGCCTGTAACACCACAGTGTATTGTCAAGCCCAGGACAGCCTGGGGTGCTTAGGAGAACAGATGGCAGCTGGGTTAGACCAAGCAGGAGAGAAAAAGAAGGTGTGACCACCCAGGAAGTGCTGGTAAATTATGCAGTTTGCTCTTCTCACCTTCAGATGAAAAAAAAAAAAAAAGTACGTAGGAAGATGCCTGCCAATGGTCAGCACTGCAGCCACGTGAAGGCAGTTCCAACCCAAGGAACAAAGTTAAGTGTAGATTTGAGAGCAGTCGGAAGGTTCTCACGGGAAGTTAGGAGAGGATAATGCAACAGTGCAGCTAGCACCCTGAGACCACCAGTGTCCCTGAAATAAAATCAAAACTCAGCTAAGTTTGCAGCCACAGTTTTTCCTTCGAGAAGCGAGTGCTATTTGAAAGATAGGTGAGATACAGAACTCTTTAGCAATATGAACAGACACAGTCGTGGAGAGCAGCTGTTCTTCCTTCTCACTACGGAGTGGTCAAGAAAAAATAAATATACTTTCAGAATAAAGAATAAAGGAATAAAGCGGAGATCATAAATGCAAGACCATTGAAGTTCTGGGAAATCATATCGAGGGAGATTATGGAATCACCTAAAGGATTATCTTGGAAAGCTTCAAATCATTATATCAGCATTATCAAAAACCTAGCTATTTTATTTGTAGACAAAAATTAATGTGAGATAATGGCATATCAAAGAATAATAATATGTCAAAGGAATTGTCTTCCCCCTTTGCACTGAACATCAAAATAATTTTCTGCTTCTTGTACACCCTTGTGCCACTCCTATTTTGTATATCGGTCAGCACATTCTGCTTGTATCAGTACCGTTTTCCTAACAGCATTGCCAAACTTTTGAGCAGCATTTAGAAAATAATCTCACAGTGCCTAAGACCACGTTCTACACATAATAAATAGGCATCTAGAAAAAAATAAGAAGGCCGTGAAGTTTGAGTTCATAATTCCCGCAGTCACTTGCTTCACCTTTGTTATGTAGCTTCACCCATCCCCATTTGCTGCTATGCAGTAAAGTAATGTGGAGGGCTGCCATGGAAGGGGTGGAATTGGAAACTGTTTCAACAAAGAAATAACATATTAAAAAGTTCAGAGTTGTGTGTGTGTGTGCGCGCAGGCATGCATGTGTGTGTGTGTGTGTGTGCATGAGAGAGAGAGAGAGAAAGAACAGTAATAGGGGAAGAGCTTCAAGAACTGAAATAATTCATCAGTGGTTGGAGGCATTGTGGAGGGACAGAGGGAGGTGAAGTGAAACTGCCTCATCTCACAAAGACAATTCATTTCATGAGCCCCTTTTAAAGAACAATGAGGGGTTGAGTTTGGGCTTTCTCCTGGGGGCAATAGGGAGCCATTGAAGGGTTTTAAGCAGGGAAGTCTGAGGTCAAAGGTGAGCTCAAGAATGTTCTTCCTGGTTGCAGTGGGAGGAGATATTAGAGAAAAATCTACTCTTGAGGCTGGCAGGTCAGTTTGGAGGCATTTGCAAAACTCAGATAGGAGATGATGGTGGGTTCCAACAAGATTGGAGAATAATCGAGTGAAAGGAACTAGAATCAAGAGATTAGAATATGAGGAACAGAGAGTCAATAAAAAAGAAAGGATGATGTCCACATTTCTGGTTTCAAATAGAGACCACAGCAGCTAGTATAAGTTTGGGGGAAAGAAAAATGTTTGTATTTTCAGGACTGTATCTTCTGCTTTGGATCCCAAGTTATGGCTTCCAAGATCCACTACCTCCCCTCACACTGTTCATTAATTAGAGGATTCTGCAATAGACACTGGTTATTGGCATTAAAATTGAAGCGTGCAAAATACAAAATGCCCTAAATTATCACAATCAGTAACTCTAATTGATATCAGTTAAGGTCCCAAATTCTTCCTTACCTAAAATTAATCTTGTTCCTTTAGAAAATATTTCCGAAAAATATGCAAATTACTAGTATCATATGATTTTGTAAAATAATATTCACTACAGCATTTTCTTTTCTAAATAATACCTTCTACTAAGGATTCACTTGAATCTTTTCTTTATCTGATAATTTGTGTTAATAAAAATATATACATTTACGTGTACAATTTGCATACACAGATAGAGATAAAAGTCATAGCTTTCCAAAATTGCAAATTCAATATTTTTGTACTTGTTCCAAACTTTCTATTTACTATTTAGAAGCCTTCCTGCAAGACACAAAACCCATTGTGCATTTTTTTCACCAGACTGCAGGAGTGCAAAAGTGTACACTGTTTCCTTCAAAAATGGAATCATCATTCACAGATGTAGATGTGTACTTGTTATGCCAAGATGAGACAGATGTGGTTCTATTCACTCAGGGACAGGTGCTACGGAAAAAGAGAGAAAACATTTGTAGAAAGTGTAAGCAACTGTATCGCTGTTGCTAAATAAATAAACTCTCTGCCAAAAAAACTTTATTTGCTTATTTCTCCTTATTTCTTCTGAATGTTTATTTTAAAATCTGGTAGAGCTGAGCTCTATTCAGTTTTCTTTTTCCTGTATTAACAAAAAAACCCATACAATATGTACATATGTGTTTGAATATGTTCTATAGGAATAAATGGTACAGCCGACCCAACATGTAATTTTATACCAATGTTAATTAATTCAAAGTAACCTTAACCCCCAACATACATACCACTATTTGACACACTTAACTTCTGGCAAGGTCATGTTCATGATCCTTATAAAAGAAAATAGGTTAAAGGGAGGGCCATGAAAATACTAGCAGTTTGGGAAGAAAAAACAAGTCGTATTCTTTTTCTGAGAAATGTTTGGTGAGTTATAGGCTGAGAACAGTACCGGGAGTAGAAATTTGCAGCTGCTCAGCTAGAGCAAAGAAACAGAAGATGATTTTGATTTTAAATATTCGTATTAAATTTGATTCCAAAAGAAGGATAGGGTGGGAATCAGCAGCTGGGAGAGGGAGGCAAGTGGAAAAGATGATTTTGATTTTAAATGTATTTAATCGTAATGCAGAATGGAGAATGAAGGAGAGAGACAGGAATCTGCAGCTGGCCTGAGGAAGGCGGAATTCTAGGTTGGAATATTGTCTTCATCTTACATATGCAGCTTTGGATTCCTGGGACCCAGGGGGACCAGAAACTTGTGAATACATAGAAAGATCCTACAGTTCAGAGTTGTATATAGAAAACTCTGTTTGCTAGTGCTGACATAAAAAAAAATAGTAATGATAATAAGGATAGTTCCTAGAGCAGAATTCTTTACAAGATTGAAAATAACAGCAGAAAACTCAGAAAAGTGTTGTTCATAGAGTTCCTACAGTTTAGGAGTTGCATATAGAAAACTCTGTCTGCTAATGTTGGCATAAAAAAATAGTAATGATAATAAGGATAGTTCCTAGAGTGGAATTCTTTCCAAGATTGAAAATAACAGCAAAAACTCGGAAAAGTGTTGTTGATAGAGTGGTCTGATATAAACAAGCACTTTGGTTATCTCGTAGTTATCTTTATTACATGAAAAATTTTTATGATCATCCTTTAAGAATTTGGAAACCAAAAATATATTGACCATTAAAATGGTAGCGAATATAATTTACTTTTCTGTTGGTGATTTTCAAGGCAATTTAGGAGCTCACAGAATCTGAGAACATTATGTCAAAAATATACTTTGGACTTGGTAAATGTTTTTGGAATAAACATAAAAATTAATCAATAAGCAATTATTACCTCATTTTAGATATGGAGGTTCTAAACATGTATTGAGTCTATAATATACTCTGAAGGTTGCTTTGTATATTGGCTTATTTTCTTGTTATTAGTCTCACAAAACATAGTGTCAAGAAAAATCCAGTTAAACTTTCTTTTTTGTCTTCTGAGTAAATGTGATTTCAACGTGTGAACCTCCCACAACCCATTGTTGATGTTTAAGATGCTATTTAAGAAGTCTCCCCCTAAACCCCCACCAAGAAAAACAATGACATATATGTGCATATATATGTGTGTATACATATGTGCATATACGTGTGTGTGTATATGTATGCACACATATATAGATATATATGTTTGTATGTTGATAATGTCCATAGTGTGGAAAAGATGCCTACCAAATAATGGATTGCAACTCTTTCTACTCTTCCACTGAGAAAGTTAATTGTTTGTTTATTTTAAAGTTTGACATTTTTAATTTGTAGGGATCCTCCTGCCTTAGTATCCCAAAGCGCTGGGATTACAGGCATGAGCCTCTGTGCCCAGCCTAAAGTTTGAAACTTGGTTATAGATCCCAGATCCTTGTAATCACTAATAAGCAAAACATGGATGGATTTCTTACACCACGTTTTTCAGAATGGGAAGCCAAAATCAGCCAATATTTTTATGGAGTAATTTATATCTCAAATCTAAATTGAAGTCATAATTGCAGCTAAAGAATCATTTGCTTTTAACATGAAAATGTAAGTGTGAATAAATAAATTTCAAAGCATCAAATTCATTTTGCTTAGGGTTATTTATTGCTTTAAGATAATTTTTTTAAATGAGAAATTGATTAATTTTAGACCCAACCCCTATGCTAATAATGATCACCTCCTGAATACAATATATAACTTATCAATAACTAGTCATGTCTTATTTCTTGCCAAAAAACTTTCATTGGAAACCATGTTAAAAAACTGAACACTGCACAATTACTCACATTGTGAAATAGGTAGTGGTGGTGGTGGTTGGATTGCAGATTGGGAGAATCATTGCACAAGAAGAACACATGGCCAGAGTTGGGGGAACAACACACACTGGGGCCTGTCAGGGAGTGTGGGAGGGGAGAGAACATCGGGAAACATAGCTAATGGATGCTGGGCTAAATATCTAGGTGATGAGATGATCTGTGCAGCAAAACACCGTGGCACACATTTACCTGTTTAACAAACCTGCGCGTCATACACCTGTGCCCCTGAAGTGAAAATAAAAGTTGGAAATAAAAGAAAAGAGAAAGAAGAAAAAGAATCTCTCTTTATGTTTTTAAGTGCATTTCATTCACCAGGTGGGGGCTTTATCCATGTTTTTCAAAGCTTGACCAATGAATCTAGCTTAATACAAATATTTCTCTTTGTAGGCAGACTAGTCAAAGCCTTAACTGGTTTAAGTCCAAGTAAGAGATCTTAGTTTGTCTGAATGCCAGAAAGCATACAAAAAAATAATTATCAAGGGCATAAAATTAATCTTTATACTCATCAAGAAACACTGTGAAACAATGAGTATCCATTGTTCAATGTCATTCTGGGTACTCTTAGCAGTTATCGAATTGGAAATATACTATTTTACTTTACATTTTATTTATCTTTCTTACAATTTCTGTCAATACAAGTCATAAATGTAAGCTGTATTTTTCCCTTCCAGTGAAGCTAGAAGAAGCAAGTTTATAAAAAATACTGTTACTTTCTTACATTTATATTTTGTACAACCCAGCATTGATTTGCTCCTTATTTAAGCAACATTTTCTTGATAAATTAAAAAAGCAGCAATAGCCATTACTGCAGGCTATATACAGCCTCTAATATCACTTAAGCATATTACAGAATATAATATCTGGTACTTAACGACTAACTTGCATATGAAAGCTCACATAATGTCTCATAAAACCCTTAAAATGGCTTCAGTTTAAGAGTCTCTTTAAAAAAAAACACCTTCAGGGAATATTGTAAATGAAGTAGCACTCCAGCCTTGGAAAAAAAATTCACACACTTGCAGAAATTTTTAATATAAATTGAACACATTAAAAATTAATTTTGCATGACCATTTCGCATTGCGGTGCCAATGCATAGTTAAGATAAGGCCTTAACTCTTCTTTGTTTAAAGTAACATGGAAGCTCTTTGCTTTCTCTCTTTGCTTTCATCTGTATATAATTATTATTTTCATTAATCAGAAAATGGACCCCCATTTTCCTATTCTGACAGTCTCAGCTGGAGTTGAAGGAAACCCCACCTGAGTCACCAGGGTAACTTAACCATAAACTTCTAGGAAACTCATTAAAGAAAGGTGTGAGCTGACAATTAACTAAGGCAGTTTCCATCATCCTCCCCTTTTTTAAACTGAGGGTCTTCGGAGAAAAGCCTCATCATCAGAAAAGTAGCTTTGTACCAAAAAGGAGACCTGCTCTCGCTTTGCCATTGTGTTCCTCTTCCCAGACCCTGGATTTGTCTCTTCTCACTTGCTTTCAGCTGGATCAGCTTTCTCCTTGAAGATTTGTGTGGCTTTTAGCACTAGCATTTGAGAGGTAACACAATGCACATATTCTATTAAGATATTATGGTTTGATGGAAATAAAAGGAATAAAAATAACAACCAATTGCACTTTTTTGTATATGTGCAGATTTTTTTTACTAGTCTCGTGGCCACAATTTTACAACAACAGAATTCCCAAAGTGGGTATCAGTTGCAATAAGACATTGACGAATGTCTTTCTCTGCGGAGAGCTGGCGTTGCATGGATCTGACACGCTGTAGTTTTCTGTGGTTCTGACATGAGCAGCCAGTGCGTGCTGCCAGTGGCAGCTTACGGGAAGTCACCGGGGTGATTCACAGATTACATCTCTAGTGATCAATTTTAAAAAGGTGGGGAAGGAGCTGACCTAAGAAAGTGCCCTGGACCTTGGGTCAGAAGTGCTATATAAATCTAGCAAACAAACAAAGAAATAAAGATATCAAGAGTGTATTTTCACTGTTCAAATCAAATATTTTACTATGCAAATCTTAAAAGCTGAAAACATAATGCGAAATCGCAGGCTTAGTTCAGAATCTATTGTTTATCTTACTTGGGAAGGGATAGGGAGTTTTGGGTCAGAGGGGACAAGTTTAACAAGACTATTTCCTTAGCCGTTTTAGGCTTCCAGAAGACCTTTTGAAATATTGGAAAATATATTCCCTAGTTCTCCTAATTCCTGCACTCCATGTTAATCCAACTTAAGGTACACAATAACACAGATTCCAAAGCCCTTGAAAAGACATGTATAACTGACTGCCAAAAAGGTATTAGACTGTGGTACTGTCTTATCTTGAAAAAAATCATTTGAACTGTAAAAACATAGTGAAGCCAATCTGTCTGGAAGATTTGGAAAGAACTGTCCAACTGCTTACAGAAACATACACACCTTCTAACATACTCACCTAACACACTAGTTTACCCACCAAGCATCAGGTACTGCATGCGGACTTGTTTCCAAAAACCCACAGTCTGGTTTTCCACTGAAATGTTTCCAGTCAGACAGATTTTCAACCATTGGTTTATAGCAAAGCAAGAAACAATTCCCCAATCTGTAACTTCATTCATGTGAGTAGAGTGTATTTCTTTTTCTTTTTATGGGAAGGTCATGATGAGGGTAAAGACTGGCACAACTAGACATTGTATAGTCATGGGTGGTCACAGGTAATCCAGGATCCCCAAAGGCACTGAACTTAAAATGTGTGCAAAAGAATCTCTACAGAAGCATCCTCCTTTAGGATGTTAGTATGCTTCAAATAAGAGCCATGTAAAATTATTCTCTTTCTCTCTCTCCCTCTCTCTCTCTCTCTCTTTCTCTCTCTCTCTCTCTTACACACATACACACACACACAGACACCACACACGTACACACAGTCAGTGGTGACCCATGTAAGTCCAAATTTTTGAAAGTCGTGTAAAATTATTTATACTTCTTAGAGGTTATCTCTTAAAAATCAGCTGGTACTATATGTTCAGCTGATAGTGGAAGCAATGGGGATACAAGTATCTATATGAATAAAATAAAGGTAATTTTTTATTTAATTACTGCTTATTTTAGAGTGTAGAATCCACAAGGAATTCAAAGAAAATAAATATCTAAACTTAATTGGATGGTAACACACAGTATAATTCAGTTTTCATATATTGTTAAGAAAAACAAAAAGTAATCACTTGTAATTGTTTTTGTTGTCTCAATAGGTAATTCCAAATAGCTATAAAGCCACTAAGGCAGAGGTGACATTGAGTTTCTAAATATTCCTCCCCATTCTGCAGTTTCTAGGATCACAAGAATTAGGCAAAAATAATGATCCTATAAGCATGGAATTTGAGTACTACTACCAAATTTCTGGAAGCTTCTGTATGTAACCACTTGAGCAATCAAAACAATAAAAATTTTATGACAGAAATTTCAGTCATTAAAACATAAATTACAAAAGTGACACACATGTAGTAACATTACAATCTTTCCCAAGGAGCATTATCTCCCTTCAAACAAAATATAATCTCAAATCACCTTCCTTCCTAATGGAGTATATTCTTGTGCCTTTCTTTTTTTTTTTTTTTTTTGAGACGGAGTCTCGCTCTGTCGCCCAGGCTGGAGTACAGTGGCTGGATCTCAGCTCACTGCAAGCTCCGCCTCCCGGGTTCCCGCCATTCTCCTGCCTCAGCCTCCCGAGTAGCTGGGACTACAGGCGCCCGCCACCTCGCCCGGCTAGTTTTTTGTATTTTTTAGTAGAGACGGGGTTTCACCGTGTTAGCCAGGATGGTCTCGATCTCCTGACCTCGTGATCCGCCCGTCTCGGCCTCCCAAAGTGCTGGGATTGCAGGCTTGAGCCACCGCGCCCGGCCTGCCTTTCTTCAAAGTTGTGAAGAAACTTTATTCCTGACAAGATCCAGTTGATTATAGAATATGACTGGGAAGAGATGATAAATAGCAAACACAGATGTCATCTTCTCAATCACTTCCCTCCTCCATTGTCTGTAATTCCTAGTCGATAATACGGTATCATGAGTTGAGCTGTGCCACTCCCAAAAGTTAGATGTTGAAGTCCTAACTCTTAGAACCCCAGAATTTGACTTTATTTAAAAATAGGGTAGTTATAGAAGTAATTATTAAAATAAATTCATACTGGAGTAACGTGAGCCCCGAATCCAATATGACCGGTGTGCTTATAAATGGGTGACATTTGGAGAAAAATACACACACAGGAAGAATGCCATGTGAACCTGAAGGCAGAGATGGAATGATGTGTCTGCAAGAAAATGACAATACTTGCCAGCAAACCACCAGAAGCTTGGGGGAAGGCATGGAACAGATTTTCTCTCATAGTCCTCAGAAGAACCCAACCTTGCCAACACCTTGATCTCAGACTTCTAGCTTCCAGACTGTGAGACAATACATTTCTATTGTTTGTGGTACTTTGTTAGGGCAGCCCTAGTAAATAAATACAGAACGTTTTCAACATTATGGGCTTCTGGGTCCACTTTGCAGAGAGACAGGCATTAAAAAGCAGTGAAACCTGGTAACCTTAGGCTTTAAAATGGACCCCTATCCATGAGCTTCTGAGCGGCCTATGTTAATAGTGTGGTAGATATCCAAAGGAGCAATTTAAGAACCTTAATTTGGGGTAGACGCACACGTGACATTGCTTTGTAGGGTAATGGTATAAAAATCAACAAATGGAATGTTGGACTTTTCTTTGTTCGTCTGTTTGCTTTTTTCCAATGCTTCTGCTGATAAAAGGGGCAAGGATGATAATACACACCAAGGGAAGAAGAAGGCAGCAGAAGTCCAAGCTCTTCACTGAGAACAGACAGAGTCATGCTAGAATACTTCATAAATACTTGCCAGATGAATAAGTGAATGAACAAGTGAAATCCAATAACATTTCAGAGAGGAGGTAGAGTTTTGGATATCCTTTGTCATGAACAACAACTCATTTTTGCACAAGGCCAAATCAAAGAAAAATAACATTTCTCCAAACGTGGTGATTGTGTAAAACTCTGAATAGAAAAAAAATGTTTAGAACAATATTACAACCTTTGGAACCAAGTGATAATACACAAGGTATGAAATATGTTATCAATATTCATAGTAATACCATAACCTAATTATACACTGTCAATTATTTTTACATTTTATAATACATAATAACTCATAGAATACATATGAAATATGTTATCAATATTCACAGTAATGCTGTAACTTAATTATACACTGTCAATTATTTTTATATTTTATAATATATAATAATAACTCATAGAATACATAATGGTTTTGAATATTAGAGAGATTCTCAATACTAGAATAATATGAGGCAGGTAAGATGTGTGTAATTATGTGCTCTCTGAAAGAAAGAATGTTTACCTTTCAAGATAGAGTGGTGTTATCTGACTTCCCTTCCAAAGTTTACCTGATCTTTGGTTTCTTTATGAAGACATATGATTTATATATGACACATGCACACACACACATATGTATCTGTATAAATGGACATGGGCAACATGCCAGAACAGTCTGGCACCTGCTGAGAACAAGAGGATGCTTTAAAGGACCAATCTGGAGTGCTTTCCCCACCCCAAGGGGCCTGCTAAGGAAGAAGAAAATTGAGCTTGCTCGTTCTCTTACTCCAGCAAACCATGGTAAAACATTACATATAGTTATTAACAGCATCAACATTCTGTTTCCCTTCTTGCCTTCCTCTTTTAATGTCATTATAGATAAAGGAAAGCAAAATAAATCAACTCTTCTCTTTAATTATTTAATGATACATAAGGAGTTCCTTAAGGAGAAATATTACAATAAGTGGGTTGAGGTGGGATAGGATTCATGACTTAGATAACTGTTTCTACTCATGTGAGTGGTGCCACACTCCATACTCTACAGTTCCATGCAGAAAGTTTAATCATAGAGATAAACCAGGAAACAGTTATACACACAGCTCCACACAATATAAAACATTTATGTATTATAAATAAATGATATACGGTGTAAATATTATTGCTTAGTAACTAATGGTCAACTCTCAGAGTTAGTGTATGACCTACGTAAAAGATCTTTGTCATTTAATGCAAAATGCACACAAGAGTATTTCTGTACTTTAAAACTTAGAAAGTATATGATCATTAGGCAAGAAAATCAAAAAAATGTAAAGTTCAGACAAAAGCCAGAAGAATGTCATTTCACTTCAGATTTTAGTTGGGTTAAAATAGTACTAGTGTACCAATAAAGATACACATTCAAGTTATAAAAAACAAGAAAATAAGGAGAAAAGGACTAAACTTGATCGGGCCACAAGGTGTCCAGATATTTGGTTAAACATTATTTTGAGTGTGTCTGTGAGGGTGTTTCTGGGTAGGATTAACATTTGAATCAGTTGACTGAGTGAAACGGGTTGCCTTTCCCCAATATGGGTAGGCTCCGTCTAATCTGTTGAAGGTATAAATAGAACGAAAGGCAGAGTAAGAGAGAATTTGCTCTCTCTGCCTACCTTCGAGCTCAGATATTGATCATGCTCTCCTCCCACCTTCAAACTCAGATTCAAGACTGGAACTCTACCATCACTTTTCCTGGGTCTCCAGAGTGCCTACTGTGGATATTGGGACTTCTCAGCCTTCATAACCATGTGAGTTGATTCCTTATAACAAGTACATATATATACACACACACAGACACACACATTGTTATTCATATATATACACACACAGAGCTTATAACAAGTGAACATATTTGTACATATACATATATATGAAGAAACATACATGTTTCTCTGGAGAACCCAGACTAATATAAAGTTAATTCATATACATCATGTTTACACATATATCATACAATATCAATGGTTCTGTCTACTAACTGACAGAGATAAACCACTGGCAAATATGATCCATAAATGGGGAAGAAAAAATTATACTAATTTGATGAAACATTAATGGGATGTTACTGAGCTTTAACACATCTTAAATTTATTACTCATTTTGGAAATACTGCCAACAAACATCACCATGACATAAATAAGAAAACTTCAGTTAATCCTGTCACTTACATCTACTTATGAGTTTCTTTATCCAAGTCTCCAGAATTACAGAAAACATACATCTATGGAAATAATTTTTTCACATTTTTATTTCATGGTGGCATTTGAACCACACACTCAATTCAAGATGGATCTTAACAACCATTCGTAGAATATCTAATTTCTTCAGAATTATTCAAAGCCTTCAAAGGTTTCTGTGTACCAAACAACAGACAGGAAACCATGAACAAGCAAATTGAAGGAAGCCTTAATACATTAATGCTATGTGAGACCAGACAGAATGAGGACTCCTCAGGGACCCACTTTCTCCGAAGGTCTGTCCTCAGTGGGTGTTAATATGGAGTTAAAACATAAAGGTGTTCCATAAATCATTTGTGATTCCTTCCAAAAAGTGTCATCTTCTTGCATCTTCAAAACTTGCCATCTGAAAGACTGATAATTACTGGATTCATCTCTCATCCCACAGCTGCCTTTCCTTTTCTTTTCTTTTAAAATGAATTTTATAGAATTATATGCGAAAAAAAAAATTCTGAAGTTTGGGGTATTTAGTTTTCAAAATGTGTTTTTGACCACAGTGAGGATCAGGAATGCCCACATAATGAATACATTTGTAGAGTAAAAGGAATCGGTAAACTATACCACTTCCTGTCTAAAGGACGGCGCCTGTGCTCCATTTTAGGCTGGGATACTCCGGAGATGTCTTCATTTCTCCTCACTGAAAACACCAAGCATTCACTGAAAGAGATATTTCAGGCTGAATCACTTGCTGGAAGGTAGGATCAGAACTAATATCTGCCTGCCCCCATGTCCCTAAAAGATCCAGGGGTTGGGGAAGGGAAGCTTGTAAAACAACAGATTCAAAGTATTAATAATTCATAACTAAATCTCGGTAAGAGAGCCTTGTTTTTTTGTTTTTTTTTCCTGCATTATCTCAATGGTTTTTCTCAGTCGTAATTTCACACATACGTAAAATGGGTGGTGAGACATCTCTTTCTGCCAGTTTAAATGGACTAGTTTTATAATGATGGCAGATTTTTCTGTTGACACTAAAGTGCTATCAATAAAACTGGGTCCCTGGAACTTTCAAGGTTAGGGAATAGAAGAGAAAAAAAAATAAATCTCTCAAGGAGCTTCTGTCCTCTGTACCCTTAACTTTCCACATCAAACAAAAAAAAGGAAGGGAAAAATTGTAATGATTTAAATTTTTTTTCTCAAACCCAACTGGAATATATACTGTGCCTTGAGATTCATGCCCTGGCTTGAGTAGTTCATGAGTGAACTCCAGGTAGTCAAAGGGCCAGTTCATTCAGCAGAAAAGGAAATATCCCATGGAGAAGTTAGTCTTCTCATTGTGACATCTAATTTATTTATAATTTTATTTTTCAGCCATACCTAAATCACCTTTTCTATAAAATGTGTTCACTTAAAAATATTGGTTTTGGCCAGGAGCGGTGGCTCACGCCTGTAATCCCAGCGCTCTGGGAGGCCGAGGTGGGCGGATCACGAGGTCAGGAAATCGAGACCATCCTGGCTAACACGGTGAAACCTCGTGTCTACTAAAAATGCAAAAAATTAGCCGGGCGTGGCAGTGGGCGCCTGTAGTCCCAGCTACTTGGGAGGCTGAGGCAGGAGGATGGTGTGAACCCGGGAGGTGGAGCTTGCAGTGAGCCGAGATTGCACCACTGCACTCCAGCCTGGGCGACAGAGCGAGACTCTGTCTAAAAA